>NC_088384.1:99380833-99737500 GCF_037993035.2 Macaca fascicularis | reverse complement strand
TCTCTACTAAAAATACAAAAAAGTTAGCTGGGCACGGTGATGCGCACCTGTAATCCCAGCTACTCAAGAGGCTGAGGCAGGAGAATCACTTGAACTCGAGAGGTGGAGGTTGTAGTGAGCCGAGATCACACCACTGCACCCCAGCCTGGATAACAAAGGGAAACTGTCTCAAAAAACAAAAAAAAACAAAAAAAAAAACCTTAAATATACACCTATCATATCACCTAGCCACTCCAAGAAAAATGAATACATATCTCCACACAAAGCTTTTAGATAGCTTTGTTTGTTACAATCCCAAACTGGAAACAACCTAAATGTCAACAGGTGACTGGATAAACAAATTATAGATAAAAAACAAATCTATCCATACAGTGGAATTTTACTCAACAAAAGGAATAAATTATTGATAAAATATAAATATTACAAACTGTGCTAAAAGAAGCAAAAGAGAACATACTGTATGATTTTTTTTTTTTTTTTGAGGCGGAGTTTCACTCTTGTTGCCCAGGCTGGAGTACAATGGCACAATCTCGGCTCACCGCAACCTCCGCCTCCCAGGTTCAAGCAATTCTCCTGCCTCAGCCTCCCTAGTAGCTGGGATTATAGGCATGTGCCACCAGGCCCAGCTAATTTTGTATTTTTAGTAGAGATGGGGTTTCTCCATGTTGGTCAGGCTGGTCTTGAACTCCCGACCTCAGGTGATCCACCCGCCTCGGCCTCCCAAAGTGCTGGGATTACAGGCGTGAGCCACTGCGCCCGGCGATCTTTTTTTTAATTTTAAATTTTTTAGAGACAAAGTCTGGCTCTATAGTCCAGGCTGGAGGGCAGTGGAGCCATCTCGGCTCACTGCAGCCTCTGTCTCCCAGGCTCAAGCCATCCTCCTACCTCAGCCTCCTGAGTAGCTGGAACTACAGGTACACACCACCATGTCAGGCTAATTTTTTTTTTTTTTTTTTTTGAGACCGAGTTTCTCTCTGTCACCCCTGCTGGAGTGCAGTGGTATGATCTCGGCCCACTGCAACCTCCACCTCCTAGGTTCAAGTGATTCTCCTGCCTCAGCCTCCCAGGTAGCTGGGATTACAGGCAAGAGCCACCGCACCCGGCTAATTTATGTGTTTTTAGTAGAGACGGGGTTTCGCCATGTCAGGCTGGTCTCGAACTCCTGACATCAAGTGATCCACCCACCTAGGCCTACCAAGGTGGTGGGATTACAGGTGTGAGCCACCATGCCCGGCCTATAAGACTATTTATATAAAACTCTAGGCCAGGCGCGGTGGCTCGCACCTGTAATCCCAGCTACCTGGGAGACTGAGGTAGGAGAATCACTTGAATCTGGGAGGCAGGGTTGCAGTGAGTCCAGATCACACCATTGCACTCCAGCCTGGGTGACAGAGTGAGACTATGCCTCAAAAAAAAAAAAAAAAAAACCAAAAAAACAAACTCTATAAATTACACACAAATCTAAAGTGACAGAAACCAATCTAAAGTAACAATGGTTGTGGAGAGGATACAAGGAGACACAAGGACGTTTTGGTGCATGATAGGTATGTTCCATTTGCCTGACTCCAGGGGCCCCTTCTGAGTCACTGGAAGAAGTGTGGGGCCATTGACTAAAGGACAGGGCTATTAACCCTTCCTGGGTTTTTCCAGGCTCATGCCAGCCCTAGCGGTTTCCTTAGGTATGCAGTTGCATAGGGGGATAATTTACTCTCTAAGAAACCATCTAATCCAAATCCCTTGCATTCCTGATGAGACTCAGTGCCAGGACCCTGGGCTACATTATACACACCACAGGGACAAGGCGAGGCCCCCACCCCTGACCTCTACCCTGCACCCCCTGAAGCATCAGCTTTCGCCAACACTTAATTCTTCCGTCACTTGCAGTTCAGCAATCAAACAGGGAAGAACTTGCAGGGGTAGGGAGTTTGGGTTCAAAGTCAGGGAGAAACTGCGGGTGAATGCTAAGGCCTGTCTAGAGGCGGGTGGACCCAACCGCAAGCTCCTCCAGCCTTGCCGCAGCTCCTGACAACATCCTCATCCTCCTTGGTGAAAACCGGAGGGGAATGTCAGGCCTTGGAGTCAACCCGAGAGTCTCCCCGTCCGCAGGTGACCGGGGGCAAGTGACGTGCCCTGTTTCGAGGGGCCTCCCATGTAAATCGAGGCCAAAGGCTCCAGGCTGTCCGATCGCAGCGCCCGCGCCCGAGGCCGCCAGAACGCACCATCAGGAAGGCGCAGGGGAACTCCGAGATCCCAGTCTGAGCCCGCGCCTGGGATCAGACGGCGCGCGGGGCATCGCGGGAGTCGCGTCCCTGACGTCACCGTGGGGCGCCTATGCGCAGGGGATCTTGAGCCGGGCTACTGGGGCTCTGGAGCTCTAGCCAGTCCCGCGTCCCAGAGCCTTCTTCTCGGAGGCGTCGTCTCTTTCGTGTGGAGGACGGATGAAAGAAAGTCGCAGGGATGAGAGGGAGCAAGGGCGGGACGTCGCAGGCCTCGGACATTGTGTCGCCCCCGGCCCTGAACCGTCCCTGACTTCCCAGTGTGGCTCAGAGGCTCTGGACCAGCTCCTCACACTGCATGCTCGGTGTCCAGTTTGCAGCTCTTACTAGGTTAATTTCTCTCAGCAATTGGATTGTGAGCTGCGGAAGGGCAGCCCTGTAAGGTTGCCCAAGTGGTTTCATCTTGCCCTCTGCCTGAACACTACCGATTTATCAAGACAGGGCAATTGCAGTAGAGAAATAGTAATTCACGCGCGGAACGGGCTGTGCGGAAGACCGGAGTTATATTATTACTCAAATTAGTCTCCCCGAAAA
This sequence comes from Macaca fascicularis, assembly GCF_037993035.2. Taxonomy (NCBI): domain Eukaryota; kingdom Metazoa; phylum Chordata; class Mammalia; order Primates; family Cercopithecidae; genus Macaca; species Macaca fascicularis. The sequence goes on along the minus strand of NC_088384.1, from coordinate 99,734,690 downwards.
CTCGGATCAGAGGGTTTTTTTTTTTTTTTTTTTTTTTTTTTGAGACAGAGTCTGGCTCTGCCGCCCAGGCTGGAGTGCAGCGGCCGGATCTCAGCTCACTGCAAGCTCCGCCTCCCGGGTTCACGCCATTCTCCTGCCTCAGCCTCCCGAGTAGTTGGGACTACAGGCGCCCGCCACCGCGCCCGGCTAGTTTTTTTTGTATTTTTTAGCAGAGACGGGGTTTCACCGTGTTAGCCAGGATGGTCTCGATCTCCTGACCTCGTGATCCGCCCGTCTCGGCCTCCCAAAGTGCTGGGATTACAGGCTTGAGCCACCGCGCCCGGCCCTGATCAGAGGGTTTTGTTTTTTGTTTTTGAGACGGGAGTCTCGCTCTGTTGCCCAGGCTGGAGTGCAGTGGTGCGATCTCCAGTTATTTTTACACCGTTATCTGCCAGGAATGGTATATATGTTTTCTTTTTTTGTTTTTTGTTTTTGATTGTCGTTGCTTTTTTATTTTTAAGAGTGAAGTTGGAACACTTGTTCAAGTCGGCTATTTTTCATTTTCACGATCTTATGTACCAGGAAGTTTGTGCACATAGTGAATAGCAGCTGGGATAAAGGGGCATTTTTGTGGCTCGTTTGAATTTAAAAACACCCCCGCTCACCACTTTAGCGAGTTGATTAAGCTTAATCTTACTAATAAAAACTAATCTGACATCACCACCTATGAAATATTCTTGCCAAAAATGTTTAATTCAGTCAAGCCTTCAGACCTAACTTCAGTTTACAGGAAATAAAGGAGATAAAGGAACAAGTTAATAGACACTATGATGAAGCAATGAGATAAATCCAGAATGTGAGATATTCTGCAAGACACCTAATTTGGTCTTTTCAAAACATCAGTATCTGGTCAGGAGCAGTAGCTCATGCCTGTAAACCAAATACTTGGGGAGGCCAAGGTGGGAGGATCACTTGAGCCCAGGAGTTCCAGACCAGCCTGGGCAACACAGTGAGACCCTGTCTCTACAAAAAATTAAAGAATTTGCTGGACATGGTGGCGCACACCTGTAGTCCCAGCTACTGTGGAGGCTGAGGTGGGAGGATCGTTTAAGTCCAGAAAGTCGAGGCTTCAGTGAGCTATGATTGCGCCACTGAATTCTATCCTGGGTAACAGAGCAAGACCCTGTCTGTGAAAAAAAAAAATCATTTAAAAAAGAAAAGAGGCCAGGCGCGGTGGCTCAAGCCTGTAATCCCAGCACTTTGGGAGGCCGAGACGGGTGAATCACGAGGTCAGGAGATCGAGACCATCCTGGCTAACACGGTGAAACCCCGTCTCTACTAAGAAATACAAAAAACTAGCCGGGCGAGGTGGCGGGCGCCTGTAGTCCCAGCTACTCGGGAGGCTGAGGACGGAGAATGGCGTGAACCCGGGAGGCGGAGCTTGCAGTGAGCTGAGATCCGGCCACTGCACTCCAGCCTGGGCTACAGAGCGAGACTCCGTCTCAAAAAATAAATAAATAAATAAATAAATAAATAAATAAATAAATAAATAAATATAAAAAAGAAAAGAGATAGGGAGACTGTTCTGGATTTAAAGAGACAGTCAAATACAATGTGTGAACCCTGACTAAATCCTCGCTTGAAAAAACATCTATAAAACACATTTTGGGGGCAATTAGGGGATAGTCTGAATATGCATTAAACATTAGGTAATAGGCCCGGCACAGTGGCTCATGCCTGTAATCCCAGCACTTTGGGAGGCCAAGGCGGGTAGATCACGAGGTCAGGAGATCAAGACCATCCTGGCTAACACGGTGAAACCCCGTCTCTACTAAATATACAAAAATTAGCTGGGTGCGGTGGCAGGCGCCTGTAGTCCCAGCTACACTGGAGGCTGAGGCAGGAGAATGCCGTGAACCTGGGAGGCGGAGCTTGCAGTGAGTGGAGATCGCGCCACTGCACTCTAGCCTGGGCAACAGAGCGAGATTCTGTCTCAAAAAAAAAAAAAAGGCCGGGCGCGGTGGCTCAAGCCTGTAATCCCAGCACTTTGGGAGGCCGAGACGGGCGGATCACAAGGTCAGGAGATCGAGACCATCCTGGCTAACATGGTGAAACCCCGTCTCTACTAAAAATACAAAAAACTAGCCGGGCGAGGTGGCGGGCGCCTGTAGTCCCAGCTACTCCCGAGGCTGAGGCAGGAGAATGGCGTGAACCCGGGAGGTGGAGCTTGCAGTGAGCTGAGACCCGGCCACTGCACTCCAGCCTGGGCGACAGAGCGACACTCTGTCTCAAAAAAAAAAAAAAAAAAAAAAGGTAATAGAAATGATAATGGCATTACTGTTATACAATGAGGTATTTAAGGGTAAAATACTATTATGTCTGCAATTTCATTTCAAATGTTTGGTAAAAAAGATTATACAAGGCCGGATGAGGTGGCTCACGCCTGTAATCCCAGCACTTTGAGAGGGTGAGGCGGGCAGATCAGGAGGTCAGGAGTTCGAGATCAGCCTGGCCAACATAGTGAAACCCCGTCTCTACTAAATATACAAAAAATTACCTGGGCATGGTAGTGTGTGCCTGTAATCCCAGCTACTCAGGAGGCTGAGGCAGGAGAATGGCCTGAACCCAGGAGGCAGAGCTTGCAGTGAGCCGAGATGGCGCCACTGCACTCCAGCCTGGGCGACAGAGCAAGACTCTGTCTCAAAAAAAAAAAAAAAAAAAAAAAAGATTATACAGGCCGGGGGCAGTGGCTCACGCTGTAATCCCAGTTACTCAGGAGGAAAATCGCTTGAACCCAAGAGGCGGAGGTTGCCGCGAGCCAACGTTGTGCCACTGCACTCCAGCCTGGGTGACAGAGCAAGACTCTGTCAAAAAAAAAAAAAAGATTGGCCGGGCGCGGTGGCTCAAGCCTGTAATCCCAGCACTTTGGGAGGCCGAGGTGGGCGGATCACGAGGTCAGGAGATCGAGACCATCCTGGCTAACATGATGAAACCCCGTCTCTACTAAAAATACAAAAAACTAGCCGGGCGTGGTGGCGGGCGCCTGTAGTCCCAGCTACTCGGAGGCTGAGGGGGGAGAATGGCGTGAACCCGGGAGGTGGAGCTTGCAGTGAGCCGATATCGCGCCACTGCACTCCAGCCTGGGCGACAGAGCGAGACTCCGTCTCAAAAAAAAAAAAAAAAAGAAGATTATACATACATTGGGATTTTTTTTTTTTTCCCGAGACAGAGTCTTGCTCTGTCAGCTTAGGCTGGAGGGCAGTGGCACAACCTCGGCTCACAGCAACCTTTGCCTCCCGGGTTCAAGCGATTCTCCTGCCTCAGCCTCCCGAGTAGCTGGGACTACAGGCACCCGCCACCACGCCCGGCTACTTTTTGCATTTTTAGTATAGACAGGGTTTTGCCATGTTGGCCAGGCTGATCTTGAACTCCTGACCTCAAGTGATCTGCCCGCCTTGGCCTCCCAGTGCTGGGATTACAGGCATAAGCCACTGTGCCTGGCGCATACACTGGGATTTTAAGGTCTACATGTAAAAAAAAAAAAAGAAAACAAAAAGGTCTACATGTAAAAAAAAAAAACAAAAAGAAATGTAAAATACATAAGGAAAGCATATATGGCACTATGTTAACAATTTTTTTTAAGTTTGATGGGCACACTGGTGTTTAATGTACTATTCTTTACACTTTTCTGTTTCTTTTTTTTTTTTTTTTTTTTTTGAGATGGAGTCTCGCTCTGTCACCCAGGCTGGAGTGCAGTGGCCGGATCTCAGCTCACTGCCTCCCGGGTTTACGCCATTCTCCTGCCTCAGCCTCCCAAGTAGCTGGGACTACAGGCGCCCGCCAACTCGCCCGGCTAGTTTTTTGTATTTTTTAGTAGAGACGGGGTTTCACCGTGTTAGCCAGGATGGACACTTTTTTTTTTTTTTTTTTTTTGAGACGGAGTCTTGTCGCCCGGGCTGGAGTGCAGTGGCGGGATCTCAGCTCACTGCAAGCTCCGCCTCCCGGGTTTACGCCATTCTCCTGCCTCAGCCTCCCGAATAGCTGGGACTACAGGCGCCCGCCACCTCGCCCGGCTAGTTTTTTTTTTGTATTTTTTTAGTAGAGACGGGGTTTCACCGTGTTAGCCAGGATGGTCTCGATCTCCTGACCTCGTGATCCGCCCGCCTCGGCCTCCCAAAGTGCTGGGATTACAGGCTTGAGCCACCGGGCCCGGCCCAGGATGGACACTTTTCTGTTTCAAAGTGGGTTTTTTTTTTTTTTTTTTTTTTTTTTTTTTTTTTTTTTTTTTTGAGACGGAGTCTCGCTCTGTCGCCCGGGCTGGAGTGCAGTGGCGCGATCTCGGCTCACTGCAAGCTCCGCCTCCCGGGTTCACGCCATTCTCCGGCCTCAGCCTCCGGAGTAGCTGGGACTACAGGCGCCCGCCACCACGCCCGGCTAATTTCTTTTTGTATTTTTTTTAGTAGAGACGGGGTTTCACCGTGTTAGCCAGGATGGTCTCGATCTCCTGACCTCGTGATCCGCCCGCCTCGGCCTCCCAAAGTGCTGGGATTACAGGCTTGAGCCACCGCGCCCGGCGGGTTTTCTTTTTTTTTCAGACGGAGTCTTGCTCTGTTGCCCAGGCTTGAGTGCAGTGATGCGATCTTGGCTCACTGCAACCTCTGCCTCTCGGGTTCAAGGGATTCTCCTGCCTCAGCCTCCCGAGTAGCTGGGATTACAGGCGTGCACCACCACGCACGGCTTTTTTTTTTTTTTTTTTTGTATTTTTAGTAGAGACAGGGTTTCATCATGTTGGCCAGGCTGGTCTTGAACTCCTGGCCTCAAGTGATCTGCCCACCTTGGCCTCCCAAAGTGTTGGGATTACAGGCGTGAGCAACCATGCACAGCCCTCAAAGTTTTTTTTGAATGTAAACAGTTTTATTGAGAAACAGGTACCTGTTTGCATTGTAGAATATAAAACTTGGCTTATGCTCTATAAACAATAACCATTACCCCAATTCACAGAACACACAATTAGATTCAAAGTTTTCACATAAATTGGACAAAAAAATATATCCTTGCCACAAGCCATCTGTGGATGAAGGCGAAAAGCCTACTGACCCTGTGGTAGAACAGGCCTTGCTTCCTCCAAGGCACCTTCTTGGTCAGGAGGGCGTGGTGGGAGAAACTCCTGGTTAGTAGGCAGATTGCCAGTCTCTTCCCCAACTAGACCTCAGTTATCCTTTCGAAAAGTGAAAGTGGAAGTTGGATTAGATTCAGATAGAACCAGAAAGTTCCTTGTAAGATTATAGGTGTTTATTCTAGTTACCTATTGCTCTATAACAAATTACTCCAAATCAGTGGCTTACAACTGCCATTTTAAGGCCAGGTGTAGTGACTCATGCCTGTAATCCCAGCACTTTGGGAGGCCAAAGTGGGAGGATCGCTTGAGGTTAGGAGTTTAAGACCAGCCTCGGCAATATTTATTTCCATAGGTATTGATTTATTTTAGGGGTAAAGTACTATGATGTCTGCAATTTCATCTCAAATAAAAATAAATAAATAGAGATGGACCGGGTCTTGCTATGTTGCCCAGGCTGGTCTCAAACTTCTGGGCTCAAGCAATCGTCCCACCTTGGTCTCCCAAAGTGCTGGGATTACAGGTATGAGCCACTATGCCCAGCTCCCCCCACCAAAAAAAAAAAAAAAAAAAAAATATATATATATATATATATATATAAAATTTTTAAAAAGCTTATTTATTTTTTGGGACAGAATTTTCACTCTTGTTGCCCAGGCTGGAGTGCAATGGTGAGATCTCGGCTTACTGCAACCTCTGCCTCCCGGGTTCAAGTGATTCTCCTGCCTCAGTCTCCCGAGTAGCTGGGACTACTCCACTACACTTGGCTAATTTTTTGTATTTTTAGTAGAGATGGGGGGTTTCACCATGTTGGTCAGGTTGGTCTCAGACTCCCAACCAGGTGATCCGCCCGTCTTGGCCTCCCAAAGTGCTGGGATTATAGGCGTGAGCCACCACGCCCGGCCTATTTGTTTTGTGTGTGTGTTTTTTTAAGTAGTTACCTTTTAATGAACTTCCCTCCATGTGGCCTCAAGCCACCAGGACACAGGCTCCCTCAACACCCTTAATCTTCTCCTCAGCTCTTCTGCTGAAGAATTTGGCCTCCATGATGACAGGCTCCTGTGGGAGCTTTCCCTTTCTCAGAACTTTGTAGTAGTCCAATCACACCACATCAATGATGGGAGCAGCCCCAGACTTGTTTTTAGCAGCATTCACCTGTGTCTGTTCACTGACCAAAGTCCACAATTTGTCAAGGCTGCAAGTTGGGCCGAAACTCTGGTTCCTCTTTAAGTGGTAATGCCTCATACCAACTTTCTAAAAGTAACCTGGGTGGTATTTGTTGAAGCTGATCCTGTGGTGATGCATTCCAGCAGCATTATCGTGGCCTCCGGGGTGCTTCTGGAGCTTGCCTATGCAGCTGTGGCCGTGGCTCATATGGCTCCAAAGTTTCTGGGTCTTCCTCAGTCTGGATGGCATGTTGGTGGCTCAGACGAAAGACCCAAAATACATTTTTTAAAATTAGCTGGGAATGGTGGCATATACCTGTAGTCCCAGTTACTCGGGAAGCTGAAGCAGGAGGATCGCTCGAGTCCAGGAGGTTGAGGTTACAGTGAGCTATGATCACACCAATGTACTTCGAGACAGAGCAAGACCCTGTCTCGAAAAAATCAAAAACAAGGTTGGGAGCAGTGACTCATGCCTGTAATCCCAGCGCTTTGGGAGGCCGAGGCAGGTAGATCACTTGAGGTCAGGAGTTTGAGACCAGCCTGGTCAACATAGTGAAACCTTGTCTCTACTAAAAATACAAAAAATTAGCCAGGCATGGTGGCATGTGCCTGTAATCCCAGCTACTGGGGAGGCTGAGGCAGAAGAATCACTTGAACCTGGGAGGCGGAGGGTGCAGTAAGCTGAGGATCACATCACTGCACTCCAGCCTGGGAGACAGAATGAGACCCTGTCTCAAAAAAACAAAACAAAAAAATCAAAATAAAAATAAAAACAAATATAACAAAATGGCAGTGAGGGCACACCTTCACTCCCATTTTATTATATTCATAGATTCTGGGAGTCAGGAATTCAGAAAGAATGCAGCATGGATGGCTTGTCTCTGCTCTATGACATCTGGGGCCTCAGTTGGGATGGCAAAAGGCTGAGGTGCTTGATGGCTGGGGCCAGGAGTCATCTGGAGGTATCATCATTCATGTTTGGCAAGTGATCTATACCAAGATGCTGATATAGACTGAGATCTCTGGCTGTTGGTCAGAACACCTATCCACGGCCTCTCCACATGGCCTTGGACTTCTTTTTTTTGTTTGTTTTTTGTTTTTTGAGACGGAGTCTCGCTCTGTCGCCCAGGCTGGAGTGCAGTGGCGCGATCTCGGCTCACTGCAAGCTCCGCCTCCTGGGTTTACGCCATTCTCCTGCCTCAGCCTCCTGAGTAGCTGGGACTACAGGCGCCCGCCACCGCGCCCGGCTAATTTTTTGTATTTTTAGTAGAGACGGGGTTTCACCGTGGTCTCGATCTCCTGACCTTGTGATCCGCCCGCCTCGGCCTCCCAAAGTGCTGGGATTACAGGCGTGAGCCACCGCGCCCGGCCGGCCTTGGACTTCTTAAATGGAGTCTTGTGCTCTAAAGGTGAATGTCCCAAGAGAATCAGGCAGAAGTTGTATAGCCTTTTATGAATTAGCCTCAGAGGTCGCCAGCATCACTTCTGCCACGGTGCCAGATTCAAAGATTCAGAGGAGGGAACAGAGACCCCATCTCTCAATGGGAGGAGCACCAAGCCCACAGGATAAGAGAGTATTTGGGTCGGGAGACAATTGTTGAATACATTTTGGGGATGTATTCGGAACACACTGCCACAGCACTCCCCAGGCCTGTCCTCTAGCTGCTTATCTCCCAGCTCTGAGCTAGAGCCCCCACATTCTGCCCCTGGAGTGGCCTCCTCCTTGCCCAGTACTCTGCCCTGGCTGGCAACTCTGAATAAGCCGTGTACTAGTGTTTGAGTATGGGAAAGAATGGAAGCCTATGAACAGAGCTTTACCAAGAAGAAATCATTTGAAATTCAGGATTTTTTTTTTTTTTTTTTTTTTGAGACAGACTTTTGCTCTGTCACCCAGGCTGGAGTGCACTGGCGCGATCTTGGCTCACTGCAACTTCTGCCTCCAGGGTTCAGGCCATTCTCCTGCCTCAGCCTCCCGAGTAGCTGGGACTACAGGTGCCCGCCACCAAGCCCGGCTAATTTTTTGTATTTTTAGTAGAGATGGGGTTTCACCGTGTCGGCCAGGATGGTCTCGATCTCCTGCCCTCGTGATCCGCCCACCTCGGCCTCCCAAAGTGCTGGGATTACAGGCATAAGCCACTGCACCTGGCAACCCCACCCTTTTTTTTTCTTTTTTGAGACAGAGTCTCACTGTCACCCAGGCTGGAGTGTAATGGCGCGATCTCGGCTCACTGCAACCTCTGCATCCCAGATTCAAGTGATTCTCCTGTCTCAGCCTCCCAAGTAGCTGGGACTACAGGCTCGTGCCACCACACCTGGCTAATTTTTGTATTTTTAGTAGAGACAGGTTTCACCACGTTGGCCAGGCTGGTCTCGAACTCCCGTGCTCAAGTGATCCGCCCTCCTCGGCCTCCCAAAGTGCTGGGATTACAGGTGTGAGTCACCGTGCCCAGCCAGTGTTGCATCCTTTCAACCGGTCCAGAAAGCTGTACAATATTTACAACAAGCTTGAAAGTTATTTATGTCTTTGATAAAAGACTCAAATCCAGAACTGGGGTTGAAAAAAAAAAATGCAATGAAAGACTGTTTCATAGGGTATAAAAAGACAGATGCAACCATACATTTAATTTTTAAAAATGGAATGTATCTTACATAAGGACTTTGTGAAAAATCTTATACCTATCTGGGTATTATAGAAGATGCATATACCTTTCATAGCTCATGGAGGAAAGAGTGTATAAACAATTTTGATAAGAAGTTGAGGAACAATTTGAAAATAGTTTATAAAGAGAGAATCAGGAGGCAGAAAAAGCTTCAAGAGGCATGGTCTTCAGAAATTGTTCTGGAATGCTGTTTCACTTGTATCGATGTCATGTTCCTGGATGAGAGAATAAGATAGAATTTTAGTATTTCAGTATAAAGCCTGAAATGTAAACTCTTCCGTGCTTTGGAATTTAGAGATCCTGAATCTTCATTAATTAGGATATATACATAATATCTGGCTTTAGGGCTGAATCCAACCCAAGGATCAAATTTTGATCCTTTTGCCCTACCAGGGCAGGGCTTGTGACCACTGCCCACCACCCACCATGATGAGTAACAAACAGAGTTGAAAGCACTGGTGCAAAGACCACACCAGACTTCTTATATTGGCCTTGGTGCCTGTTCTAGCATGCCACCAGAGTGAGTATTGCTGGGAACCTACCTGACCTCCCATCCCATCATTCACTGCTAAGCAGCCACATCAAAACCCTCATGTCTAGGTTCCCTTCATAGATGGCACTTAGACCACAGTAACTGCCCATACACTCCTGTCTCCCACTACACAGAGCTCTGAGAGGGACAGCAAGGACTGCACTCATCTTGTTCACTGCTATAGCCCCAGCCTCCAGCACCATGTTAGAGGTGGAGAGTGAAACATTATCAGATGAGCATCTGTCAGAGCCAGCTTCCTTCCAGGAGAGGCTCAAAAACGAATTGGTCTTCCCACTCAGCATCTAAAATCCTAAGCTTGAATTTTGCCTGCTTACATTAAAAAACAAAACACTCTTTTTTTGCTGCAAAAGTGACACAGTCACTATAGAGATTATAATACAGAAGGAAAATAAAAATTAAACAGTCTTTTTTTTTTTTTTTTTAAGACAGGGTCTCAATCTATCACCCAGGGTGGAATGCAGTGGCATGATCATGGCTCACTGCAACCTCAACCTCCCCAGGCTCAGGTGATCTTCCCACCTCAGCCTCCCAAGTAGCTGGGACTACAGGTGCAGACCACCACACCCCTGGCTAATTTTTTGTATTTTTTTATAGAGATGGAGTTTCTGTTGCCCAGACTGGTCGAGAACTCCTGGGCTCAAATGATTCACCTGCCTCAGCCCCCTAAAGTGCTGGGATTGCAAGCATGAGCCACTGTGCCAGTCCAGGGATAAATTTTTTTTTTTGAGACGGAGTCTTGCTGTGTCACCCAGGCTGGAGTGCAGTGGCACGATCTCAGCTCACTGCAAGCTCCGCCTCCTGAGTTCACACCATTCTCCTGCCTCAGCCTCCCGAGTAGCTGGGACACAGGCACCCACCACCACGCCCAGCTACTTTTTTGTATTTTTAGTAGAGACGGGGTTTCGCCATGTTAGCCAGGATGGTCTCGATCTCCTGACCTCGTGATCTGCCCGCCTCGGCCTCCCAAAGTGCTGGGATTATAGGCGTGAGCCACCGTGCCCAGCCCCAAGGATAAATATCTTTATGTTCTTTTTTTATTATGCAAAATAATTCTATGGAGTATGTGTATTCTGTAAAGAAAGTAGAATCTCTCTCTATACTGTTCTTTAGTCTCTCCGTGCCCCATATTTACTGTATCATGAATGTATTCCTAAGTCCTTAAACTTTTTTTTTTTTTTTTTTGAGTCTTACTCGTTGCCCAGGTTGGAGTGCAGTGGTGCAATCTTGGCTCACTGCACCCTCCGCCTCCCAGGTTCAAGCGATTCTCTTGCCTCAGCCTCCTGAGTAACTAGGACTACAGGCACGGGCCACCACACCCAGTTAATATTTTATTTTTAGTAGAGATGGGGTTTCACCGTGTTGGCCAGGCTGGTCTAGAATTCCTGACCTCAAGTGATCCATCCACCTACCTTGGCCTCCCAAAGTGTTGAGATTACAGGCATGAGCCACAGCGCCTGGCCCAAGTCCTTAAACATTTTTATTTTTATTTTTTATTTATTTTTTTGAGATGGAGTCTTGCTCTGTCTCCCAGGCTGGAGTGCAATGGCATGTTCTCGGCTCACTGCCAACCTCTCCCTCCCGGGTTCTAGCAATTCTCCTGCCTCAGCCTCCTGAGTAGCAGGGATTACAGGCGAACGCCACCACGCCTGGCTAATTTTTGTATTTTTAGTAGAGATGAGGGTTCACCATGTTGGTCAGGCTGATCCTGAACTCCTGACCTAGTGATCCACCCGCCTCGGCCTCCCAAAGTGCTGGGATTACAGGGGTCAGCCACCATGCCCAGCCAAACATTTTTAAAAACATTTTTAATCTTATGGATGTACCCTTAACCAGTTCCCTATTGACGAAGATTTTTCTTCTATAAAATAATGCTGCACTGAGAATCCTGGTTGATAAATCTGCACATATTCAGAATTATATTATTAAAACAAATTCTGAAGATTAGAATAGGTCAAAGGTATATACATTTTAGGGCTTTTCAACAGTATTATGAAAATATCTCCAGACAAGTGGAACCAACTTATTCTCCCATCAGTAGGGTATGAATGCCTATTTACCAACACTGGCTGGGCATTCAATTTTTGAAATCCTGTCAAGGAATGGAAAAAAGAAGGCCAGAGATAATTTTAAAGTTATTGGTCCTCGGTCAGAGAAAGATCATTTCTTTCTTTTTTTTTTTTTTCCTGAGACGGAGTCTTGCTCTGTCACTAGGCTGGATGGAGTGCAGTGGCGCAGTCTTGGCTCACTGCAACCTCCACCTCCCGGGTGCAAGCAATTCTCCTGTCTCAGCCTCCCGAGTAGCTGGGACTACAGGCATGCACCACCATGCCCAACTAATTTTTGTATTTTTAGTAGAGATGGGGTTTCACCATGTTGGCCAGGATGGTCTCGATCTCTTGACTTTGTGATCCGCCTGCCTTGGCCTTCCAAAGTGCTAGGATTACAGGTGGGAGCCACGGTGCCCGGCCTGAGAAAGATGATTTCTAACCTCATGTTCCAATGCTCTATCCTTTCCTCTGTTCTCTTGTCACACTGGCATCACTGCCGTTCATCAAACATACCAGGCACAGCCCAGCCTTAGGAACTTTGCACAGCTCTCCCCTCCGCCTGGGACACTCCTCCCCCAGAAATCTGCATGGCTAAGTCCCTTAACACCTTCAAGTCTTTGCTCCAATACAACTTTGCAATGAGGCCCACCCTGATTGCCCTATTTATTTTTTTTTAATTTATTTTTATTTTTATTTTTTTTTTTTGAGACGGAGTCTTGCTGTGTCACCCAGGCTGGAGTGCAATGGCCAGATCTCGGCTCACTGCAAGCTCCGCCTCCCGGGTTCACGCCATTCTCCTGCCTCAGCCTCCCGAGTAGCTGGGACTACAGGCACCCGCCACCTCGCCCGGCTAGTTTTTTTTTTGTATTTTTTATTAGAGACGGGGTTTCACCGTGTTAGCCAGGATGGTCTCGATCTCCTGACCTCGTGATCCGCCCGTCTCGGCCTCCCAAAGTGCTGGGATTATAGGCTTGAGCCACCGTGCCCGGCCGATTGCCCTATTTAATACTCACCAGTCATCATGGCCACACTCAGCACACTTGATCCCTCTTACCCAGTTCTATTATTATTATTATTATTTTCTGAGACAGAGTCTCACTCTCTTGCCCAGGCTGGAATGCAGTAGTATCATCTTGGCTCACTGCAACCTCCACCTCCTGGGTTCAAGAGATTCTCCTGCTTCGGCCTCCCTAGTAGCTAGGATTACAGGCATGTACCATCACACCTGGCTAATTTTTATATTTTTAGTAGAGATGGGGTTTCACCATGTTGGCCAGGCTGGTCTTGAACTCCTGACCTCAGGTGAACCACCTGCCTCGGCCTCCCAAAGTGCTGGGATTACAGGTGTGAGCCACCACACCCAGCTGTTTTTTTGTTTTTGTTTTTTTCCTGAGACAGAATCTCACTCTGTTGCCCAGGCTGGAGTGCAATGGTGCGATCTCAGCTCACTGCAACCTCCACCTTCCGGGTTCAAGTGATTCACCTGCCTCAGCCTCCCGAGTGGCTGGGATTACAGGCATGCACCATGACACCCAGCTAATTTTTGTATTTTTAGTGGAGAGGGGGTTTCACTATGTTGGCCAGGCTGGTCTCGAACTCCTGACCTCAGGTGATCCGCCCACCTCGGCCTCCCAAAGTGTTGGGATTACAGGTGTGAGCCACTGTGCCTGGCCTCTACTTCTAAACCAAAGCACTTACCATTTTCTAGCATCCTATGTGACTCACTTATGTTTATTGCTTATTGTCTATATCTTCCAGCTAGTACATAGGTTCCATAAGTACAGGGATTATTGTCTGTTTTGTTCACGTAGTAGATGCTCAATAAATACTTGCAGGCTAAATCAACATCATAAAACATGAAAAGCACAGTTCATGGATGATACCAGTACTGGAGGGGCTCCCACTACACTATGCCTTGTAGGCTCTGTACCTGGTTCAATTTCTTGAACTCCACCACTTGGAAGAAGACGTGCTCAAGGATATGTTTGGCATCCTGTTGGTCCTTTGGTAGTTTACTGGTTACTCCAAGAATGTCACCACACTTCCTGACATAGAATTCCAGGTCTTCTTCAGTACCTAAGACAGTTGTAGTAGTAGTTAGATTAATTCTTAACTTCTGCCCTTCCCAAAGTACAGATTTAGTGTGTTTCAGGTATGCCCTATCGTGTTTCCATATTTCCTAAGATCACTCACCTCTTCCTAAAGTAATGTGACTGCAGGATTTCAACACTGAAAAACTCTAGCGCTCTCTAATGTGCTGCTTTTATAAATTAGGACAGAAGTGTGACACTCCTAATTAGAATAAAACTGGACTGGTACTGGCTTTCCTATTCCTCAGATCTAGTATTCCCATATTAGAAAGAACAGGTGCAAGAGTAGGAAATCAAATTATCATTCCCTGAATGCAACAAAGATCACTATGAGAAAAGCATATGGGTAATTAAAAATAGCATTTACTAAAACAATATTGTATTGGTCGGGCGTGGTGGCTCACGCCTGTAATCCCAGCACTTTGGAAGGCTGAAGCAGGCAGATCACTTGAGGTCAGGTGTTCAAGACCAGTCTGGCCAACACAGCAAACCCCCATCTCTACTAAAAATACAAAAATTAACCGGATGTGGTGATGCAGGCCTGTAATCCCAGCTACTTGGGAGACTGACGCAGGAGAGTAGCCTGAATCGGGGAGGTAGAGGTTGCAGTGAACCGAGATTGCGCCACTGCACTCCAGCCTGGGCGACAGAGCAAGACTCCATCTCAAACAGAACAAAACAAAACAGCCGGACGTGGAGGTTCACGCCTGTAATCCTAGCACTTTGGGAGGCCAGGGTAGGCGGATCACAAGGTCAGCAGTTTGAGATCAGCCTGGCCAGCATGGTGAAACCCTGTCTCTACTAAAAATACAAAAAAATTACCTGGGCATGGTGGGGTGCACCTGTAGTCCCTACTCGGGAGGCTGAGGCAGGAGAATTGCTTGACCCTGGGAGGCGGAGGTTGCAGTGAGCCAAGATCGCACCACTGCACTCCAGCCTGGGCAACAGAGCAAGACTCCATCTCAAAAACAAAACAAGGCTGAGCACAGTGGCTCATGCCTGTAATCCCAGCACTTTGGGAGGCCAAGGCAGGTGGATCATCTGAGGTCGGGAGTTCGAGACCAGCCTGACCACCATGGAGAAACTCTGTCTCTACTAAAAATACAAAATTAGCCGGGTGTGGTGGTGCATGCCTGTAATCCCAGCTACTCAGGAAGGCTGAGGCAGGAGAATCGCTTGAACCTGGGAGGCAGAGGTTGCGGTGAGCTGAGGTTGTGGTGAGTCGAGATCGCGCCACTGCACTCCAGCCTGGGCAACAAGAGCAAAACTCGGTCTCAAAACAAAACCCCAAAAAACAAACAATATTATAGAAAGAAAATTAAAGAAGAAAAAAATCACCCATAATTCCACCAACAACATAGCTCTGTGAAGCCATCCTCTGGAGCCCTACGTGTAGGATAGACAGCCATTACTGCCCTTCTCACATTATACTGTAATTTCCTTCTTTTTTTTTTTTCTTTTTGAGATAGAGTCTCACTCTGTTGCCAGGCTGGGGTGCAGTGGTGCGATCTCAGCTCACTGCAACCTCTGCCTCCCAAGTTCAACCAATTCTCCTGCCTCAAGCTCCCGAGTAGCTGGGTCTACAGTCATGTTCCCCCATGCCTGGCTAAATTTTGTATTTTCAGTAGAGACGGGGTTTCAACATGTTGGCCAAGATGGTCTCGATCTCTTGACCTTGTGATCCACTTGCCTTGGCCTCCCAATGTGCTGGGATTACAGGAGTGAGCCACCATGCCCGGCCTATTATACTGTAATTTCTTTCTTTCTTTTTCTTTTTTTTTTTTTTGAGACAAGGTTTGGTCCTATCACCCAGGCTGGAGTGCAGTGGCATGATTTCAGCTCACTGCAACTTCCGCCTCCTGGGCTCAAACGATCCTCTCACCTCAGCCTCCCAAGTAGCTTGGACTACAGGTGTGCCCCACCACGCCTGGCTGATTTTTTGTATTTGAGACGGGGTTTCACCATGTCGCCCAAGCTGGTCTCGAACTTGTGAGCTCCAGTAATCTGCCTGCTTCGGCCTCCCAAAGTGCTGGGCTTACAGGCGTGAGCCACTGCGCCCGGCTGTAATTTCTTTATTCTCCCTCTGATTTGCATTTTAAGTTATGATAGAAACGTATGTTTTTTACTAAGACATTCAAACCCACAGCTGTAACAATCTTTCATCCTAGTTCTATTGCCACCAACTACCCAGAATTATTATTGTTATGTCTGCTTCTGTGTGTAAATATAAGTTTTCACAAAAATGGGATCACATTTAATGATGTATTATGGACATTCCATGTCAAAGTCTATGCCCTACATTTTTTTTCTTTTCTTTTTTTTTTTTTTTTTTGAGACAGAGTCCCACTCTGTCACCCAGGCTGGAGTGCAGTGGCATGATCTTGGCTTACTGCAACCTCTGCCTCCCGGGTTCAAGCGCTTCTCCTGCCTCAGCCTCCCAAGTAGCTTGGATTACAGGCACTGGCCATCACGCCCAGCTAATTTTTTTATTTTTATTTTTAGTACAGACAGGGTTTCACCATCTTGACCAGGCTGGTCTTGAACTCCTGACTTTGTGATCCACCCGCCTTGGCCTCCCAAAGTGCTAGGATTATAGGGGTAAGCCACTGCACCTGGCCTTTTCTTTTTTGAGACAGGGTCTTGCTCTGTCAACCAGGTTGGAATGCAGTGGCACAATCTTAGCTCACTGCAGCCTTGACTTCCTAGGTTCAAGCAGTCCTCCCACCTGGGCCTCCTGAGTAGCTGGTACTACATGAGTGAGCCACCATGCCTGGCTAATTTTTTTTTTTTTTTTTTTTGACACGAAGTCTTGCTCTGTGCCCCAGGCTGGAGTGCAGTGGCGCGATCTCGGCTCACTGCAAGCTCCGCTCCCCCGGGTTCACGCCATTCTCCTGCCTCAGCCTCCCGAGTAGCTGGGACTACAGGCACCCGCCACCTCGCCCGGCTAATTTTCTTGTATTTTTAGTAGAGACGGGGTTTCACCGTGTTAGCCAGGATGGTCTCGATCTCCTGACCTCATGATCCGCCCGTCTCGGCCTCCCAAAGTGCTGGGATTACAGGCTTGAGCCACCGCGCCCGGCCGATGCCTGGCTAATTTTATTTTTCTACAGAGAAGAGGACTCACTGTGTTGCCCAGGCCAGTCTCAAGTGATCCTCTTGCCTCAGCCTTCTAAAGTGCTGGGATTACAGGTGTGAGCCATTGTGCCCAGGCTACATTTTTCTTTTAACAGATATGTAATACTCTATTTTGTTTCTATTTATTTATTTTTCAGAAACAGGGTCCCTCTGTCACCCAGGCTGGAGTGCAACAGTGTATCATAGCTCACTGCAGCCTCCAACGCTTGGGCCCAAGTGATCCTTCCACCTCAGACTTCCAAGTAGCTAGGACTATAGAAGTGTGCCACCACACCTGGCTACTTAAATTTTTTTTTTTTTAAATGGAGTTTCGCTCTTGTTGCCCAGGCTGGAGTGCAATAGCATAATCTCGGCTCACTGCAACTTCCACCTCCTGGGTTCAAGAGATTCTCCTGCCTCAGCCTCCCAAGTAGCTGGGATTACAGGCATACGCTACCACGCCCAGCTAATTCTGTATTTTTAGTAGAGATGGGGTTTTTCCATGTTGGTCAGGCTGGTCTTGAACTCCCAACCTCAGGTGATCCACCCACCTTGGCCTCCCAAAGTGCTGGGATTACAGGTATGAACCACCGCACCCAGCCCTTTATTTTGTTTGTTTTTTGAGACAAAGTCTCATTATGTTGTCCAAGCTGGTCTTGAAATCCTGGCCTCAACTGATCCTCCCGCCTTGGCTTTTCAAAGTGCTACAATTATAAGCATGATCCACTTTGCCCAGGCAATTTTTTTTTTTTGGTAGAGATGCGATCTATGTGACCCAGGCTTATTTCGCACACTTTTAAACCAATCCCCCTACTAATGTATGGACCATTAGACTGTTACCAATTTTTTGAATGCTATAAATATCTATATAGCTATATATATTTTGTTTTGCATTTCCACAAGGATTTCCATAGGACA
Source organism: Macaca fascicularis (assembly GCF_037993035.2). NCBI lineage: Eukaryota > Metazoa > Chordata > Mammalia > Primates > Cercopithecidae > Macaca > Macaca fascicularis. Next base: position 99,717,046 of record NC_088384.1, on the reverse strand, counting down.
GTTGCTAGAAACAGAAATGCCAAGTCAAAGCTTCTGCTTCTTCACTGTTCTGTGATTCCTCCTGGACTTATCACTATGTCCTGCTCATTTTTGATTGTCCAGGACCTACAGCAATGCCTGGCACAGAATAGAGATGCAGTAAAGGTCTTTGTTTACACTGAACTATTTCCATTTTGCTTACTTCTTTCTGGGCTTTGGGCACATACAGATGTTGCTGACATAGCTGGTATCCTCTTGTACATGCAGTTTTGTATCTTGCTTCCTTCATTCAGGCTTCTCTCTTAAATTTTGTCTGTGTCATATGAGTCATTCCCTAGCCTTTGTGAATCTCTTTTATAATGACTACATATTCTCCTACCAAATGATTGTGATGCAGTTTACGACCATTCCTCTGCTAATGGACATTAAGGCTATTCCCAAATTTATAATTTTTTCTATTTTTAAAAATTGTTATTTTTTAAAATATATTTTTAGAGACAGGGTCTTGCTGTGTTGCCCAGGCTGGTCTTAAATTCCTACGTTCAAGCGATCCTCCTACCTCAGCCTCTCGAGTTTATCGTATTTTTAAAATAAATAGTGTAGAAGTTGGCTGGACGCGGTGGCTCATGCCTGTAATCCCAGCACTTTGTGAGGCTGAGGCCAGTGGATCACCTGAGGTCTGGAGTTTTAGACCAGCGTGGCCAACATGGTGAAACCCCATCTCTACTAAAAACACAAAAATTAGCCATGTGTAGTGGTGGGTGCCTATAATCCCAGCTACTTGGGAGGCTGAGGCAGGAGAATCGCTTGAACCCAGGAGGCGGAGGTTACAGTGAGCCGAGATTGCATCATTGCACCCAAGGCTGGGCGACAAGAGTGAAACTTCATCTCAAAAAATATATATATAATCTCCTTAGATTAGACTTCCAGGAGTGGGGCCACTGCCTCAAAGTGGATGGTTAATTTTATGCCTCTGAGCATATATATGCAGAGCCATTTGCTGTGTTGGAGGCAATTCATGTCGGGAGCAGCCCCAGACCAAAAATCAGGAGGACCACTCATCGTGAAGCTGTGTGGCCTGGGGCCTTATTTCTTCATCCACATGTCAAGGTGGGCACACTTGGCTCTCTCTCAGATCCTGTCCAGTCTGAAGTCTCTATGATTCTTTGGGCCCTGACTCAATTTCCTTATTTAGCTGCTCCTATGACCACCGACTGAGATTTGCTAAGTGGCAGCCAGGGTCAAGATTAATTCTATGGTCTCTCAATAGGTCAGAACTAAGGACTCACAGGGATCAAAGCTGAGACCTTTGGCTTTCTGTTTGGCACTATGTTCTTATTCACTGAACTAAATAGCCTTGAGAAGAACAACCAACATCATTTATATGACATAAATAAGAATGTTAAGTTTATACTCCTATTCATATTTTGTTTTCCCTAAACAAACTCTAAGCTTTCTCTCATAGTAATCCTCAGAAATTCATGACTAAATAAAACTCATAAGAGAAAACAAAGTTTAAAAGTTGGCCAAACTTAGGCCACGCGTGGTGGCTCACACCTGTAATCCCAGCACTTTGGGAGGCAGAGGTGGGCGGATCACCTGAGGTCAGGAGTTCAAGACCAGCCTGACCAATATGATGAAACCCCGTGTCTACTAAAAATACAAAAATTAGCCGGGCGTGGTGGCACACACCTGTAATCCCAGCTACTCGGGAGGCTGAGACAGGAGAATCACTTGAACCTGGGAGGCAGAGGTTGCAGTGAACCAAGATCGCACCATTGCACTCCAGCCTGGGCAACAAGAGTGAAACTCCATCTCAAAAAAAAAGTTGGCCAAACTTACACTTATTGGTAATCTGAGCCAGCCGTGCCTTCTCAGAGGAGAATGTTTCATCTAAATCAAATAGCTCCAGAGGTGGAGGTGGTAACTCCCGGAAACTGGGAGGAAAAACCTAAAAGGAAATAAAGTCATCATTTAGAAATGCGGGAGGATAATGTAAAGGAAATAAAGTCTCTTAAGAAAGAGCTTGTCCAAAGTCATAACTAACAGTGACGAGACACAAGGAGAATAAGGAAGTCCACATCCTTAATTCCTCAGTTGGGAACCACACCACATGGAAATCCCTACAGAACAGTAACTCAGCTCTTTCCCGAGGATGAAGTACCCAAACTCCCATCACCTCGTCTACCCTCACCCATGAGACCCATATCAAGAAAGATTACTAGCCCACTGTAAACAACCAAGTGGAACCAGCTCTAATTACCACTAAACTGACCAAGCTGACATACCAACACTAATTAACTCAGAACGATGACACAAAGCTTGGGACTTAGGTTTGTGTTGAACATTTGATTGTACAACTTTTTTCTCATTTAATCATAAGTTTTTAGGGATGGAAGTTATTTGGAGAACCAGATGCAGATTAGTGTAGAAAGTATTGAACCTGGAGTCAGATTTTGCAGGTATGAACCAATGGTATGCGGGTAAATGTTTAACTACTTTCAAAACAAAACAAAACAAAACTGAAAGCCTCTTTTGTAGCATTTACCATTTTCTGTAATGTAAATCCTCTCACCATGGCCAATTTCAAGCTACCAAGCAAGATCAAGCCAACTGGCTCATAACATTTCAGAATGTGGTGAGACAAGGTAATTTTAAAGGCAAGTTGAGAGAATGTTGGACTGAAATGTTGAAAAATAACCTATTTACACACATAGCCATAACTATCCCCTGGGCTGTGAGAATTATGCTATGAATCGGCCCTGACACCTGGAATGGCAGTACAGTTTTCTTCCTTTTTATCCAAGAAATCTCATATATGCCCTCCAACCCCACAAGATGGGAATGGGAAATGTTTAATAGCCAGAAGGCTCCACATCCTTGATTCCTCAATTTGGAAGCATACCACACGGAAGTCTCTATAGAACATTAACAAATTAGGTGTACATGCATGTTTAGAGACAGAGCACTATGACTCCACAAGGAGTGCCACAAATGGCACATGGAAGGGACCACGGTGAAGGCCTGCTGACAAGATAAAGGCAACAGTGGGGCTCTGCAGTGGGATCCCCCAAGCACACCTACTCACCGCAGGCTGAAGGGTTGGCAGAGGCGTCTCAAACTGAGGCTGGATGAGCTGGAGCGGTTCATGCTTCACATTTAGCTGCTCGTGAGCCCTGTGTTCATAATCAAACAAAAAAGCAGGGATCAAGATAAAACACCATAACACAGCATGTCTAACTGACCACACTGTGCTATTCTCCATGAAATACAGTGGTTCAGTACTATTTTTAGAAATACCAATGGACCCAGCAATCCCATTACTGGGTATATACCCAAAGGAATATAAATCATTCTATTATAAAGCCACATGCATGCATATGTTCACTGCAGCACTAGTCACAATAGCAAAGACATGGAATCAACCCAAATGTTCAACAATGATAGACTAGATAAAGAAAATGTGGTATATATACACCATGGAATACTATGCAGCCATAAAAAAGAATGAGAGAGGCTGGGCGCAGTTGCTCACACCTATAATCCTAGCACTTTGGGAGGCCGAGGTAGGTGGATCACCTGAGGTCAAGAGTTTGAAACCAGCCTGGCCAACATGGTGAAATCTTGTCTCTACTAAAAATAAAAAAATTAGCTGGGTGTGGTGGCTGGCGCCTGTAATCCCAGCTACTTAGGAGGTTGAGGAGGAGAACTGCTTGAACCAAGGAGGTGGAGGCTGCAGTGAGCAGAGATCATGCCATTGTACTCCAGCCTAGGCAAGAGAGCAAAAACTCTGTCTCAAAAAAAAAAAAAAAAAAAAAAAAAAAAAGCCAGGCGCAGTGGCTCAAGCCTGTAATCCCAGCACTTTGGGAGGCCGAGGCGGGCGGATCACAAGGTCAGGAGATCGAGACCATCCTGGCTAACACGGTGAAACCCCGTCTCTACTAAAATACAAAAAATTAGCCGGGCGCGGTGGCGGGCGCCTGTAGTCCCAGCTACTCGTGAGGCTGAGGCAGGAGAATGGCGTGAACCCGGGAGGCAGAGCTTGCAGTGAGCCGAGATGGTGCCACTGCACTCCAGCCTGGGCGACAGAGTGAAGACTCCGCCTCAAAAAAAAAAAAAAAAAAGTGTCCCTGGAAGAGGCAACAGCAAGAACAGGCAGAAGGGTGCCCGGCATTTTCACAGAACAGCAGGCCAGCCAGAGGGACTCCAGCAGAGGATCGGTGTTAGGAGCGAGCCTACAGAGCTGAGAGCTCATCTTACCCCTGTGTTATTTTTCTATTGTGGCTTCTCCTTTGTCTTCATTCTCTCAAATATTTTGCGTTGTACGCAATTTTTTAAGTTGGCTAAACTTTTCTGGGGAAGAGGCAAAGTAAAATATCGTCATCCAGCTCAACTTGTATATTTATTTGTGGCCCTTCAAAGTTAAGCTAGAAAACCAAGTGCCAATGACTGGGCAGAGACCACGGCAGCTTTTTCTATGAGTGAGGTCTGTGACTGCAGAAAAACGATTAGCTGAGCTCACCGCTGTCACCTCCTCCACTATTTCCAGGTGCTTAGGGAGAATCTTTCCTAGCACTGAGCAGCAAATCTCCACAGAGGGAAGAGAAATAACTTTTATGGAGCACCTGCTACACGCCATGTGTTATGCCAACCCTGTGCTAGGCACTTAAACTTATTTCATTTACTCCTCAATACAACTGTGGAAAGTGGGTATAAAATCTCTTGTAGAAGAAACTGAGGTATAGGAATGATAAACAGTAGCTTCCCAAAGTTATATGGTTAACATGGGACAAAGGCAAGATCAGAACTCAGACGTAGCCAATCTCTGCCAACCAGAATCTTTAATTCGGTCTGCCCCCAAATCAAAAGTGATTAGGGGCAGTTTTAAACTAAAGTTCTTACTACCTGCTCACAAAGAATCCTGCTGCTGAGTCCTAGCCTCAGCTACCCCTGGTATGAATTTATTTCCACTTTCTGTCCCCCGAGAGAGCTGACTGTGCTGGAGCAAAGGCTTTGTCCCATTAAGTCTTCCCGTCCTCCACTCTGCTCACCACCTGCCCTAATTATCCTCCTACCATTAGCCAACATGACTTGATGGGAGCCGGGTAGGGGACTGGAGAAACTAATCTTAAAACCAAGGGAAGAACAGATGCCAAAGCTAAATATAAATCTGTGAAATGGCGCTGAACTAGATCTTTCGGGTATGGCCTGACCTCTGGCACTGCGTTTTTACCACTCCATGTTTCAAGCCCCAGCCCATCCATGAACTCTAAGGGCAGGGACTCCACACCATCTGCCTCTACCTCATACTCCACAGGCACTGATAAACACCCAGTGGACAAATGAAATTACTTCAGAGCAACACCCTGTAGTTGACATAAATATTTAAAGCCTAACTGAATTTTAACTCAGAAAACATAAACTACTGAAAGATGTTACTAGCAAATAAAAATATCTGAGCTTACCATAGAGACAACAGAAGCCAGTAACTACTGGCCTCTGCTGTGGTATGTAAGACAAATACAAGAGTTGTCTAAGTCTCTGAAACATCCACTATTTGACTCTGCTGACACTAAGACAGTAGGCAGTTCCAATTAATCCTTCATTTAACACTGAAATTATCATAATGACCTGGTTTAAACATATCAGGGGAGAATTAGGCCAAAACAGCAGAAGCTGGTCAGACTGCAACTGGCTAGTGGCGTGGTCAGATGTATCTTTTTTTATTCCAAGAAAAGCCCTGAGCTGCAGAGGAGGAAGAGAACACGAGAGCTCAAAACCAAGCAAGTTAAGAGCCAAACATGCAGCCAGGAGCTACAGGATTTGTAATTGGACTGTCACCTGTGGAAGGGGTGATGGAGATGCCATGCCCTGGTAGCTCTGGAGGCTTTGGTCCCGCTGTTTCTTAAAAGCACCCTCACCTCCTACAGTAACAAATTTTCAGATAATTTCCTCCAAGATTCAGAGTTAAAATTGCCTGGCTTCAAATTCAGGTCCCAATGAAAACTGGTTGTGTGATTTTGAGCAAATCATTTAATTTCTCTGTGCCTCAGTGTCCTCAGATGTAAAATGGAGATAACGACCTCACTGCGGTTGTTACATGATAAAGCAAAGTACATAAGGAACATACCATGGTACTTGCTACCTGATAAATAAATGTTATTAACTAAAATAAATGTTAGTTGTTATTAATATTGAAGGAAAGGGAGATAAGAGGGGAGCTAAGGACAATTGTTAGTCAGGGATTGATTAGTAGCTGTTTAACTTAGAGCAAATCGTCCCAAGCCTCAGCTTCTTAGAAGTTAACTATGGAGCTATTCTCTACTTTTCAGAATTGTTGTAAACAGTAAATTTGGTAGTATTTGCAGGCTCTTGGAAGAAAGTGGGTGTTCAATGTCTGTAAAACTTAAGTCGAAGCCGGGCATGGTGGCTCATGCCTGTAATCCCAGCACTTTGGGGGGCTGAGGTGGGCGGATCACAAGGTCAGGAGATTGAGATCATCCTGGCTAAGACGGTGAAACCCCGTCTCTACTAAAAATACAAAAAATTAGCCGGGCATGGTGGCGGGTGTCTGTAGTCCCAGCTACTTCGGAGGCTGAGGCAGGAGAATGGTGTGAACCCGGCAGGCGGAGCTTGCGGTGAGCCAAGATGGCGCCACTGCACTCCAGCCTGAGCGATAGAGCAAGACTTTGTCTTGGAAAAAAAAAAACTTAAGTCGACAACAGAGCTTTTGGATATGATGTATAAGGTTTTACAAAATAAGCTAATTAAAACCACAATACATAGCAGTTACTGTTTATACTAAAACATGCAACTAAATAATTCCTGGGCATTTACAAAAGATAATGCCCCTTCCTCTTTATACCACTTGCTTGACAAAATCACAATGGTTAAATCCATGTCTGGGCCCACCCTGCCTGTAGCCACACAGCTAAACAAGTTTGGAGGAAAACATACCACCCTACCGGCTTGTAGAACTTTTGATCCAAAACCTCCAGTCTCCAGTGGGCCTTTAATGTTGCTTGGCAAATCCTTCCAAAGAAACCTTGTCCACTCCCTCTCCCACTCCCCTAGAGGCCTAATATATGCCTTCTCTCCTAAGTCTCCATTATCTCTTTGGCAGTTTTTTTTTTTCTTTTTTAAGACGGGGTCCCACTCTGTCTGTTGCCCAGGCTGGAACGCAGGGCACAATCTCGGCTCACTGCAACCTCCACCTCCCGGGTTCAAGTGATTCTTCTGCCTCAGCCTCCCGAGTAGCGGGGACTACAGGTGCATGCCACCAAGCTCAGCTGATATTTGTGTTTTTAGTAGAGACGGGGTTTCACCATATTGGCCAGGCTGGTCTCAAACTCCTGACCTCGTGATCTGCTCGCTTCCACCTCCCAAAGTGCTGGGATTACAGGCGTGAGCCACTGTGTCCGGCTTCTTTGGCAATTTTTAGCTGATGATCTTGTTTCCTATTTCATCAAAAAGACTGAAGTCCTAAGAATTTCCATAATCTTCAATCAACAACTTTTCTCATCCACCAGAGTCTGCACCCATGTTTCCCATCTGTTACTGACTAAATGATCCATGCTCCTGTCTAAAAGCTAAGACTGGGCCAGACGTGGTGGCTCATGTCTGTAATCTCAGCACTTTGGGAGGCTGATCACTTGAAGTCAGGAGTTTGAGACCAGCCTGACCAACATGGTGAAACTCCATCTCTACTAAAAACACAACAATTAGCTGGGTGTGGTGGTGCACGCCTGTAGTCCCAGCTACTAGGGAGGCTGAGGCAGGAGGATCACTTGAACCTGAGAGGCAGAGGTTGCAGTGAGCCAAGATTGTGCCACTGTACTCCAGCCTGGGTAAAGAATGACACTGTATCTCAAAAAAAAAAAAAAAAAAAAGACCATATATATATATATGAAATAATAAAAACAAAAGCAAAGACCAGGCTGGGAATGGTGGCTAACATCTATAATCCAACACTTTGGGAGGCCAACATGGGAGGACTGCTTGAGCCCAGGAGTTCCAGACCAGCCTGGGCAACAGTGGAACCCTGTCTTTAAAAAAAAAAAAAAGAGCTAAGAAGACCACTTACCAAACCCCCTTTCCCATTGTCTCTTGCTTATCTTGTGTTTCACCTCAGTCATTTTCCTCGCTCTCGCCTACATTATCCATTTTTCTCTCTACTGGAACATTCCCACCAGTATAAAAATATACTGCGACTTCTTCCATCTAAAAAACACCTTCTTGACCTTACTTCTTCCAGCTAGCTACTAACCCTGGCCCTTGCCCCTGCTGTTTCTCTCTGTAGCAAATACCTCAAAAGAGCTATCTATATTTGTTATGTCCAATTCTTTCTTAAACCAACTCCAAATAAGCTTTCACCCTCACCATCTCATAAAAAAGACTCTGTCTAGATCACCAGTGACCTCCATGTTGCTAAATCCAAAGATAAATTCTCAGCCCTCATTTTTTATGACCCATAAGAAGTATCTGACACAGCTGATGACCCTTTCTATCTTGACAGACTTTCTTTACTTGCCTCTCAGAATACCATGCACTTGATTTTCTTCATCTCACACTGGCTACTGCTTTTCCATCTCTTCTTTTGGCTTTTCTATTTCTCCCTTTCCTTTTTTTTTTTTTTTCTGAGATGGAGTCGTGCTCTGTCACCCACGATGGAGTCCAGTGGTGTTTTCTTGGCTCACTGCAACCTCTGCCTCCTGGGTTCAAGTGATTCTCCTGCCTTACCCTCCCAAGTAGCTAGGACTACAGGTGTGTGCCACATGCCTAGCTATTTTTTTCCTATTTTTAGTAGAGATGGGGTTTCACCATGTTGGCCAGGCTGATCTCAAACTCTTGGCCTCAAGTGATCCACCCACCTCAGCCTCCCAAAGTGCTGGGATTACAGGTGTGAGTCACCATGCCCAGCTGGTTTTTCTGTTTCTTCCTAACTTCTGAACTCTGGGGTGCCCCAGGGCTCAAAAGATGGTCCTTTTTTTTTCTCTATCAACACTTATAACGCTTTGTGAGCTCATCCAGTCACATGGCTTTAAATACTATCTACCATATTTAATCAAATCTAAGAATCCACCAAAGGTAAGATGCATCATAGTTCATGGTTCACTGAAAGGAAAAAAATGCTGCTAATTAAACTAATACATCATCTATTGTTAAGATTCATCCTGAAAAACAGAATAAAAGTAAAAGAAAGAAAAACAGGCAAAAAATAAGAAAAAGATTCATCCTGATTTTATAGATTTGAAAATAGAGCCAGGTGCTGTGGCTCACGCCTTTAATCCCAGCACTTTGGGAGGCTGAGGTAGGTGGATTACCTGAGGTTAGGAGTTTGAGACCAGCCTGGCCAACATGGTGAAACCCTGTCTCTACTAAAAACACAAAAATAGCTGGGCATGGTGGTGCTACTCAGGAGGCTGAGGCAGGAGAATTGCTCGAGCCTGGGAGGCAGAGGTTGCAGTGAGCAGAGACTGCACCGCTGCACTCCAGCCTGGGCAACAACAGTGAAACTCTGTCTCCAAAAAAAAAAAAAAAAAAGGAAAAGATGTGTGCTGTGTGCTTTAGATGAAATACAGATACAGATGTGCCCCCAAACTCCCACATTAAATGTATAGCTCAGATATCTCTTCTGACCACCAGGTTAACATATAAAACTGCTACTCAACACCATCTGGAAACTTCATTGACATCTCAACTCCATATACCTCAAACTGAACTTCTGCTCTTCCTGCATAATCTACTCACAGTCTTTCTCAACTCAGTTATTGTAACTTTTTTTTTTTTTTTTTTTTTAAGACAAGTTCTCTCTCTGTTGACCAGGCTGGAGTGGGTCACTGCAGCCTTAACCTTTGGGGCTCAAGCAATCCTCCCACCTCAGCCTCCCAAGTAGCTGGGACTACAGGTGTGCACCACCACACCTGGGTAATTTTTTGCTTTTTTGTAGAGATGGGGTCTTCCTATGTTGCCCAAGCTGGTCTTGAACTTGTGGGCTCAAGAGATCTTCCCACTTCGGCCTAAGTGTTGGGATTACAGGTGTGAGCCACCATCCCTGGCCAACTTCATCCTTCTCACTGCTCAGAACAAGCTTTCTCCTTCTCACCTCCCACATCCTAACTGTGTAGCACATCTTGTTGCCTCTACCTTCCAAATACATCCAGAATCAGACCATTTCTCACTACCTCCACTGCTCCCGTCTGGCTGGTGCCAGCATCATCTCATGCCTGAATTACTGCGACAGCTCCCTTCAGGCCCCAACTCCACTCTTGCTCCTTGACATTCAGGATATAAGGAAGTCATTATGCCACCCCTCTGCTCAGAACTCCCAGTGGCTCCTCTTTTCACCCAGAGTGAAAGCCCAGGAAGTCCTTGCAGAGGCAAACAAGTAGGCCAGGCCTGATCTCCCACCATTCTCATCCCTACTCACTCTGCAGTGGCCACAATGGCCTTGTTGCTCTTCCTAGAATATATCAAGCATTCCTCCGTCTTGCAGTCTTAGGACTGGCTGTTTCCTGTGCCCAGAATACTCTTCCCTCAGATAGCCACAAGGCTAAATTCTTCACCTCCTTCAAGTTTTTCCACAAATATCACCTTTTCAATGAAGTCATCTTGATCACCCTATTTTTTTTTTTTTTTTTTTTTGAGATGGAGTCTTGCCCTGTCACCCAGATTGGAGTGCAATGGTGCAATCCTGACTCACTGCAATCTCTGCCTCCTGGGTTCAAACGATTCTCCTGCCTCAGCCTTTGAGTAGCTGGGATTTAAAGCCTAACTGAACTCTGGCACTGCGTTTTCACCACTCCATGTTTCAAGGTGTCTGCCACCGTGCTCAGCTAATTTTTGTATTTTTAGTAGATATGGGGTTTTGCCATGTTAGCCAGGTTGATCTCGAACTCCTGACCTCATGATCGTCCCACCTCGGCCTCCCAAAGTGCTGAGATTACAGGCATGAGCCACCGTGCCTGGCCTGATCACCCTATTAAAAATGCAATGTGCCTGGCACTCCCCTTCCCCAGTATTCTGCTTGACGTATGTAATCATCTTCTAACATATTCTTTAATTTACATCACAGATATAGAAATGTCTTGATGCCTGTCTGTTTTGTTAGATAATAAACTACAAAAGGGTAAAGATTTTCATTATTGAGGTCCCTGAAGCATCCCAAGATCCTGGAACAGTAGTTGTGCCACAAATATTTGCTGAGTGGATGTATAAGCAAAGCATGGGGAGAATGGCAGCATGTTAATTCCACAAACATCCCCCAAATGCCCAGGATGTGCTGGGCTCTGGGTCTTAGGCAATGAGGATTCCAGGTTGATAAGGCATGGCTCTTGGTCTCCGGATACAGAGGGGTGGGAAAGGAAGACAAGCTAACCAAATTTTCTCCCTGAGTAGTGAAATTCAGATTAGAAATAGTGAAGATGAGCCCTGGCCCCTCTCTGAACCCCTCTGCTTGTGTCATTTTCTCCTCTCCTTCTTGCCCTTCAAGATGCTGCCCGCCATCCTGTACATTTAACTGCTTTTCCCCAGCTTCGGTCTTTGGCCCTCTTCTCCTGCCTCTCAAGCACTGAAAGTTGTGAGGTCCTGTCTCAAGGCCAATTCCCATTCTTGTGCTGTCCCTGATGTCCTCATCCCATCCCACAGCTTCCCTAATGGCCTTACAGACCTTTTCATCTTTAAACTCGTAGTTCCACCTGTACATCTGCACTAGACTGAAAGTGCCCAGAACACAGCCCATGTATCTTTCCTTTTCCTGCATTTTTTTTTTTTTTGAGACGGAGTCTTGCTCTGTCGCCCAGGCTGGAGTGCAGTGGAGCAATCTCGACTCCCTGCAAGCTCCACCTCCCGGGTTCACACCATTCTCCTGCCTCAGCCTCCCGAGTAGCTGGGACTACAGGAGCCTGCCACCACGCCTGGCTAATTTTCCTTTTCCTGCATTCTTAGTGCCAGTTAATAGCATTACCAGTTGCCCAGATACCCAGGGAGAAATGGGGGTGACCAACCATCTCCATTTACTGAGGGTGCTCCTGGGACTTGGGACTCTCTGTGCTAAAACCAGAAGTCTGGGGAAAAATGAAACAAGCTGGTCACCCTAAATGCCTGGTCCAGAATCTGGAACACGCAGGGGTAATAACCTCTGGCAGTTCTCTACATCAACCCCTCATACCCAGCCCAGTTTCTTTGTTGACCTCATCACAGATCTGAGAACATGTTCTGCATGCCACATTTACTATAACCCTAACTCCCGTTCCCAGGCTCATGTTTCCAAACCAAACACTCAGAATAGAGTGCAGTGTAGCTCAGAGGCCCACAGGTACTGACTCGATGACACTGTGGAAGGAGGTGGTATCCAGCTGGAAGATGGACAGGTCAAAGAGGGTGGTAAAGTCCCTCGGGATCTCATCGCTCTCCTGGAGACACTCTCGATTCCGCTTTGATAGGGTGGCTGTGTAGGGCAGCATCATGTAATCAGAAATCTGAAAGCCACAAGAGGATTCCTTTCAGCACAGCAAGAACAAGCATTTATTCTGTCAAATCTCCCGTCTCAGGTCTAAATCTGCAACATTTATACTCTCTTGCCAAGAAATTTTACTGTTCATGATCACTGACCACTAAACCTTAAATAAGCTAATTTATGTGGAAAGAGGAACAAAATTAACTTGGCTAAACCCCAGCACTGGCTAAATCCAACTCTCCAATTACACCAGTACTCACATGGCTGAACACAGCTGGAGAAACAACCCTGTCAACTGGTCTTTTAATTTCATGATCTCTGATCTTGAGCACTCAGCAATCAACTACATCTCTGTAGTCTACCCACTTTCCCATTCTTCTAGACAATACTCCCCTTTTTCCAGTTCAGCCATGAAAATGATTTTCCCAGCTGGGTGCAGTGGCTCACACCCACAACACTTTGGGAGGCTGAGGTGAGCGGATCGCTTGAGCCCAGGAGTTGGAGACCAGCCTGGGCAATATGGCAAAACCCTGTCACTACAAAAATACAAAAAAATTTAGCTGAGCATGGTGGTGTGTGCCTGTAGTCTCAGCTACTTAGGAGGCTGAGGTGGGAGGATCACCTGAGCCCAGGAGGTCAACACTGCAGTGAGCCATGATCAAACCACTTCATACCAGCCTGGGTGACAGAGTAAGACTTTGTCTCAAAAAAAAACTGGTTTTCCTTTTCACCATTTTAGCAATGACCCTATTTTCTATTTTAGTAAGAAAATAGAGGAAATCATGAAAGAAAGTCCACAAGCTCCCACCATAACATGTACCTACCCACTAGCATCCAGGCCCTATCTGCTTCTTTCCTCCTGGTACATGCCAGAGTACCTGTGACACCAGTACAGACAGTTCCTCCACCGGTACACTAGATACCAGTCCTTCTCCCCTAGCCAAGGACATCCCTCTAGCATTGCTGAGAGCCCTCAGTCATGACACATGCTGTGGACTAGTGACAGTAAAAGACCAGGAAAACCTAAATGCCTGCCAACAGGATAGTGGTTAAATATATATGTATACATATACATATATATACATACACACATATATGTATATGTATACACACACAGATGTATACACATGTATACACATATATACACATATGTATACATATATACACACACACACACACATATATATATATTTTTTGAGACGAGTCTCACTCTGCCACCCAGGCTGGAGTGCAGTGGCGCGATCTCAGTTCATGCCATTCTCCTGCCTTAGCCTCCTGAGTAGCTGGGACTACAGGCGCTCGCCACCACGCCTGGCTAATTTTTTTTTAATTTTTTAGTAGAAACAGGGTTTCACCATGTTAGCCAGGATGGGCTCAATCTCCTGACCTCATGATCCACCCGCCTCAGCCTCCCAAAGTTCTGGGATTACAGGCGTGAGCCACCGCAACTGGCCATGAGTAGTTAAATATATTACACTTAAATAATGAAGCAAAATATCCATATGCTTAATGTTTCCATATAAGGAAATACTTTAGACATGCAGCTCTCCTGTTTCCTAACCCAAATCAGTCTCTGAGAAGCCATGTCCCTAGGTGAGGGAGGAAGCAGTCAGTGGACAGCCATCTTTGACTGTCTTCTCACCTACCTCCCATGACCAATGGCCAGGAAATTATTTTCCTGACATTTCAGAGTTTAAGAAATAGAGAAACAATTGTAGGGTAAGTAGAGTTTGAATTAGGAGACCTGGATTTGGATCCTGGCTCTGCACTTGCCTGCCATTTGAACACACTGCGATCTTGAAGGATTTCAGTTTCCTCATCTATAAAATGAGAATAAGACCACCTGCCTCCCAGGGCAGTTGAGAGGATTAAATAAGATGACTTATGTGGAAGTATATGGCATACAATGCCTGACACATTACCATCTATTAACTTAGCCCGCATAATCATCCTGTGAGGCAGAGAACACAGGTATTAGCATCCCCTGTTCACAGATAAGAAAACCAGAAGGCTGGGCCGGGGGGCTCATGCCTGTAATCCCAGCACTTTGGGAAGCTGAGGCAGGTGGATCATTTGAGGTCAGGAGTTTGAGACCAGCCTCGTCAAAATGGTGAAACCCTGCCTCTACTAAAAATACAAATATTAGCCAGGCATTGTGGTTCACGTCTGTAATCCCAGCTACTCAGGAAGCTGAGGCAGGAGAATCACTTGGACAGGAGATGGAGGTTGCAGTGAGCTGAGATTGCGCCACTACACTCCAGCCTTCGGCAACAGAGCGAGACTCCATCTCAATACAATAAATTTTTTTAAAAAATAAAGAAAACTAGGAAGAAAAATGGTCAGAAAGAACCTGTATAAGGTCCAAGAGCCAGTGGTGATTTCGCTGTGCTGGTTTCACCACTCTCACTTGTCTGATGAATATTATCATAATGCCTTTAGAATTGTTAAATCTAAAGGCGACAAAATTATAGTTTACAACATAAATTTTGATAGTCTTTGTTTCTTTATGAGAAAATTTCATACTTCTGAAAAAAGTATTTTTCTACAGATGCTCATTTTGAAAGTTTGGGCCAGAGTGCCCATAATTTAAATTCTAATTTATATACATACTATATGTATGTATGTTCCCCTCCAATTAATTCTATGATTAATTACATATTTTGTTTATTGACTTATTTTTTACAATATGGCTTTCATCCCCCCCAAATCATCCTTTCTTTCCATTTGTCTTACAGATGAGGTAAGACAGACGTGTTTTCCTTTTGAGCTGTTAGAAGTGATACTGAGAAGCTGGACTGATTTTTCATTTAAAAGTTTCTAATAATTTGCAGTGTCTACCTCTGGGTCTTCGGCATCAATCTGGTTTAGGTGGATGTCTCCTGTTGTGAGCCACTGGAAAACAACATCCTAAAAAAAAAAAAAGTACATAATTAGGACAGTTGGTTATTTGAAAAAGCTGAAGGTCAGGACTACAGAATTACATCAAGAAAAATGATAAAGGAAAAAAGATTAAAGCAGTGATTCAGAAAAGGGTAGCCAGCCTTGAAATCATATGAGAACTCAAAGGTTTTTGTCACCCTAATGCAACTTTTTATTTATTTTCTTTTTTGAGACAGAGTTTCGCTCTGTTGCCCAGGTTGCAGTGTGGTGGTGTGATCTCGGCTCACTGCAACCTCTGCCTCCTGGGTTCAAATGATTCTCCCGTCTCAGCCTCCCGAGTAGCTGGGATTACAGGCACCTGCCACCAGGCCCGGCTGATTTTTGTATTTTTAGTAGATGGGGTTTCACCATGTTGGTCAGGCTGCCCTCAAACTCCTGATCTCAGGCGATCCGCCTGTCTCGGCCTCCCAAAGTGGTGGGATTATAGGCATGAGCTGCTGTGCCCAGCATAATGAAACTTTTATTATCAGAAATTTATAATTTATCTTTAAGCACTCTAACCTCTAGCCACAAGCTAAAATTTATTAACATTTGTTCACAATCCTGAATTAATCCCTGTTTACTGTGATGACAGTCTGAAATTAAAACTTTTGAAAAGTAGAATACCTAGGCCGGGCATGGTGGCTCATGTCTGTAATCTCAGCATTTTGGGAGGCTGAGGCGGATGGATCACCTGAAGTCAGGAGTTCCAGACCAGCCTGGCCAACATGGTGAAACCCTGTCTTTATTAAAAATACAAAAATTAGCCTGATGTGGTGGCGCACGCCTGTAATCCCAGCTACTCAGGAGGCTGAGGCAGGAGAATCGCTTGAACCGGCGAAGTGGAGGTGGCAGTGAGCCAAGATGGTGCCATTGCACTCCAGCCTGGGCAACAGAGAGAGACTCCATGTCAAAAAAAAAAAAGTAGAATATCTAGATCTCCCATAATGTATCTAGAGACGCTGAAACTTCATGTAAATTCCACAGAAATAAGGTCTTAATCAATCTCCCAATATCAATTATAAGGCTGAAGTAATCTATTTTATGAAGGAAAAAGTTTGGCGGGCGTTTCTTTCTCTCACTGGAATCACCAATGGACAGCTCTGACACGTGCTGTACAGACATGTGCTTCCCCACTCTGCCATCCTCCATAAGACATGTTCCCTGGGTGTTTTTTTGATAAAACTGCAATGTCTTTATTTGCCACATCAGTCAGTGAGTGGTCCTCTACAGAACCCTTCCTAATTCCCATTCCATGCCACCGGCCCCTCCTCTCCACGCACACCTTCACTGCCGATACTCAGGTCCCTATTCTTTCTTGCCTGGTGACACCACCGCCTTCCTAACTGGCTCTAGGCTGCCTCCTCCTTTCCACCTTCCACACAACTGACAGAAAAATCTTTCCAAAACATTCCAGAAGTTCTTTCATAAACAATAACAACAACAAAAAGAAGAAACACAGACCTGGCTATGCCCAAGGCTGCTGAAAACCCAAGGGCTCCCTGTGGCTTTCAGAATCAAGTTCAAGCTCCTTGGTCTCACACGTGATACTGCTGTTGAGCTTGTTCCTCTCTGCTTCTCCAGGCTCAGCTCCCACCCCACCTGACATGCTCAGAAACACCCTTCTGGGTTTTCTAATTTGTCTCTCTCTCTCTCAATGTATTACAAACTTTTCCAAAGCAGGGACTATGCCTGACTCAACTTTGTATTCTCAGTGCCTGGCACAGACTGGGTTCTGAGTAGCTGGTTTTAAATGAGCAAATAAACTTACCAGTATTTTTTAAAATGACATGAAAATAATACTTACACATTGTACATTCATGTGATGAAACAAATAGCTTACCATGATTTTGCTGTTTTCTTCTTTGTCCAAATATTGATCACTGAACATGTGACATGAACCAAGCACTGCCAGCTTCCCACCTTGGTTCTATTGATGACAAAGCAGGGTCAGATACTCAAATCCGAAGATGCATCTCATGTATCCTAGTCCCCAGACACTTATCAGAATCACGCTAGCAACTGTCTTATATACTGAAGAGCGCCAATTCACACCCAGATTTTTTTTTTTTTTTGAGATGGAGTCTCGTTCTGTCGGCCAGGCTGGAATGCAGTGGTGCAATCTCCACTCACTGCAAGCTCCGCCTCCCAGGTTTATGCCATTCTCCTGCCTCAGCCTCCCGTGTAGCTGGGACTACAGGCGCCCACCACCACGCCCAGCTAATTTTTGTATTTTTAGTAGAGACGGGGTTTCACCGTGTTAGCCAGGATGGTCTCGATCTCCTGACCTCGTGATCTGCCCGCCTCGGCCTCCCAAAGTGCTGGGATTACAGGCGTGAGCCACCAGGCCCGGCCCACGCCCAGATTTTAAAGTTTAGAAATACCAACTATAGGCCAGGCGCAGTGGCTCAGCCTGTAATCCCAGCACTTTGGGAGGACGAGGTGGGCAGATCATCTGAGGTCAGGAGTTCGAAATCAGCCTGGCCAACATGGTGAAACCCCCATCTCTACTAAAAATAAAAAAAAAAATCAGCCAGGTGTGGTGGCATGTGCCTGTAGTCCCAGCTACTCAGGAGGCTGAGGCAGGAAAATCACTTGAACCTGCGAGGCGGAGGTTGCAGTGAGCTGAGATCACACCACGGCACTTCAGCCTGGGCGACAGAGTCAGACTCCATCTCAAAAAAAAAAAAAAAAAAGAAATACCAACTATAATAACTACTACGCTTTAACCTCCCTTTCATTTTAGATATTTCTGTATTTTTCTATTTGGCTTTCAACAAAAACTAACATAAATTAATTCTACATTAGTTGGGTGTGGTGAGGCATACCTGTAGTCCTAGCTACTTGGGAAGCTGGGGCAGAAGAGTCACTTGAGCCCAGGAGCTCGAGGTTACAATGAGCTATGACTGCACCACTGCACTCCAGCCTGGGAAACAGAGCGAGTCCCTGTCTCTAAAAATTAAAAAAAAAAAAAAAAAAAAAAAAAATTAAATTGGTTCTACAGCATTTTCCCACTGTTATTTACCTTATAAATGAAGATCATAATTTTAAAGGGAAAAAAAGATAAACTCAAAGACAGTCTGTACAGTTAAAGATACCTATGGGTACCAAAAAAAAAAAAAAATATTTAAGTAAGATCCAAATAGAAAGCTAAGGCAGGCCGGGCACAGTGGCTCACACCTATAATCCCAGCACTTTGGGAGGCCGAGGTGGGCTGATCGCCCCGAGATCAGTAATCTGAGACCAGCCTAGCCAACATGGGAGGCAAAACCCTGTCTCTACTAGAAATACAAAAATTGGCCGGGCGCGGTGGCTCAAGCCTGTAATCCCAGCACTTTGGGAGGCCGAGACGGGCGGATCACGAGGTCAGGAGATCGAGACCATCCTGGCTAACACGGTGAAACCCCGTTTCTACTAAAAAAATACAAAAAAAAAAAAAAAACTAGCCGGGCGAGGTGGCGGGCGCCTGTAGTTCCAGCTACTCGGGAGGCTGAGGCAGGAGAATGGCGTAAACCCGGGAGGCGTAGCTTGCAGTGAGCTGAGATCTGGCCACTGCACTCCAGCCTGGGTGACAGAGCGAGACTCCGTCTCAAAAAAAAAAAAAAAAAAAAAAAAAAGAAATACTACAAAAATTAGTTGGGGGTGGTGGCATGCGCCTGTACTCCCACAGCTACTTGGGAGGCTGTGGCGGGATGATTGCTTGAACCGGGGAGGTGAGGTTGCAGTGAACTGAGATCGTGCCACTGCACTCCAGCCTGGGCAACAGAGTAAGATTCAGTCTCAAAGAAAGCTAAGGCAAGGCTGGGCGCAGTAGCTCACACCTGTAATCCCAGCACTTTAGGAGAGCGAGGCAGGTGGATCACTTGAGGTCAGGAGTTCGAGACCAGCCTGGCCAAGATGGCGAAACCCCGTCTCTACTAAAAATACAAAAATTAGCCAGGCATGGTGGTACATGCCTGTAATCTCAACTACTCAGGAAGCTGAGGCACGAGAATCACTTGAATCTGGGAAGTGGAGGTTGCAGTGAACCAAAATCGCACCACTGCACCCTAGCCTGGGCGACAGAGTGAGACTCTGTCACAAAAAAAAAAAAAAAAAAGAAAACTAAGGCACAAGCATGAGTCATAAAACAACAACGGTTAATAAGAAAGATTTTCAATACTTGTAATTTTTAACAAATAAAAACAAAGTACTTTTGCCTATCGGATAAATAAATATGAAAAAATGATATAAACAGTGCTGGTCAAATTTTAGTGAAATAAGTTCTTTCACACATTGTTGTTGAAACTATTAACATATGCAACAAAAGCAGTCTGAAACATAAAAAATTCTATGCACAGTTGTGTAGTTAAAGTCACAAAAAATTAGAAATAAATCCAAATGTTCACAAAAAAGTAATTCAGAATGATGGAACCTTCTTCGGCAGTTAAATTTCATATTATAAAGGGTTTTCAGTAACATGGGAAAATGCTTCCAACAAATCATTGGGTTAAAAAAAAAAGTATAATTTTTTTTTTCCATTTTTAGAGACAGGGTTTCACTCTGTCTCCCAGGGTGGAGTGCAGTGGCACAATCATGGCTCACTGTAGCCTCGAGTGAGCCTTCAAGTGAGCCTTCAAGTGAGCCTGCTGCTTCAGCCTCCCAAGTAGCCAGGACTACAGGAGCACACCACCACACTCAGCTAACTTTTTTGTAGAGACAGGTCTTGTTATGTTGCCAAGGCTGGTCTCAAACTCCTGGCCACAAGTGATCCTACCTTCTTAACCTCTCAAAGTGCTAAGATTGTAGGCATGAGCCACCACACTTGACCTATAGCATAAATTATATAGCTATCCTACTTTAAAGCTTGTGAGGCAAATAAATAAAAATAAGGCAAAGCAAAAGTGGGAGAGAGTGAAGAATATGTCAACCTGGGCTGTCTTAGAGTCTTGGAGTAGTGCAATGGGGGAATTTTTTTCTTCTGCTTTATCTCTGTATTGTTCAATTTTTCTACAATTATTGTAACATTTCTACAATATTACTTTTTTTTTTTTTGGTGACAGTGTCTTGCTCTACTGCCCAGGCTTGTCTTGCTCCACTGCCCAGGTGGAGTGCAGTGGTATGATCTTGGCTCACTGCAACCTCTGCTTTCAGGGTTCAAGCGATTCTCTTGCCTCAGTCTCTGGAGTAGCTGGGATTACAGGCACTCACCATCATGCTGGGCTAATATTTTTGTATTTTTAGTAGAGACAGGGTTTCACTATGTTGGCTAGGCTAGTCTCGAACTCCTGACCTCAAGTGATTCGCCCGCCTTGACCTCCCAAAGTGCTGGGATTACAGTTGTGAGCCACCACACCCAGCCCAACAATGAGCACATAACTACTTTTGTAATGAGAAAACCAGTTCAATAGTAAAACTACAAAATGAAATCGGTTTTTCTAGCTACATCACATACAGGGAACAGGCATAGTTATAATTTCCCCAGGAAAAGAATTACACTAAGCCAGAGATGTCAAGAGATATAAATACACACATTCCATACATTTTTTAAAAATTGGTTTAAAAAACTCTGACTTGTACCACATTAAAAGCAAATGCTACATAGTCTGCCACCACGCATGGCTAATTTTTCAATTTTTTTTTTTCTTTAAGACGGAGTCTCACTGTTTCCAGGATGGAGTGCAGTGGCATGATCTCAGCTCACTGCAACCTCCTGGGTTCAAGCAATTCTCGTGCCTCAGCCTCCTGAGTAGCTGGGATTACAGGCACATGCCACCACACCCAGCTAATTTTTGTACTTTTAGTAGAGAGGGGGTTTCACCATGTTGGCCAGGATGGTCTTCATCTCCTGACCTTGTGATCCACCCGCCTTGGCCTCCCAAAGTGCTGGGATTATAGGCGTGAGCCACTACGCCCAGCCCAGGAGCTTTTAAATAAGGAGGGAAAGGTAATTCCTAGGTACTACAAAAAAAAATAGGATTGTTAAAAGCTACAGACATCGAGTTCCCTAGGAAAAAATTAGAAGATCAGCTGGTGAATTCTGTCTTAGGGGACAGATGAAGGTAAATTCAGCAAAATGTGAATTAAAACTCAGTGGGGGCTGGGCACAGTGGCTCATGCCCGTAATCCTAGCACTTTGGAAGGCCAAGGCGGGCAGACTGCCTGACTCAGAAGTTCAAGACCAGCCTGGGCAACACGGTAAATCCCCATCTCTACTAAAAATACAAAAACTAACAGGGTGTGGTGGTATAGCTACTCGGGAGGCTGAGGTGGGAGACTCGCTTGAACCCGGGAGGCAGAGATTGCAGTGAGCCAAGATTGCGCCATTCTACTCCAGCCTGGGCAACAGAGCTCGTGCCTGTAATCCCAGCACTTTGAGAGGCCGAGGTGGGCAGATCACTTGAGGTCAGAAGTTCGAGATTAGCCTGGCCACCATAGTGAAACCCCATCTCTTCCCAAAATACAAAAATTAGGCATGCATGGTGGCAGACACCTGTAATCCCAGCTACTCGGGAGGCTGAGGCAGGAGAATTGCTTGAACCTGGGAGGTGGAGGTTGCAGTGAGCCGAGATCACGCCACTGCACTCCAGCCTGCACAACAGAGTGAGACTCCATCTCACAAAAAAAGAAAGAAAGAAAAAGAAAGGCAATGGGATGTTGGGTCACTGCCTGGGACTAGCTGCACCCACATTTTTATGGGGTCTCTAGGATAATAACTGGAAAAATAGTTTTCTGATATATTTTCTTAGGATAAACTAAAATAACATCAACATAATTCTGTGCTATTTTGTGTAATATGTTAACTCCATCTGTTCCTGAATGTATTCTCTTTACACTGAGGGTACAGCCCATAGTCACAGACAGGATTAAAAGTTACTTTAATCAATATGCTGCCATGGGATTGGAAAAAAAAAAAAAGTTATTTTAAAAGTTATAATACAGGTAGCCTCATGCTATAGTGGAAAAGCTTTGGGTTAAGAATAATAACGAGGCGGGCGGATCACAAGGTCAGGAAATCGAGACCATCCTGGCTAACATGGTGAAACCCCGTCTCTACTAAAAATACAAAATAAAAAATTAGCCGGGCGTGGTGGCGGGCGCCTGTAGTCCCCGCTACTCGGGAGGCTGAGGCAGGAGAATGGCGTGAGCCCGGGAGGCGGAGCTTGCAGTGAGCCAAGATCGCACCCCTGCACTCCAGCCTGGGTGACAGTGAGACTCCGTCTCAAAAAAAAAAAAAAAAAAAAAAAAAAAAAAAAAAAAAAGAGCTAGGTTTAGGCCTTAACTTCATCAATTACTGGACAATCCACTGTTTCCCCATAAGCAAAATGTATATAGCTGAGATAGTCCTTTGCAGGACTGGCAGGATGACCAATGAGAAAATATATAAAAGCCTTCTGGAAATGGTCAGGTAGTTTTTATTTTCAACAATAAAAATAATATCTATAACCACATTTAAGAAAGGCTGTACCTTTGAGTGATAGAAAGCCAGAATGGGTCTGTTAAGTGGGAAGCAGACAGAACCTGTAGACAGAACAGCCACTGCTGGTTTCATGACACTCAATGTGGCACCAAAAGGATACACAAAGGTGAGAGCCCTGTAAGAAATTAAAGAAACACATTCAAATTTTAAAAATATGAATACAAAAATTCTGAAAATAATCTCAATGTTTCTTCAGTAACACGCTTTTTTGAAACAGTCTCACTCTGTCACCCAGGCTGCAGTGCAGTGGTGTGATCTTGGCTCACTGCAGCCTCCGCCTCCCAGGTTTAAGTTGTTCTCCAGCCTCAGCGCCTGCTATCACACCCAGCTACTTTTTGTATTTTTAGTAGAGCCAGAGTTTTACCATGTTGGCCAGGATGGTCTTGAACTCCTGGCCTCAAGTGATATGCCTGCCTCGGCCTCCCAAACTGCTGGGATTACAGGTGTGTGCCACTGCGCTCAGCCGAGTAACACTCTTTGATTCATTATCAAACAAAATTTTTTCTAAGCTTTGGTTTGTTAACTTAAAAACTGGGACAACTCTAGCTACACATTTAATAAAGCATTTTAACAAACATGAAAGTAAATTCATAGGAAAGTGGAAATGACTGTTACTGGGAGAACTAAACTAGCCCCTGATGGAGGAAGGAGGAAAAGGATGGGGCCTCATCCAAGAACTAAACTCCAGCTGCTCTGCATAATAACATCTTAGTGGTAAATACATTCTTCTTCCTTGGGTTTGGCTGGTGCTGTATCTAAGAATGAATGTCTGTCACTGGAAGGGCATGTTACCAGTTGAATGTCACATGGACAGAGGCATAAATATACGCTACGATGGACACTTCTACACAGATCTGCTTTGCAGTCCCTTCTACTCTCCACTGTCCTAACAAAGACTTGTCTTAGATTATCTAGAGTGAATTGGTCTGACCTGGGGCGATGTACTCCTGGAGAGGGTGTGGGATAGAGGAGCAAAGGCGCGGTGCAGATCCTGGGGTAAGGCCAACCTATGCAGGAGGGGCTAGGGTTTTACTGAAAGATGGAGCGCCGCAAAGCTTGAAGGAAGTGCTCTCAGAATGGAGAGAAACAGAGATCTCAAGACCAGAGCATAAGGTTAGAAACATGGAAGCACCCATGAGGAGTACCTCATAGAGATTTTAATTTCCCTTTTTCTTTAGACCACAAAAATTCTTTTCAGCTTAAGTTTAAAATTATTTCCCTCCAGTGATTTTGTTTGATTGTTTTGTTTTGTTTTTTTATCTCACTTTGTTGCCCAGGCTAGAGTGCAGTGGCATGAACATGGCTCACTGCAGCGTCAATCTCCTGGGCTCAAGCGATTCTCTTGCCTTAGCGCCCTGAGTAGCTGGGACCACAGGTGCATGCCACTACACCAACTAATTTTTCTATTTTTTGTAGAAACAGGGTTTTGCCATGTTGCCCAGGCTGGTCTTGAACTCCTGAGCTCAGGCAATCTGCCCACTTTGACCTACCAAAGTGCTGGAATTATAAGCGTAAACCACTGGGCCCGGTCTGCCTCCAGCGTTAATCTTCCCCATTCCTTCAGTAAAGTCTCATCTACCCTATGACTTTGTTATCATACCATGAAAGAGAAGTGGTACCTGGCCCACATTCTCCAAACTCCGCCTTCTACCCTTACTTCAGCAGTATCCCAGCAAGGTGGATTACAGCCCACGATCTCTGGGCCAGAAGTAGAAGAAAACAAGCAGTTGTCCATGGAGAAAGAAAAGGGAGGGGGGAGAAATAGTCATATGGAGGTCAACACACATCTATCCCCAACACTTTCCCCAAATGCAATAAATGGAAAGTGATTCTCAAGGCATAAGGGAGAATGGACACTTGAGAAGTAAGATAAAAACTATCTGCTATTATTATTGTTGTTATTATTTTGAGATGGAATTTTGCTCTTGTCGCCCAGGCTAGAGTGCAATGGCGCAATCTCAGCTTACAGAAACCTCTGCCTCCCGGGTTCAGGCAATTCCCATCCCTCAGCCTCCCAAGTAGCTGAGATTACAGGCGCGCACCGCCACGCTCAGCTAATTTTTGTATTTATAGTAGAGATGGGGTTTCACCACGTTGGTCAGGCTGGTTTCAAACTCCTGACCTCAGGTGATCCACCTGCCTCAGCCTCCCAAACTGCAAGTGTGAGCCACTGTGCCTGGCCTATCTGCTATTATTTACACTCCTCTATTTCTTTAATTACTACTAAAAAAATCAATGAGACTAGGCCAGGCACAGTGGCTCACACCTGTAATCTCAGCACTTTGGGAGGTTGAGGCGATGGATCACCTGAGGTTAGGAGTTCAAGATCAGCCTGGCCAACATGGTGAAGTTCTGTCTGTACTCAAAATACAAAAGTTAACCAGGTATGGTGACGGGCATCTGTAATCCCAGCTACTCAGGAGTCAAGGGAATTGCTTGAACCCAGGAAGCAGAGGTTGCAGTGAGATGAGATGGTGCCATTGCACTCCAGCCTGGGTGAAACTCTGTCTCCAAAAAAAAAAAGAAAGAAAGAAAAAAAAGAAATCAATGAGACTGACATTTTGATAAGACTTAGTATAAACTTAAACACCCATTCCCCAAACAGAACTTTCCAAACCACATGTGAATGAGTAAGATTAGCTCAGTGAAAAGTTTCAGAAAGAGTTTTCCTAAAAGAGGGACTAGCTTGTGTAAAGTCCCTAAGATGAGTACGAGCTTCGCTTATTTAAGGATTGAAAACAAAGTCAGTATGGCTACAGCAGAGTGAGAGAAGGGAGAAGGGACATAACAGGAAATAAGGATAAAGGAGAATCTGAGACTCCAACAGGCAAAGATACTTCAAAGCACGATGGAGGACTAGTCCATCTCTCAAAGCCTACCAGGAAGCTGTGTTTCCTGGATAATCCAGGAAAGGAACAACCAGACATATTCCCTTCACTATAATTAATTACAAAGTCATATGCAACAACAGGTAAGGTACTATGCTTTAAACTTTACAAAGCACTTTCACAAATATCACCTCACTGAAATTTTCCAACGATTTTGTAATGTTAACATTGTCCCCATTACACAGATAGGGAAACAGACACTAACAGTTACTATGCCTTGGGTCACCCTTGGCAAGTAAGAGAGGGAATCAGGAACTTCTAATAATTCCTTCTAACTCCAAGTCTACAGTTTTTTTTACCTATACCAATTGGATGAGCTGATACAAAGTGAAATAATTAGATTGATTCCTTTTTTTTTTTTTTTTTTTGAGACGGAGTCTCGCTCTGTCGCTCAGCTCACTGCAAGCTACGCCTCCCGGGTTTACGCCATTCTCCTGCCTCAGCCTCCCGAGTAGCTGGGACTACAGGCACCCGCCACCTCGCCCGGCTAGTTTTTTGTATTTTTTAGTAGAGACGGGGTTTCACCGTGTTAGCCAGGATGGTCTCGATCTCCTGACCTCGTGATCCGCCCGTCTCGGCCTCCCAAAGTGCTGGGATTACAGGCTTGAGCCACCGTGCCCGGCCTTTTTTTTTTTTTTTTGAGATGGAGTCTTGCTCTGTCGCCCAGGCTGGAGTGCAGTGGCGCGATCTTGGCTCACTGCAAGCTCCGCCTCCCGGGTTCACACCATTCTCTTGCCTCAGCCTCCCAAGTAGCTGGGACTAAAGGTGCTCGCCATCACGCCCAGCTAATTTTGTTTTTTGTTTTTGTTTTGTTTTGTTTTGAGACGGGGTTTCACCATGCTAGCCAGGCTGGTCTCTAACTCCTGACCTCGTGATTCTCCCGCCTCGGCCTCCCAAAGTGCTGGGATTACAGGTATGAGCCACTGCACCCAGCCTAGATTGATTCTTGACAGTCAAAAATATTAACTATGAATTATATTGCTACACATATTCCCCCTTATGACTTGACTTTGGTTTCTACTAAGAAAGGTCTTCCCTACTTCAAGAATTTAAAATATTCACCTACTTTTTTTAAGTACTTTTTTTTTTTTCTGAGTTGGTTGTCTCGCTCTGTCACCCAGGCTTAAGTGCAGTGGTGCGATCTCAGCTCATTGCAACCTCCGCCTCCCGGGTTCAAGCAATTCTCCTGCCTCAGCCTCCCAAGTAGCTGGGATTACAGGTTTGTACCACCACATTTGGCTAAGTTTTGTATTTTTTAGTAGAGATGGGGGTTGGCCAGGCTCGTCTTGAACTCTTAACCTCAGGTGATCTGCCTGTCTCAGTCTCCCAAAGTGCTGGGATTACATGCGTGAGCCATCGTACCTGGGTTTCTTTAAGTACTTCTATGCTTTCTTTTTAAATTAAATTTAATTTAATTTAATTTTTATTTTATTTTTTCGAGATGGAGTCTTGCTCTGTTGCCCAGGCTGGAGCGCAGTGGTGCGATCTCGGCTCACGGCAACCTCTGCCTCCTGGGTTCAAGCAATTCTCCTGCCTCAGCCTCCTGAGTAGCTGGGATTACAGGCGTGCACCACCACACCAGGCTAATTTTTTTTTTTTTTTTTGAGACAGAGTTTCGCTCCTGTTGCCCAGGCCAGAGTGCAATGGCATGATCTTGGCTCAATGCAACTTCCACCTCCCGGGTTCAAGTGATTCTCCTGTCTCAGCTTCCTGAGTAGCTGAGATTACAGGTGCCTGCCACCATCCCTGGCTAATTTTGTATTTTTATAGAGATGGGGTTTCACCATGTTGGTCAGGCTGGTCTCAAACGCCTGATCTCAGGTGATCTGCCCACCTCAGCCTCCCAAAGTGTTGGGCTTACAGGCGTGAACCACTGCACCCGGCCTAATTTTTGTATTTTTAGTACAGACAGGGTTTCACCATATTGGCCAGGCAGGTCTTGAACTCCTGACCTCATGATCCATCTGCCTCAGCCTCCCAAAGTGCTGGGATTACAGGCATGAGCCACCGCGGCCGGCATATGCTTTCATTTTTAATATTAAAAGTTTTAGCCTATCCAGAATACATTTTGGGGTGCAGTATGAAAATGAAACTATTTCTCCAAATGGTTACCCAGAATTATGCCATCCATTTCTAATATTTGAAATGCCACTTTTACTATACACAAATAACCCCCACCCTCCATATATGTTTTTGGTCTAATTTTAATCTGTATTATTTATTTTCTTTTAACTATTTCTGGACTACGACCACATTTTATTTATTTATTTATTTATTTATTTATTTATTTATTTATTTATTTATTTTTTGAGACAGTCGTGCTCTGTCACCCAGGCTGCAGTATAGTGGCATGATCATGATTCACTGCAGCCTCGACCTTCTGGGTTCAAGCAATCCTCTTGCCTCTGCCTCTAGAGTAGCTGGGACTATGGGTTTGTGCCACCACATATGGCTCATCTTTAAAGTTTTTTTTTTTTTTTTTTTGTAGAGACAGGGTCCCACTATGTTGCCCAGACTGGTCTTGAACTCTTTTTTTTTTTTTTTTTTGGAGACGGAGTCTCGCTCTGTCGCCCAGGCTGGAGTGCAGTGGCGCGATCTCGGCTCACTGCAAGCTCCGCCTCCCGGGTTCACGCCATTCTCCTGCCTCAGCCTCCCGAGTAGCTGGGACTACAGGCGCCCACAACCGCGCCCGGCTAATTTTTTGTATTTTTAGTAGAGACGGGGTTTCACCGTGGTCTCCATCTCCTGACCTTGTGATCCGCCCGCCTCGGCCTCCCAAAGCGCTGGGATTACAGGCATGAGCCACCGCGCCCGGCCTTGAACTCTTGGCCTCAACCCATCGGCCCATCTCGACCTCCCAAAGTGCTGGGATTATAGGTGTGAGCCACTGCACACAGCCAATCACATTATTTTATTTTTTAATTTCATTTTATTTACATATTTTTTGAGACAGGGTCTCATCTGTCACCCAGGCTGGAGTGCAGTGGCACGATCTCAGCTCACTGCCACCTCTGCTTCCCGGGTTCAAGCAATTCTCCAGCCTCAGTCTCCCGTGTAGCTGGGAATACAGGTGTGAGCCACCAATGCCCGGCTAAATTTTTGTATTTCTTTGTAAAGCCAGGGTTTTGCCATGTTGCCCAAGCTGGTCTTGAACTCCTGAGCTCAAGTGATCTGCCTGCCTCAGCCTCCCAAAGTATTGGGATTACAGGGGTGAGCCACAGTAACCGGACCACATTATTTTCACTACTAAAACTTTGTAACGTGCTTTAATTACATAAAAATGTCAATTTTTATTGGGTAAAATATTTCAAAGTATGGAGGCATTATAAATGAATGCAAAAAGACAAATCATCAATAGAAAAATGGCCAAAAAGCAGTGAACATGAAATTCACAGAAGAAATACAATCAGCCAGTAGACTTTAAAGGTCATCCTATGCACTAATAATTTTTAAAAATGCAAATTTAAAGAAACAGATACCATGTTTACTAGAATACTCCGTGCTAGCAAGAGAGGAAAAAGGGGTGTGCTCATAGGGACTGTCAGTGGTACCACCTCCCTGAGAGACATCTGGTAATACACTACATTTGGTAGCCCATCTGTTGGAAGACCTCTGACCCAGAAATTTCAATGCTGAGAAATTTACCCTAAAAAATACTACCACAAGTGCACAAAACTGTACATACAAAGATGTTCACTTATCCCAGCACTTTGGGAGGCTGAGGCAGGTGGATTACCTGAGGTCAGGAGTTCAAGACCAGCCTGACTGACATGGTGAAACCCCATCTCTACTAAAAATACAGAAATTAGCTGGGTGTGGTGGTGGACACCTGTAATCCCAGCTACACAGGAGGCTGAGGCGGGAGAATCGCTTGAACCTGGGAGGTGGAGGTTGCAGTGAGCTGAGATTGTGCCACTGCACTCCAGCCTGGGTGACAAAGTGAGACTCCGTCTCAAAAAAAAAAAAAAAAAGATGTTCATTTGTGCTTTATTATTTATAATAACAAATATAATTTTTTTTTTTTTAAGATGAAGTCTCCCTCTGTCCCCCAGGCTAGAGTGCAGTGGTGCGACGGCAGCTCACTGCAACCTCTGCCTCCCAGGTTCAAGCGATTCTCCTGCCTCAGCCTCCCAAGTAGCTGGGATTATAGGCGCCCACCACCACGCCCAGCTAAATTTTCTATTTTTAGTAGAGACGGGGTTTCGCCATGTTAGCCAGGCTGGTTTCAAACTCCTGACCTCAGGTGATCCACTCGCCTTGGCCTCCCAAAGTGCTGGGATGACAGGAGTGAGCTACCACACCCGGCTATAAAATTGTTTATAACAATAATACAGAACAGAAGTTAAGAGTGCAGGCTCTAGAATAGACTGCCTATGGTTGCATCTAAGTTCTGACACAGAGTAGTCATGTGCATTTGGGCAATTATGTCTCTGTATCTCATCTCTAACTTTCCAGAGTTGTAAGGATTAAATGAGGTAATACATGCCTGTCACACAGTCAATGTTTGACAAACATCAGGTGGTATTATTAAAGAAAAACATTATAAACTACTTAAATGTCCAATAATAGGGAGTTGGTTAGATAAACTGGGATAGATCCAATTTAATCCAGTCATTAAAAAGGAAGAGGTACTTACCTATAACTATAAATGGAAAAAAAACCCCTAGAAATCTAAATACCATATGGAGTATTGCTCTGTTGCCGAGGCTGGAGTGCAGTGGTGCAATCTGGGCTCACTGCAACCTCCACCTCCAGGTTTCAAATGATTCTCCTGTCTCAGCTTCCCGAGTAGCTGGGACTACAGGCACACACCACCACACCTGGCTAATTTTTGTAGTTTTAGTAGAGATGGGATTTTGCCATGTTGGTTATGCTCATCTCAAACTCCTGACCTTAGGTGATTCACCCGCCTCGGCCTCCCAAAGTGCTGGAATTACAGGCGTGAGACACCGTGCCAGGCCTAAATACTATATTATTAAGACTACCTTCAGGGGGAGGAGCATGGACTTACAGTGCAGAGCTTCTACTTTTTTTCCTCTTGAACTGTTCAAATTCTGATTATTTTTGTAACCAGAAACAAAAGCTCTTTTCATTTTGAAAAAGAAGACTCTTCAAAATGATACATCCTCCTCATGTGGCATCAGAAAACACACTCACTGGGCATTGTTTCCACTGCTTTCCTCATCAATGATCCCAGGCACAGCCTTTCCTGCAGCTCGGCTAATTTCCCTTGAAGAAGAAAAATTAAAATCTAGTAAACAAAAAAAATTTGAGAATTTCACACTGTATTCATTAGCACAGTAAATATGAGGCTAAGGTGGGAGGATTGCTTAAGCCTGGGAGGTCAAGGCTGCAGTGAACTGTGTTCCCACCACTGCATTCCAGCCTGAGCAACAGAGCAAGACTCTGTCTCAAAAAATACATACATATATATATAAAAATAAAAAATAAGTTGAATGTGAAGTAAGTTTCAAAAGATGAAGAAAAATAATTTGATGAATGAGTAGTAATATAGTAAAATAAATTATAACAACATAAAAAAAGAAAGAAGAAGGGGCAGTGAAAAGAATGTGTGACAAGAGATTAGGGAAGATTTATGTAGAAGAAATGAGAGTTATGTGTAAGGATATTTCTGCTTTATTTATTTTTTGAGACGGAGTCTTGCTCTGTCACCCAGGCCAGAGTACAATATCACAATCTCAGCTCAATACAACCTCTGCTTCCCAGGCTCAAGCGATTCTCCTGCCTCAGCCTCCCGAGTAGCTGGGATTACAGGCGCCTGCCACCATGCCTGGCTGATTTTTTTGTATTTTTAGATGGGGAGATGGGGTTTCATGTTGGCCAGGCCAGTTTTGAACTCCTGATCTCAAATGATCCGTCAGCCTTGGCTTCCCAAAGTGCTGGGATTACAGGCGTGAGCAGCGACACCTGGCCAAGATATTTCTGCTTTCAACATGCTTACCTGTTCAAGACTCCACTGGAAACTAGAGCTTCTTTAGGATGGAAATATTTGTGATATACATTTCTAACCACAGCATCTATGAGGGAAAAACAGAAGGAGGTATATTTTAGGTTAGAAATAAGTTTGATATTATAGACTCATACCAATTTTTACCTGAAAGGCACCCTGGAACTTGGTTCCAATCCATCTCACTTTATAAATGGAAGCAGCCCAAACCTAGGAGGCTCAGACTGCTGATGAGAATGGAACATTAAAACATGCATACACAGCCCAGGGCTTTTTCCATTATGCCACTGGACCTAGAGGGCTATGATATAAAATAATAGATAGAAAATTACTGCCTCTACTGAAAATAATAATACTAATTACCATTATTAACCATGATTCCATATTCTTCCAGTAAAAAGTTAATATTGGTGTCAAATCTGGATTCTCCACCTTCTCCTAGCATCACAAGGACATCTCCACCGCTGTCAAGATATTTCTTCAGGATTTCAAACTACACAAAGGAAAAAAGCAATCTATGAATATACTCAAAAGACTTTTGCCCGAAATACCATAAGATCTTAACTAGATGAAAAATAAATACTTCAAATCTATAAGGCATTTACATATAAATGTATATGAGATAAAAAGTACTCTCTATGTAGGATCTCCAAGCTTGTCTCTGAGCATAAAGCTCCAAAATACTCAAAGTAAACTTACAGTTTCAAAGCTATCAGACAGCAAGTCAAAAGTGAAAAACTTAACTAAAGGAAGCGCTCACTTCTCCATTCAGAGGCACCCCTGGTCTCCACCTACTAACCAAAAATGTCTCTTGAGATTGCCACGTTCCCTCAGGAGAAGAAGAAATAGAATCACCCTGGTTAAGAACCACTAATTTAGACAACGCCTTCTCTTGACGGCCCACAGAGGATATCAGGATGAACACATTTCATACCACACCTGGGAGAAATTCTGTTCAAGGTCATTGACCAACTACACCATAGACAGAAATGCATGTTTTCTGTTTATCTCCTGGAAGCTCTCTCTTGTTTTCACAAAGCTGGGGATGGGAGAAAAATCGAGGGTTGATCTTGCTGGTCTAGCCTGAGAAAATCTGGGGTGGGTGGATCAGACAAACAGTTTCTTAACTCTCTTCATCAAGCACTCCAGCAGAAAAAAATCTGAACATGCATATAAATACATCCAATATGTATGTATCTCTACACAAAATATGCACTTTATAATTTAAAACAACTCCCAAAAAGAAAATGTTTTAGGCCGGGCGCGGTGGCTCAAGCCTGTAATCCCAGCACTTTGGGAGGCCGAGACGGGCGGATCACGAGGTCAGGAGATCGAGACCATCCTGGCTAACACGGTGAAACCCCGTCTCTACTAAAAATACAAGAAAACTAGCCGGGCGAGGTGGCGGGCGCCTGTAGTCCCAGCTACTCGGGAGGCTGAGGCAGGAGAATGGCGTGAACCCGGGGGGGCGGAGCTTGCAGTGAGCTGAGATCGCGCCACTGCACTCCAGCCTGGGGCACAGAGCAAGACTCCGTCTCAAAAAAAAAAAAAAAAAAAAAAAAAAGAAAATGTTTTAAGGGTAATGAAAATATGAATAATAAACATAATTTCCTTCTGGCACCCCATTGATTGATCACATGCATCCTACTTTGGAAACTACTGCCCAGACTAGCTTTGCCACAGCAAGGCCCTCTTGCTCTTGCATGCTCCCTGAATTTTCCTCTCCCCCTGACTTCGCCACACTGCATAAAACAAATGAATCTGGCCGGGCACGGTGGCTCATGCCTGTAATCCCAACACTTTGGGAGGCCGAGGCGGGCAGATCACGAGGTCAGGAGATCGAGACCACGGTGAAACCCCGACTCTATTAAAAATAAAAATAAAAAAAATTAGCTGGGCGTGGTGGTGGGTGCCTGTCATCCCAGCTACTCGGGAGGCTGAAGCAGGAGAATGGCGTGAACCTGGGAGGCGGAGCTTGCAGTGAGCCAAGATTGCGCCACTGCACTCCAGCCTGGGCAACAGAGTGAGACTCTGTCTCAAAAACAAAAACAAAAACAAAACAAATGAATCTTTGGAAGCCAAGTAGGCAGATCACCTGAGGTTAGGAGTTCAAGATCGGCTTGGCCAACATGGTGAAACCCCATCTCTACTAAAAACACAAAACTTAGCCAGGCATGGTGGTATGCACCTGTAGTCCCAGCTACTCAGGAGGCTGAGAGCGGGGAATTGCTTAAACCCAGGTGGTGAAGGTTGCAGTGAGCTGAGATCGCACCACTGCATTCCAGCCTGGGCAAAAGAGCAAGATTCCGTCTCAAAAATGAAACACAACAAAAAAACAAAACAAAATAAAAAAATGAATTATTTCAAAATCAAAATTAAGGTGAGGCACAGTGGCTCACGCCTGTAATCCCAACACTTTGGGAGGCTGAGGTGGGTGGATCACTTGAGGTCAGGAGCTCGAGACCAGCCTGGCCAACATGGTGAAACCCCGTGTCTACTAAAAATACAAAAAATAGCCAGGTGTGTTGGCAGATGCCTGTAATTCCAGCTACTCAGGAGGCTGAGGCAGGAGAACCAGTTGAACCTGGGAGGCGGAGGTTGCAATGAGCTGAGAATGTACCAATGCACTCCAATCTGGCAACAGAGCAAAACTCTTGTCTAAAAAAAAAAAAAAAAAAAAAAAAAATCAGCTCAAAGTCCATTTCCTCTGGGCCCAATAATCCAATGCCTCTTTTCTGTGCTTCTGTAGAAATGTGGAACTTAGAACATTGATCATTATCAGTAGATGGTCCATTTGTTTCATTTCCCCTAGACTATCAGTTCCTAGAATGGAGAGATCAAGTGCTATTTGACTTTGATCCCTAGCGTTAGTCCTAGAACCTGGCACATAACTAGGTACATAACAGATCCTTAGTAAATATTTTTTGGAACAACAACAGAAAAACAAAACAAATGGGTTATAACTGCATGGATCCTGGACCCTGAACAACAGACTGAATCTCTCCCTAAATTCATCTTCCTTTTTCTTCCTTTTGATTTCCTCTCAAACTCCTCTTCCCAGATAGCCGTAAATATATGCTATGTTCTATGACTGATAACAGCAAGCCAGATCTAGTTTGCAATATATATTCTCAGAACATAGCTTTCACTTGGGAAATTCTACTGGGACTTGGTATTTATGATTATGTGGTTCTGGGATTTGTCCATGTTGCCTAAATGCAATGAGTATACAGTAAGTATTAGTATCTACTGTGTCCTATTGGCCATCTGGCATTGGAAGAAAAAGACACATGAAGGACGTGGTGTGCAATAACACAGATGGGCAAAAGTTGAAGGAGCTTCCACGAATTAATTATGACCCAGTTTCCAGCTCTGCATGTAAGTGAGACCCTTCTAACAAAAGAACAGATATTTGGTACAAATTGGAGGTTTCTTATTTCTTTATCGCAAAAACAGGAAGAAAGATTAATTTTACAGACTTAAATTTTAGAAATTGGCTTAGAATGCATTCACACTGTTAAGTTTTACAGTGTGGCAGCAAATGTGAGATATTTCATGTAATCAAGACTGGGTGATCCAGGCCAGTGGCTCTCAGTGGAGGCATTTAAATCATCTAGCATGTATTATGGATCACCATAATATTAATATTAATACGGCATAATATTAATGCCATAATGTTAATGTTTAAGGACATTTTAGTGGGTGAAGGGCAGGGAAGTTAAGGTCCTGCAATATTCAGACCAGTCCCACACAGTAAAGAACTGTTTCACATGAGAAGACATGACTATCTTCTCAGATAGTCACATAGGTTTAAAAAAGAAAAAGCAAACAAACAAATGAAGCTTAGCCTAAAATCTAACTCCAATTTATTTATTTTTTTTGAGATGAAGTCTCGCTCTGTCACCCATGCTGCAGTGGCTCAATCTCGGCTCACTGCAACTTTCACCTTCTGGGTTCAAGTGATTCTCCTGCCTCAGCCTCCTGAGTAGCTGTGACCACAGGCGCCTGCCACCACACCCAGCTAATTTTTGTATTTTTAGCAGAGACAAGGTTTCACCATGTTGGCCAGGTTGATCTCAAACTCCTGACCTAAGGTGATCCACCCGCCTCGGCCTCCCAAACTCCTGGGATTACAGGAGTAAGCTACTGCGCCCAGCCCAAATTATACGTAAATACTGCACAAAGTATTTTTTGCACAACTTAACATATACTGAATTCCCAGGTACCCAACTACCATGTAAACTGAGAGAAGAATTATACTCTTTTTATTAATAGAACTTTACCAAGAGTTAGTCAATATTTTGGAAAAATCACATCACCGACAGCAACACGGCTCATGATTTGAATTGCCAATACATCACTTCCTCCAGTCTGCATATGTAGCTATCCCATTCATGGGAATTCTATACATTTATTACACATTTATTTCAAAATGTCAAACATAAAGAAGTGTTCTAATGTATGTATGACCAAGCATTAACAAACTGAAATATGTATATTCTCCTAGTATATATATGCCTAAACATTTACAATTTGAAATACATATATTCTTTCATAAATCATCCTCTAATTTATGTACATTAAAGTTAGGAAGCTGTATTGCTTTACTTTTTTAATGGTGGTGGTTTAGATTATCTTTGCATTTCAATTCAGGGTAACAAAGTTGGCACTGGTAATATAGGTGGATGCTGGTCTGTTAGGGTTGGAAAATACTCGTCTCAGCCATGTGGTTACCTGGTCGTAACTGAATACCACCACAAAGCTAGTCTGATGCGTTAATGCAGTTGAGGTGGAAATAAGGGAAGACTGTTCAGCCTAGTTTCTAGCCTGATACTAGCACCAAATATCAGACATATGATGTCTGTCCTGTCACAGAAGTTTCTGGAAGCCAACATGAAAAAGGCATCACACAGCTCTCCAGGGGTAACAGTCTAGGAGGCCAGCAGCTATGACAAGGAAAGCAGTGATCTCACCAGCATGAGCCTATTGGAAGAACTGTAACACAAGGGCATGCTGGTTCCTAGAAAAAAAAGCTAATAGCTTTTCTCCCTTTTCTTCCCACCTCACTCCAACTCCAAAGAGAAGGCATGGTGTCAGGGACTGGTCTGGGAGAGGACGTTTTATTAGGATAAAGTTACATCAAACTTGCCTCTCGAAGGACTTGTGTCTCTTGGATGCAACAGCCTTCCATCCCTGGAAGCCCAAACTAAGGCTTGGCCTGGCACCCATCTCCACTTGGGAAAAGGCCCAGGCACCAAGTTCTGACCCTCTCTCTGGATGCCCCTGTGTTCCCGAGGCTGGTTGGTTCCTGGCAAACATCAGGCCAACTCTCACTGGCTTCGCTAGGTGGATGGGGAGATGGAGCCAAAGCCCAACAAGTAATAGAGTGTTGCTCTGCAGGCCACTGCCCTCTGTGTGTACATTTCCCTCAAGGTCTCAGTGGGTTGGAGTTGCTGGTTACTTCCACAATGCCAATGGTAATTCCTACTCCTTCTGTCAATTAACCTGATCAAACAATCATGTCTCTCTCCATGCCATTCCCAGAGGGGAAGCTCGCCTTGCAATCAAATTGAGAAACAAAGGACACTAGAAATGCTCCCCATTGGACCTCTTCCCCATGGCACCACCCAGAGAAACAGCAGGAGACCGTGGCTGGCCTCAATCTAAGGACCACATTGGCCTTGCCCTGCCTCATCCTCCCTACTCCCCATATTCTCTCTGAGCACAAAGGTACTTCCCATTCTCTGTAAAATGGCTCTTTCTATGTTCTGGGATTTTTGTTTTATTGACTGTGAAAAAACACACCTAACTTTTCCTAAATTTACCATCTTAACCATTCTGAAGTATATAGTTCAGCAGTTTTTTTTGTTTTCTCTTTTCAGACAGGGTCTCTGTCGCCCAGGCTGGAGTGCAGTGGCGCAATCTCGGCTCACTGCAACCTCTGCCTCCCATGTTCAAGCGATTCTCCCGCCTCCACCTCCCAAGTAACTGGGAGTACAAGCATGCGCCACCACGTCGGCTAATTTTTGTATTTTTAGTAGAGATGGGGTTTCACCATGTTGGCCAGGCTGGTCTCGAACTCCTAGCCTCAAGTGATCCACCCACCTTAGCCTACCAAAGTGCTGGGGTTAGAGGTGTGAGCCACTGTGCCTGGCCTAGTCCAGCAGTATTAAATATACTCACACAGTTGGGCAACCAATCTGCAGAACTGCTTTCATCTTGCAAAACTGCAACTCTATACCTATTAAACAGCAACTCTCCATTCCCCACTTCCCCCAGGTCCTGGCAATCACCACCCTTCTATTTTCTGTCTCTACAAATTCGACTACTCTACATACCTCATGCTTGCATAAGTGAAATCATACAGTATTTGTCTTTTAGTGTCTGCCTTATTTTCATCTGGCATAATGTCCTCAAGATTTATTCATGTTGTAGCATGTATCAGAATTATCTTCCTATTTAAGACTGAATAATACTCCATTGTATGTATATACCATATCTTATCTATTCATCTGCCAATGGATACTTGGGCTATTTCCACATTTTGGCTATTGTGAATAGTGCTGCTAAGAAGATAGGTGTGCAATTATCTCTTTGAGATCCGGTTTTCCATTCTTTTGAGCATATACCCAGAAGTGGAATTGCTAGATCATATGGCAGGCTTTTTTTTTGTTTTTTTTTTTGAAATGGAGTCTCCCTCTGTTGCCCAGGCTGGAGTCCAGTGACCCGATCCCTGCTCACTGCAACTCTGCCTCCCAGGTTCAAGTGATTCTCCTGCCTCAGCCTCCCAAGTAGCTGGGATTACAGGTGCACACCATCACGCCTGGCTAATTTTCGTATTTTTAGTAGAGACGGGGTTTCACTATGTTGGCCAGGCTAGTCTCAAACTCCTGACCTCAAGTGATCCACACGCCTCGGCCTCCCAAAGTGCTGGGATTACAAGCATGGGCCATCACACACAGCCATCATATGGCAATTTTATGCTTAAATTTTTGAGGAACTGCCATACTGTTTTTCATGGTGACTGCACCATTTTACATTCCCACCATCAGTGTGGAAGGGTTCCAATAACTTCCCATTCTCACCAATACTTGTCATTTGTATTCTGGGCCTTACATTTATCATTCTTTATCCATTCCATAAACCAGAATAATAAACATCTTTATTTTAAATGGAATTTTCCTTTTTTTTTTTTTTCTGAGATGGAGTTTTGCTCTTGTTGCCCAGGCTGAAGTGCGAATAGCATGATCTTGGCTCACGGTAACCTCCGCCTCCTGGGTTCAAGCGATTCTCCTGCCTCAGCCTCCCGAGTAGCTGGGATTACAGGAACACGTCACCAGGCCTGGCTAATTTTGTATTTTTAGTAGAGATGGGGTTTCTCCATGTTGGTCAGGGTGGTCTCGAACTCTCGACCTCAGGTGATCCACCTGCCTCGGCCTCCCAAAGCGCTGGGATTACAGGTATGAGCCACCGCACCTGGCAGAATTTTCCTATTTTCAAAGCAAAAATATAGCAAAGAAGTGTGGCTAGTGGCCGGGCGCAGTGGCTCACGCCTATAATCCCAGCACTTCGGGAGGCTGAGGTAGGCAGCATAAGGTCAGGAGTTTGAGACCAGCCTGGCCAATATGGTGAAACCCCGTTGCCACTAAAAATACAAAAATTAGCCAGGCGTGGTGGTGGGCACCTGTAGTCCCAGCTACTCAGGAGGCTAAGGCAGGGAGAATTGCTTGAACCCGGGAGGCGGAGGTCGCCGTGAGCTGAGATTACGCCACTACACTCCAGCCTGGGTGACAGAGTGAGACTGTCTCAAAAAAAAAAAAAAAAAGAAATGTGGCTAATATTTAATTGGCCCACACTATGTGTTTGATACTTTACATGAAGCATCTTGGTTAATCATCACAATTCCATGATGAAAAGAGAGATGAAGTGACTACCTTAAGGCCACACAGTAAGTGGTGAAGGAGGATTCAGATCCAGTATTTCAGAGCCCAGGCTCTTAATCATTTCACCATATTCCTTCTTTTTTTTGTTTTTTGTTTTTTTTTTTTTTGTTTTTTGTTTTTTTTTTTTTGAGACGGAGTCTCGCTCTGTCGCCCAGGCTGGAGTGCAGTGGCCGGACCTCAGCTCACTGCAAGCTCCGCCTCCCGGGTTCACGCCATTCTCCTGCCTCAGCCTCCCGAGTAGCTGGGACTACAGGCGCCCGCCACCTCGCCCGGCTAGTTTTTTTTGTATTTTTTAGTAGAGACGGGGTTTCACCGTGTTAGCCAGGATGGTCTCGATCTCCTGACCTCGTGATCCGCCCGTCTCGGCCTCCCAAAGTGCTGGGATTACAGGCTTGAGCCACCGCGCCCGGCCTTTTTTTTTTGTTTTTTTTTGTTTTTGTTTTTTTTGTTTTTTTTGTTTTTTGAGACGGAGTCTCGCTCTGTCGCCCAGGCTGGAGTACAGTGGCGCGATCTCGGCTCACTGCAAGCTCCGCCTCCTGGGTTTACGCCATTCTCCTGCCTCAGCCTCCTGAGTAGCTGGGACTACAGGCGCCCGCCACCGCGCCCGGCTAATTTTTTGTATTTTTAGTAGAGACGGGGTTTCACCGTGGTCTCGATCTCCTGACCTTGTGATCCGCCCGCCTCGGCCTCCCAAAGTGCTGGGATTATAGGCGTGAGCCACCGCGCCCGGCCCCATATTCCTTCTTTAGTGGATATTTCTTACCTCAGCTGCAGTAAATTTTTCCCTTGGCCCAGCTGTAATCCACAGTTTCACTCCATTTAACTTCTCAGATGTGATTTCATCTTTTAAGCTAGAAATACAATTTTAAAAGCAAATATTAGGTCCATAATTTAAATCAATTTATGTATTGTTTTAGTCTCTCAACTATTTGGAAGCAGAGGCCACAGAGGCTCAGAGATGAAGGGACTTAGATGTAACTGGTCCAGTCTCTCTCCCAAAGTGAGAATTCCTTCTAAGGCCTGCCCCAGAGTCATCTGGCCTCTGTCCAAATACTTCCAGTAAGTCAAGGTGTTCAAATCAAGCCATGCTAAAGCATAAGGAAGTCCTCAACTACTAATTCAATCAGCCCTACCATTAGCTCGTATGATTACATATCCTCACCTATTAAGAAGAAACATACACATACACAAAGTCAAAGTTATTCTCATTTAATTCTCATGTTTCCTTTCCCTAGTTCTGACCTCAGTCAAAATATGAAGAAAGCCTCTAAATCTTAAAAAGCTACGTGTGTATAATTAGAATAATTTTTTGGTATGTGATTTGGAAGACAACTTAATAATATGCTGCTTTAATAATATCCTAATTGCTGATTTCAGAAGAAATGTTTTTTGGTTTTTGTTTTTGACAGTTTCCCTCTGTTGCCCAGGCTGGAGTGCAGTGGCATGATCTCGGCTCACTGCAGGCTTCACTGCCTGGGTTCAAGGAATTCTTGTCCCTCAACCTCCTTAGTAGCTGGGATTATAGGCACGCACTATCAACTCAAGTGATCTGCCTGCTTCAGCCTCCCAAAGTGCTGGGATTACAGGCATGAGCCACTGCGTCCTGTCCAAGAGATCTTTTAATAAGAATTTATTTAATTATGAATAATTTTTTTATTTTTTGAGACAGAGTCTTGCTCTGTCACCAAGCTGGAGTGCAGTGGCGCGATCTCAGCTTACTATAACCTCCGCCTTCTGGGTTTAAGTGATTCTCCTGCCTCAGCCTCCCGAGTAGCTGGGACTATACGCAGGCACCATCATACCCAGCTAATTTTTGTAATTTTAGTAGAGACGGGGTTTCACCATGTTGGCCAGGATGGTCTTGATTTTTCTTTTTTTTTTTTTGAGATAGAGTCTCACTCTGTTGCCCAGGCTGGAGTGCAGTGGCGCAATCTCGGCTCACTGCAACCTCCGCCTCCCAGGTTCAAGCAATTCTCTGCTTCAGCCTCCCAAGGAGCTGGGATTACAGGAACTTGCCACCATGCCTGGCTAATTTTTAAAAAATTTTTAGTAGAGATGGGGTTTCACCATCTTGTCCAGGCTTGTCTTGAACCCCTGACCTCGTGATCCACCCGCCTTGGCATCCCAAAGTGCTGGGATTACAGGTGTTAGCCACCGTGATGGCCAGTCTTGATCGCTGACCTTGTGATCCGCCTGCCTCAGCCTCCCAAAGTGCTGGGATTACAGGCGTGAGCCACCGCGCCAGACCTAATTCTGAATAATCTTTAAATTGAGCTTCTCCCACCTAAACAATCTATGTTACATAAGAAAATAAAGACTTCTCAGCTTTATCAGCAGGACAATATCATTTAGAAGGGAAAACAATATACATGGTCGGTCACCTCTGAATCTTCCAATTACTCCGAAGTTTTTTCTGCATGGATTTATAGCCGTTGTTGGTGGTAAATATCTCCTTTTTGTAGGCATTGAAAACAATGGTGCTCCGCAGCTCTTTCTCCATGGTTACCTTACGGAAGAAAGAAGGGATCAGAAAATCAATAAACAATATTCCAAAGACCCTAAAAGCAATAAATAGTTGCCTTCTACTACTATTTATCAAGAAAGGGCATACAACTGAAACCTATCTAGGAAATTCCTACAATTCTCAAAGGTCAAGAATGAAATGCAAAAGCACAGCACAGAAACCTAATACCAAAACCAACCCAGCCCTCCCCTACCCATTTTTGCTTTCCACCTCTTGCCCAGACCCTCCCAACAGCCTACACCTATGGCCCTGCCCCGCCATCACCCTGCTCTTGTGTCCCAAGACCATGTTTCCAACCTGATTCATCACTGCTAACTACTGTTAAGCGCAGGGTATAGTCTTCTAGATTCTTTTTTTCTTTTCTTTTCTTTTTTTTGAGATGGAGTCTTGCTCTATCTTCCATGCTGGAGTGCAACAGCATGATCTCGGCTCACTGCAACCTCCATCTCCTGGGTTCAAGCGATTCTCCTCCCTCAGCCTCCTGAGTTGCTGGGATTACAGGCAAGTGCCACCATTCCTGGCTAATTTTTGTATTTTTAGTAGAGACACGGTTTCACCATGTTGGTCAGGCTGGTATCGAACTCCTGACCTCGTGATCCGCCCGCCTTGGCCTCCCAAAGTGCTGGGATTACAGGGGTGAGCCACTGCACCCAGTTCTACATTCTTTTTATACATATATTAACTTACAGTTTTATTTTATGAAATAGGATCTTACCACACGCATTACTCTGAAACATTTGGTTCACCTAACCTTGTATATTTGACATCTTTCTTTGTCAGTACACATGGATCTACCATATTCTTTTAAACAGCTACACAGGGCTGGGTGCAGTGGCTTATGCCTATAATTCCAGCACTTTGGGAGGCTGAGGTAGGAGGATCGCTTGAGCTCAGCAGTTCCAGACCAGCCTGGACCACATCTCTACAAAAATCAGCAGGGCATGCTGGCACATATCTTAGTCCCAGCTATTCAGGAGGCTGAGGTGAGAGGATTGCTTGAGCCCAGGAGGTTGAGGCTGCAGTGAGCCACAATCACCTCACTCTGCACTCCAGCCTAGAGAACAGAGCGAGACCCTGTCTTTAAACAACAACAACAACAAAAACAGCTGCACAGTATTCATTTTATGGATCTACCATAATTTATTTAACCAGTCATATACTGATTGACATCTTTTATCAAATATTTTCTAAAACAATAGTAAAAACATCAATGTTAAACAACATGTTTTTCTGCACTTTGCCTATTTGTAGATTCTTACCTATTGAATGGCTGAGTAAATCATTTCCAAATTGCCCTCCAAAAAATTATGATTTTATACTTCCACTAACATGCTTCTGTTTCCACACAATCCTATTTTCAGTCTTTGTCGTCTTTGCCAAAAAAAAAAAAAAAAAAGCCCTCATTACTGTTTTAATTTCCACTTTGAAGTTAGTGAGATAGTGGTCCCTTGCTATAGATTTCTGCCACTTGTATTTCTTTTCTTCTGATTTTCTTGTCCAGGTACTCCGATCATTTTTCTCTTGAAATTTTTCTTTTTAAAAACTTCTTCTTATTTGAGATAAAAGTCCCACACAGTGACCCAGGCTGGGAATGTATCGTGTGCAATCACGATACACCGCAGCCTTGACCTCCCGGGCTCAAGCAATCATCCCACCTCAGCCTCCTGGGTAACTGGGACTACAGGTGCGCACCAGTGCCCAGCTAATTTTTGAATTTTTTGCAGAAGCAAGGTCTCGCTATGTTGCCCTTAAACTTCTGGCCTCAAGTGATCCTCCTACCTCAGCCTCCCAAAGTGCTGGTTTACAGGCATGAGCCACTGCACCCAGTCAGGTTTCATAATTTTCTAATTGATCATTAAACAAATATTTTCTTAAATTTATTTGGCTTCTGATACTTTTTTTGGTTTGGTTGAATTTTGCAGGCCATAGAGATTTTAAATTTTATAGAATTAAAAGTATTAATATTTTCCTTTCTGGCTTCTGGATGACATGAAACATTTAGAAGAGTTTTTGTCATTCTAAGATTATAAATAAATTGAACAATGCTTTCTTTCAGTACTTTGCAATGTAATTTTTTTTTCCTTTTTCCTTTTTTTTTTTTTTTTTTTTTTTGAGACAGAGTGTGCTCTGTCGCCCAAGCTGGAGTGTAGTGGCACAATCTCGGCTCACCACAACCTCCGCCTCCCAGGTTCAAGAGATTCTCGTGCCTCAGCCTCCCAAGTGGCTGGGACTACAGGCGCCCAACACACCCGGCTAATTCGTGATGTAATATTTTAACATTTAAATTTTAGTCCATCTGGAAATTATTGTGGTGCTCAAAACGGGCTTCATTCCGTTTTTTTTTTTTCCTTCTTTTTCGAGGCATAGTCTTGCTCTGTTACCCAGGCTGGAGTGCAGTGGCGCAATCTCGGCTGGCTGCAACCTCTGCCTCCCGGGTTCAAGTGATTCTCCCGCCTCAGCCTCCCCAGTAGCTGGGATTACAGGCGCACGCGATAGTAGAGACGGTCTTTCACCAGGTTGGCCAGGAGTCTGG
This sequence comes from Macaca fascicularis, assembly GCF_037993035.2. Classification (NCBI taxonomy): domain Eukaryota; kingdom Metazoa; phylum Chordata; class Mammalia; order Primates; family Cercopithecidae; genus Macaca; species Macaca fascicularis. The sequence continues at coordinate 99,672,376 of NC_088384.1, read as the reverse complement.
AACTCCTGACCTCAAGTGATCCACTCACTTTGGCCTCCCAAAGTGCTGGGATTACAGGTGTGAGACACCTCGCTCGACTGGTTCAACTTTCTAAATTACTAAAAAAGCTGCCTGACCCCAATTCACCTTTCTAATGCTGATTTGAAATTCAGTACCACCTTCCCTATATAATAAATCCCTATATATAACTGGCTCTTATTCTGAGTTCTAATATATTCTATCTGCCTGTAAGCTCCTGCTGAGTTCCAAACTTTCTTTTTTAAAAATTTATTTATTTTTTTCAGAGATAGAGTTTCCCTTTGATGCCCATGCTGGTCTCTGACTCCTGGGCTCAAGGGATCCTCCCGCCTCAGTCTACCAAGTAGCCAGGACTACGGGCCCACACTGCTGCACCCATCTTCTAAGTAGTTTAATTGCTATACCTTTATGTTATAATATCTGGTGGCTCTGGAGAGCTAATTTCCCTTATTACCATTAATTTTAGAATTTTCCTGGCTACTTTCACATATTTCTTCTTCTTTAAGCACTTTAACATCATTTTGTCCAGTTGAAAAACTGCCCCCTCCATGATCCCACTAATGTGACACATCTATTTTTTTTGTTCGGTTAGTTCAGCCCCTGGTGAGAGTAGCAGGTCTGCGTTCCTGCACCGTCAGACTTAGCTAGAAATGCATTTCCTTAATGATACTATAAGGCCTTTAAAACTGTAAAAATAACGAATATTTGGGTAACGCTGCACAACCATTCTCTCGCTTTCTCTTCAATAACATTACCAGTCAAATCAGTATTTCCCACATGAATACCGGGGCATCGCAGCCACGACAGAAGAGAGATTAAGACTTTACGATTCCTCTTCCGATGCTCTTTCATAGTCAGCGGAACGACTAAAAAAGCCGCATCACCCGAGGCCCTGCAGATGGGCGCCCAACCAGAGCGCCAGGACCCCGGGCTACGTCCGCGCCCACAGTTTACTTCACCCCGGTGGACCCTGGATGTTCTATGACTGGCCCAGCGGCCTCGAAGAGTGTGTCGAGGCCCTCGCCAGCTCCCAGGCCGCCCCACCGCCCCAGCTGGCCCACCACTGTTGTAGCCCTTTACCTGACGCCCAGCGACCACCGGTCACCTGACGCCGCCCAGCATCCCGCGGCCAGGTATCCAAGGCCGCTTAGTAACCGGGGAGGAGCGGCGTTGCGCCGGGAGGCGTGGCCCAGGACGCAGCGCTAGCTCCGGCCGACGTGATGACGACAGCACGGAAGGCGCCTCTCCGTCGCAGGCGTCAGGGGTGTTGGGTAGGGAAGCTGGCTGGTGTGGGACTGTACCATTTGGGGCATGAGGGGCAAAGCCAAAAACAAGGAGAATTAACTTTTCACGAAAAATAAACCCATTTAATTTTGTTATTTAATATTAATTACGACTAAAGACTAATAACAACGGTAGGACCCAAGTGCCCAAACTTCGCTCCACCCACAGGGAGGAGAATAGTGAAGTCTTCCAGCGAGGGGATTGGAGAATACGCCAGCCTCGATTCCCAAGGCGCAGGCGCAGAGCGGAGCCAGGCGAGGGCGGGGCCGGGCGGAGGGCTGGGCCGGACTATCAGGAACTACTTACCGGAAAAGGGTGAGCTGGTTTAGTGTTGAGAATGATAACACCGGGTAATTCTGCTTTATGAACTCCGCATCTTCGCTCGCCGTGGTGCTAGGCATGAGCGCCGGCGGTGAGCCCGCAGCCCTTTGGGCGGGGAGTTAGAACTTGAACAGATTGTACAAAAATGTGAAAACTATGAACTGTATTAGGGAGTCTGACGACTAAGCTCGTCAAAAAGGTGCCCCTATTGAGCAGAGTTTTGAAGAAAGAGTGGTATTTATTAAGGCAAAGGCTGGGGAAGGGCGTTCCGGGCAGAAAGAACTGCTTGTGCAAAGAGCATCACCAATACAGGTTGCCCTGCCATCGCCATTAAGGTGGGAAACCAGAAGCCTGCAACTACCAGCAGGCCACCCGACTACCCAGGAAAGCGCTCTGTGCCTGCCTTTAGAGGTGTGTGGATTTGTGAACAACGCTGCAGCAGCCTGGAAGACCCAAACTGAAGATTGCAGAGAGTTCTGACAGTTTTTATTTACATTTATGTTTGTCTTCGAGTTTAGGATATTAAAACACACAACTCTTGTTGCTTTTCACAATTTCTGTCACTGGAAATTTTAAAAGTGGAGACGGGCCGGACGCAGCGGCTCTCTCCTGTAATCCCAGCACTTTGGGAGGCCGAGGCAGGTGGATCTCTTGATCCCAGGAGTTCGAGACCAGCCTGGGAAACATGGCGAAACCCGGTATCTACTAAAAATACGAAAAATTAGCTGGGCGTGGTGGCGCGCGCCTGTAGTCCCAGCTGATTGGGAGACTGAGGTGGGAGGATTGATTGATCCTAGGAGGCTGAGGCTGCAGTGAGCCGGCATGGTGCCACCGCACTCTAGCCTAGGCAACACAGTGAATCCCTGTCTCAAAAAAAGAAAAAAAAAGTGGAGAAGGGGTGATATGTGAATTCTCTGTGTCAGATGAAGTGGCTCATGCCTGTAATCCTAGCACTTTGGGAGGCTAAATTGGGAGGACTGCTTGAGGCCAGGAGTTTGAGACCTGGGTAACAGTAACACCTTTTCTCTCCAATAATAATAGTAATAAGGAAGGAGACCACTACTCCTGCTGCCCTCCTCCCCTCACCTTGCCTAGTTCACAAGACAGGAGGAAAGAGAGGAAGAAACAAAAGTAAGATAAATAGCCAGACAACCTTGGCACTACCATCTGGCCCTAGGAGTTAAACAAAGTAATAATAACATCAACCCCTGACCTAAACTACTTATCTGTAAATTTCAGACACTGTAGGAAAAAAGCATTGTAAAACTTTCTGTTCTGTTAGCTGATGCAGGTAGCCCCCCAGTCACATTTCCCACGCTTGCTTGATTTATCACGACCCTTTTCACGTGGACCCCTTAAAGTTGTAAGCCTTTAAAAAGGCCAGGTATTTCTTTCTCGGAGAGCTCGGCTCTTAAGACGCGAGTCTGCGGACGCTCCCGGCGGAATAAAAAACCTCTTCCTTATTTATTTATTTATTTATTTTTTAAATTTTTATTTATTTATTTTTTTAAGATGGAGTCTCGCTCTGTCGCCCAGGCTGGAGTGCAGTGGCGCGATCTCCACTCACTGCAAGCTCCGCCTCCCGGGTTCACGCCATTCTCCTACCTCAGCCTCCCGAGTAGCTGGGACTATAGGCGCCCGCCACCGCGCCCGGCTGATTTTTGTATTTTTAGTAGAGACGGGGTTTCACCGTGTTAGTCAGGATGGTCTCGATCTCCTGACCTCGTGATCCGCCCGTCTCGGCCTCCCAAAGTGCTGGGATTACAGGCGTGAGCCACCGCGCCCCGCCGTCTTCCTTCTTTAATCCGGTGACTGAGGAGTTTTGTCTGTGGCTCATCCTGCTACAGTAATAATAAATAAAAAAAGAAAATTAGCCAGGCATGGTGGCAACCACATGTAGTCTTAGCTACTTGGGAGGCTGAGGTGGGAAGATTGCTGGAGCCCAGGAGTTCATGCTGCGGTGAGCCATGATCGCTGCACTGCACCCCAGCCTGGGCAACAGAGTGAGACACTGTCTCTTTAGAAAAAAAAAAAAAAAGAGAGAGAGAGAGTTCTGTTCTTGGGGATGCTGTATTTTGGTGCAAAATTGGGTGAATACAGTTTGCAGTTAGGGTAATAATAGAAATGAAGTATTCTCACTGAAAAGAGAGTAGGCCATCCCATTTGAAGGCTGGGACAAATCTTGGGATCTTTCTGCCTGATATGCAGTCTGTGTTTGCTACAGCACCTGCCCAGAGCATTTCTCCCACTGTTAGAGATTGTAGAAAGACTAAGAGTTTTGGCCAGGCGCAGTGGCTCACACCTGTAATCCCAGCATTTTGGGAGGCCAAGGCGGGTGGATCACTTGAGGTCAAGAGTTCGAGACCAGCCTGGCCAACATGGTGAAACCCCATCTCTACAAAAAAAAAAAAAAAAATTAGCTGGGTGTGGTGGTGGGCGCCTGTAATCCCAGCTTCCCAGCTGCTTGGGAGACTGAGGCAGGAGAATCACTTGAACCCAGGAGGCAGAGGTTGCAGTGAGCTGAGATCGCGCCATTGCACTCTAGCCTGGGCAACAAGAGTGTAACTCCGTCCCTGCTCCCCCGCCAAAAAAAAGGCAAGAGTAAGACTTTTAGAATCAGTAGTGACTGTCACCAAGTTCAGTTCCTTGCTGTGACTTGTACCAGCTGGGTGACCTTGGGCAGTTTTCATAATTTCTGAGCAAATGTATCCTATCTGTGAAGTCAATTTTTTTATTTTATTTTATTTATTTTTTTTTTTGCCGAGACAGAGTCTTGCTCTGCTGCCCAGGCCGGAGTGCAATGGCATGATCTCAGCTCACTGCAACCTCCGCTTCCTGGGTTCAAGCATTTCTCCTGCCTTAGCGTCCCAGGTAGCTGGGATTACAGGTGCCCGCCACCATGCCTGGCTAATTTTTGTATTCTTAGTAGAGACAGGGTTTCACCATTTTGGCTAGGCTGGTCTTGAACTCTTGACCTCGTGAATCGCCCACCTTGGCCTCCCAGAGTGCTGGGATTACAGGCGTGAGCCACCGCGCCCGGCCTGAAGTTACTAATTTCTAAATGCTGGCTTATAGTGAGGATCGTAGATAATGCATATACAACTTGGAATGTGCTCCATAAACATAGGTTGTAGCATGTTCCATTCAACAGTATAGTTTTTCTTCGTGTTTATTTTTTATCCTGATGAAAATAATTGTGCTTTTGCAATCTCAGAACAGATAGAACCATTATGTGTTTCACCGTCCATGGCTGATTGTGTGCTTCTGACACTACTATTACGTTTCTGATCATTATACTCTTGTCTTGCTTTGGGAAGTTAGGGGGATTTTGACCTCTCCCTCATCTTGTCCCACATCTGTCAATTAGCCGGCACTATCAAGATAGAAATCAGTATGTTTCTTTCAGCGTTCTTAGCACATGTGAAAGCTTAACATGAGCTCTTCCTGACCCAGTTTTGATCTCTAATAGCTCAGTGTCATTGGTGTTTTTTCTGTGGTCTCCCAGACTTGTCCCCCATGATTCCTGGGGTAGGGGGCTGGGTGGTCAAGACTTGAGGAAGAGAAAGAGTGGGATTGAATTAAGAGGAAAAGGCAATAAAATCACCAGCACACACTGATCTAAGAAAGTTCCTTCCCTTGTCTCCTAACCAAAAAGCTAATAAGGCCACTCAGGAGTATGAACCACACATTTGTAAAAAACAAACATCTTTTCTTATTTATTTATTTATTTACTTATTAATAAGACAGAGTCACACTCTGTCGCCCAGGTTGGAGTGCAGTGGCACGATCTCGGCTCACTGCAACCTCCGCCTCCCAGGTTCAAGTGATTCTCGTGTCTCCACCTCCCGAGTAGCTGGGACTACCGGCATGTGCCACCACGCTCAGCTAATTTTTTGTATTTTTAGTAGAGACGGGGTTTCACCATATGGGCCAGGCTGGTCTACAAACTCCTGACCTCGGCCTCCCAAAGTGCTGGTATTATAGGCGTGAGCCACCGCGCCCAGCCAAAACGAACCACTTTTCCACTGAAGGAAGCACAATCCATCCCACAAGTGTTCTGAATTTATGAGGTGTTATAGCTCACGTTCTGTCTGATCAGAATTACCTTTAGAAATGACTAATCTTGGCCGGACGCGGTGGCTCATGCCTATAATCCCAGCACTTTGAGAGGCCAAGGTGGGCGGATCATCTGAGGTCGGGAGTTCGAGACCAGCCTGACCAACATGGAGAAACCCTGTCTCTACTAAAAATACAAAATTAGCCAGGTGTGGTGGCGCATGCCTGTAAACCCAGCTACTCAGGAGGCTGAGGCAGGAGAATTGCTTGAACTTAGGAGGCGGAGGCTGCAGTGAGTCGAGATTGTGCCACTGCACTCCAGCCTGGGCAACAAGAGCGAAACTCAGTCTCAAAAAAAAAAAAAAGAAAAAGAAAAGAAAAGGAAATGACTAATATTGAACATATGGAGCTCCATGGTGGCGAGGAAGTTCTAGGCATCAATTCTGCAGCAGCCTCCAGCTCTGACAAGCTCTGAGCAGCTCTGAGCTCCCCTATGTGCAGTGGAGCATGGCACGAACCTGGCAGCCAGCCTCAGACCAGGAGCGGCATCCCGTTCAATGTCTCCTCTTCGAGACCCCATTTCTCACACGTGGCTTGTTCCAGCCAACTTTTGACTTAGCTCCTCACTAGAGATTTTGGCAGTCATTCTGCCTGGACCTAGTAGCCAGAGCGAGAAGCAGACCAGCACAAAAGTTCAATGTGAGAGCCCTGGAGCCAGCTTGTAGGGCTCCAAGTCCCAGCTCCGGCCTTTATTAGTTATGTGGCCTTCAGGCAAGGAACAACTTATCTGACTCTGCATCTTCACTGGTAAAAAGGGGATAGTAATAATTCCTACCTCAGGGTTGTTTGGATGGAAAATTTGTAATAGACATGGAAGAGTCTAGCACAGCAACTAGCCCAGCATAGGCAGGCGATCTAAAGCTAACTTTGGCCAATTAAGCAAAAAAGGACTGTGTTAAAAAGGATCAGAAGTTCTCAGATCATTTGGAAAGCTAGATAAGACTTGAGGCTTGGGCAGGTGCAGTAGCTCATGCCTGTAATCCCAGCACTTTGGGAGGCTGAGGTGGGAGGATCACTTGGGGTCAGGAGTTCGAGAACAGCCTGGCCAAAATAGCGAAACCCTGTCTCTGCTAAGAATACAAACAATAATTAGCCGGGTGTGATGGCGCGTGCCTATAGTTCCACCTACTAGGGAGGCTGAGGCAGGAGAATCACTTGAACCCGGGAGGCGGAGGTTGCAGTGAGCTGAGATAGCACCACTACACTCCAGCCTGGGCAACAGAGCAAGACTGTCTGAAAAAAAGAAAGACTTGAGGCTTCCAGGAATGACATTGCAGGGCTGGTCTGATGGCGTTGTTGCCATTGAGCACCAACTGCTACAGTTTGCATCCTTGCCACTTCTACACCAGGAACTCAATTTTGTGGATACTGCTGCCACAGTTACCACACAAAAGAGCACTCCTGATTCCTTTCCTGAGTCAAAGTGTGGCATGGGTGCATACCTGGTCCCCATGCCTGGCCCTGGCTAAGGGGAGGCTGGGAAAGTCGGTGTCTAGCATTTTCAGCTAAAAATACAAAATTAGCCAGGCGTGGTGGTGCATGCCTGTAATCCCAGCTACTCAGGAGGCTGAGGCAGGAGAATTGCTGGAACCTAAGTGGAGGTAGTTATTGCCCCCCATTAAGTCTCATAAAACAGGGGATTCCCTGGAGACAAGAAGGGGTTCAGATACCAGGCACCCAGACCCAATAACAAATGTCCAATATTACCCGCAACAAAGACGGATATCATCAACATAGAACAATTAGAGATATTGATACCCGATAAGCTTGTTACATCTCTGTCATTTTACACATTGAGATCAAAATCCAAACACCAGGAGGCCCTCTGGTAAAGCGTGCTGGGTGCCTACCCAACATTCTCCCCTTCTCCCTTAGTGTCAGAACCCCTTTGTTACAAGGGATAGTCATGTACCCAGCAAATAAGCCACATCTCCCAGCCTCCATTCCAGGTAGGGGTGGGTGGTTAGTGAGATGGAAGCAGAGGGAGAGCTCTTTAAAAGCACCCTTTGCTCTTCTCCCCCTTTCCTCTGTTTTCCTTTCCCCAAACACAAAATTGGCAGCTAGAGCTCCAGTAACCATCTGGTAGCAAACCTAACATTGGAAGCCATTTGTCAAGGTTGGCAGGGCAGAAATACAGCCTCTGAGTAGCCAATGACCTGTCCTGCCAGCCCTGGACTCCGTAACATTATTTTTCTTTTATGTGGTGGAAAAAATAAACCTGCTTCTCATGTAAGCCATTGTTACTTTGAGTCGCTCTTCCTAGCAGCTGAAGGTAATTCCTTACTAATACCAGCCAGCCTCAGTAGTTTCACAGGTGCTTCTCTTCTAGCAATCCAGGATGTCATCATCCTCTGGCGCGTAAGAAAATCCCAGAAATGCACTTGAGGCCCCAGAGCTGCTGGCCACAGTGTCAGGGGTACAGCCAATGGACTTGGACACAGCTTCCTGGGTGAACTCTGGGTCAAAATGCTTCAAGTCAGCAGGTCCTGCCTGTCAATGAAAGCCAACGATGAGAAGAAAACACCGGGGTCAGAGCTGCCAAAGGAGCCCAAATCCTCAGGGATGTCAGGCCTCTGTGAGTGCCCCATGCTTCCTAGTCATCCATACTTGACTGTCACTTTCCTGTGCATTTACAGTGATCATTGTATCCTCTCACCTCCTGGTATTCTGCCTCTACACCAATCCTTAGACGAGTTAGTTAATCAATATATACTTACTGAATGCCTACCAGGTACTGTTCATGGCGCTGGGAACACAGGAGAACAAGGCAAAGTGAGCCCCTGTATTCATGGAGCTTACGCTGTAGGGGGTAGGAGGATTGATAATAAGCATGTGTACAAATAGATAACTTAGGATGGTGACAGGTCCTGTGAAGAAGATAAAATAGGATAATATGGTGGAGATTGGGGCTGCTTTAGCTATTTTGGAGGAAGACCTGTGAGGGAGATTACAAAAATGATCACAAATTCTCCATTTCCCATCTAGAGGTGGAGTCTATTTCTCCATTCCTTTAATGTAAGTTAGCCATATGACTTGGTTAGGCCAATGGGACATTACCAAATATGACACAAGCAGAGGCTTGAAAAATGTACATCAGAAGTTGCTCTCTTGCTGTACTTCTAACCCTGAGGCCACCATGTGAACAGCCCCAGACTAGCCTGCTGGAGCATGAGAGGCTTTGTGAAGAACTCAGTTGCCCTGGCTGCCTGCCAACTCCCAGGCATGGGAGTGAGGCAATTCTAGATCAACAACTGCCAACTGTCCCGCTAGCTGACCACAGACGTCAGAGAGCTCCACAGAGACCAGCTGGCCTGGCTCAGACTGAAAAAAAAAAAAACACATAGAATCCGAACAAAATAATTTTTTTTTTAAGAGACAAGGTCTTTTTTGCCGTGTCACCCAGGCTGGAGTGCACTGGCATGATCACAGCTCACTACAGCTTCGACATCCCACCTCAGCCTCCTGCTGGGACTACAGGCATGCAGCACCACACCTGGCTAATTTTCTATTTTTCTATAAAGATGGGGTCTCGCCATGTTGCCCAGGCTGGTCTTGAACTCCTGGCCTCAAGCAATGGTAATGGCTCGGCCTCACAAAGTGCTGGGGTTACAGATATGAGCTACCATGCCTGGCCAAAAGATTGTTGTTTTAAACCACCTAGCTCTGGAGTTGCTTGTTATGCACCAAGAGCTAACCAATACAGTCTCTCCGAGGAGGAGGCCTCAGTTTTATAAAGTAAGCAGCCGAGGAAGGGGAAGGGCTTGCAAATCTTCTTTAGTGTGCAAGTTGGGCTACGGAGCCAAACAGATCAGTTTCCAGCTTCTTAATAAGGCTACAAGACAAGGTAGTCCCAGCCCAGCACTCAGAGTTCCAAGATCAGAATATGTATCCTGGCCCTTATTAGTTGTGTGACCCTAGAAGAAAATGATACTAAAGAAACTTACTGAAGACCTCACAAATGGTAGGTGGCAAAACCAGGAATCCAGCTTTGGAGTGTCTCATTCTAAAGTCCATGCATCTGTGCCTGGCATTCCATGTATGATTCTCTCTCCAGGGTATCAATTTACATTGTCTTTACTGTCTTTTTAAAATTCCAAGGAAAAGAAGCTTTTCTGGTGCCTGGCCTGAGTGTATCCTATCTGATCCAGTGCCCAAAGACAAGTTCATGAATAGGTAATTCACGAAAGGAGAAATGTAAATGGTGAATTAACATTGGCAGTGTTTCGTATGCAGGCTGTTTCGATGGAAGGGGCTTGGCACCACGCTTTACAGGTAGACCACACAGCCTCAAATGCCCACCTCCAATAGGGCTCCTTTCATTCACACTGCTACTACCAATTAACATTGCAAAACCAGCACTTTGGGAGGCCAAGGCGGGAGGATCACTTGAGGTCAGGAGTTTGAGACCAGCCTGGCCAACATGGTGAAACTCTGTTTCTACTGAAAATACAACAACAAAAAAGTTAGCCAAGCGTGGTGCTAAACGCCTGTAGTCCCAGGTACTCGGAAGGCTGGGGCACGAGAATTGCTTGAACTTGCAGAGCTGGAGGTTGCAGTGAGCTGAGATCGTGCCACTGCACTTCAGCCTGGGCAACAGAGCAAGACTCCATCTCAAAAATATAAAAAATAAAAGCCAGGCACGGTGGCTCATGCCTGTAATCCCAGCACTTTGGGAGGCTATGGTGGTCAGATCACTTGAGGTCAGGAGTTCAAGACCAGCCTGGCCAACGTGGCAAAACACCATCTCTACTAAAAATACAAAAATTAGCCAGGTGTGGTGGCACATGCCTGTAGTCCCAGTCACTCAGGAAGCTGAGGCAGGAGAACTGCTTGAACCAAGGAGACAGAGGTTGCCATAAACCAAGATTGCGCCACTGCACTCCAGCCTGGGCAACAAAGTGAGACTCCATCTCAATAAAATAAAATAAAAATGAAAATGAAAATAAAAACTGGCCAGGTGTAGTGGCTCACACCTGTTATTCCATCACTTTGGGAAGTTGAGGGGGTGGATCAGTTGAGCCCAGGAGTTCAAGATCAGCCTGGGCTACATAGAAAACCCTCATATGTACAAAAAATACAAATTAGCTAGGGGTAGTGGCACCCACCTCCCAGCTACTCGGGAGGTTGAGATAGGAGGATGGCTTGAGCCCAGGAGGTGGAGGTTGCAATAGGCAGAGATCATGCCACTGCACACCAGCCTGGGTGATAGAGTGAGACCCTATCTCAAAAAATAAATAAATTTAAAAAACTAACCATCTTTACTATAAGACAGAGAAATATAAATTAAAACAATTAAGAGATGCTGTTTTTTACTTACCAAATTTGCAAAGTAAAAAACAATAACAACACATGCTTCAGAGTGCAAGTAAGATGAGAACTCTCCAGCAGGTGCTGCTGGTAGGCAGTAGATGGTTCTCCCTTCCACACAGTGAAAAGGCCTAAAAATGGCCGGGTGTGGTGGCTCACGCCTGTAATCCCGGCACTTTGGGAGGCCAATGCAGGTGAATCACTTGGGGCCAGAAGTTCGAGACCAGCCTGGCCGATATGGTGAAACCCCGTTTCTACTAAAAATACAAAAATTAGCCAGGCGTGGTGGCACATGCCTATAATCACAGCTACTCGGGAGGCTGAGACATGAGAATTGCTTGAACCTGAGATCATGCCACTGCACTCCAACCTGGGCAACAGAGCAAGACTCTGTCTCAAGGAGAAAAAAAAAAAGAGAGAGAGAATCTGAAAATGTGAGCATTGGGAACCCCCATCTGGAATCCATCTTAAGGAAATAACCAGAATTCTGGACAAAGACATATACTTAAAGCTGTTCATCAGGACATCATTATAAAGAAAAAAACATAGTAATAACAAGAAGATTGCCATTAGGAACATGGGTGAGTAAATTATGTTACCAACATAGGATTGAAATATTATGCAGCCACTAAAAATTGTACTTATAAATTTTTTATGACATGAGGAAATTATAACAACATAGTTTTTAGCCAAAAAAGGAGGAAGATATATAGATGAACAGATACACACACATACACATATAGATATTATAAAGTAGGACCTAATTAGGTTAGAAAAAAAAAAACCCAGGCTGGGCACGGTGGTTCATGCCTGTAGTCCCAGCACTTTGGGAGGCTGAGGTGGGCGGATCACGAGGTCAGGAGATTGAGACCATCCTGGCTAACACGGTGAAAACCCATCTCTACTAAAAATACAAAAACAAAATTAGCCGGACATGGTGGTGGGTACCTGTAGTCCCAGCTACTCGGGAGGCTGTGGCAGGAGAATGGCATGAACCCAGGAGGCGGAGCTTGCAGTGAGCTGAGGTGGCGCCACTGCACTCCAGCCTGGGCAACAGAGTGAGACTCCATCTCAAGAAAAAACAAAACAAAACAAAAAAACACATAGAAAAGTGACTGGAAGGAAATATGCCAGTGGTTTCCCTTAAGTAGTGAGATAATAAGCATTTCCCCACCGCTACTTTAAACTTTTCTGTTTTACATACATTCCTCTTTTTTTTTTTGAGACAAAGTCTCCCTCTGTTGCCTAGGCTGGAGTGCAATGGCATGATCTTGGCTCACTGTGACCCCTGCCTCCCGGGTTCAAGCTATTCTCCCACCTCAGCCTCCCGAGTAGCTGGGATTACAGGTGTGCACCACCACTTCTGGCTAATTTTTGTATTTCTAGTAGAGATGGGGTTTCACCATGTTGGCTACACTGGTTAGTTCTTCCTTCCACACAGTGAAAAGGTGGTACGAATCAAGAACCTAAAAATGGCCGGGCTGACCTCAGTGATCTGCCCTTAAGTGATCTGCCCACCTCAACCTCCCGAAGTGCTGAGATTACAGTCGTGAGCCACCGCGCCCGGCCAGTGTTTTACATACTTTTTGTAAGAATATATGTCATTTTTATTATCAGGAAAAAGTCTATAAATAGAAAAAGATAAAATATTTCTAAAGGGCTTGGCCCTATGTGGGTGTGCTACGTGACACACAAACTGTAAAAGGCTCTGAAGTCAGAGGTATTTATTGGTGCTAAAGGTAAAGGAGCAGCAACATGGCTCTTTATCCAAGAGCTGCACCTGTGGTCAGGACCAGTTCTACCTCTAACTGACTGTGTAGCCTAGGACAAATGCCTGAGCTTCTTGGACCCCCAGTTTTTCCATCTGGATAAGGAGAGTTGGTACACATAGCAAGCTCCCCCAGCCCCAGAAATCCAGAATCTAGAATGCTGTGACCTCTTACCACATTTGGGTTGAAGGGTGGAGTTAGCCTCTTGTGGTACAGGTCATCCCAGTTTATAGGGCTGAAGAATACATGGTTCTTAATCTCCAGCTGCAGGAAGTGCAGAAAAAAGGTGCTAGTTAGAAGTAGCCCTCCCCATGGGTGTTCTCACCTCACTCCCACATCCTCCAGAGCTCCACCAGCAACTGGCTGTCAACTGGAAATTAACTTGCAGTTCTGGCCGGTTTCCTGGGACAAGAGAGTTTTGTAGCCAACCCTCTCCCACCATCCAGAATCCAAACCCTTCTCCCCACTACAGCATCTGTTTATTCCAAAACTATTTACTGAGCATCTTCTCTGGGCACCGACCCCTTGCTAGGCTTTGGGGGTGTCAGTGAATAAGACAGCAGAATCTGCTCTAGGGGTAGGGAAGTGCCAGTGGGAGCTTGGGGACCCCTCCCCTCACTCTGCTTCAGTACATCTTGAGTTTTCCAGTATGCAAACAAGAGAAATAGACTAAATCAACTCACTATGGAAGGCTTGAAAAATAAAGCCCCCAAGAAGACCTTCGGATTCCCAGACAACCAGATTTTAGGACTCAGCCCTGGTCATGATTCACCACCTTTCCTAATCAAAATCAACATTGGCACCAACTTCTTTCCATCACATCCTCTGTCTGTGTTCTCAAATAATCATTCTCCACCTCCCTATATCAGGAACCCCAGTGGGCTGGTTAACAACTCAGATCCAAAATATCTCCATAAGAGGCTGGGTGCGGTGGCTCATGCCTGTAGTCCCAGCACTTTGGGAGGCCAAGGCGGGTGGATCACCTGAGGTCAGGAGTTCATGATCAACCTGGCCAACATGGTGAAACCCCGTCTCTACAAAAATAGAAAAATTAGCCAGGCGTAGTGGTGTGTGCCTATAATCCTAGCTACCTGGGAGGCTGAGGCAGGAGAATCGCTTGAACCCAGGAGGCAGAGGTTGCAGTGAGCCGAGATCATGCCACTGCACTCCAGTCTGGGCGACAGAGCAAGACTCTGTCTCAAAATAAAAATAAATAAAGCCTCCAAAAGAATACCCGAGAAATTGGTAACACTGGTTGCCTCTGAATTGAGGAACTAGGTGGCTGGAAGGACTTTTTCTGGATACTCTTTTGTACCCTTTGAATTTTGATCTATGTGAATGTATAACTTATTTTATTTTATTTATTTTATTTTTTTTGAGATGGACTCTCGCTCTATCGCCCAGGCTGGAGTGCCGTGGCCGGATCTCAGCTCACTGCAAGCTCCGCCTCCCGGGTTCATGCCATTCTCCTGCCTCAGCCTCCCGAGTAGCTGGGACTACAGGCGCCCGCCCCCTCGCCCGGCTAGTTTTTTTGTATTTTTTTAGGAGAGACGGGGTTTCACCGTGTTAGCCAGGATGGTCTCGATCTCCTGACCTCGTGATCCGCCCGTCTCGGCCTCCCAAAGTGCTGGAATTACAGGCTTGAGCCACCACGCCCGGCCTGTATAACTTATTTTAAGAGTCATACTTTTTTTTTTAAGATGCAAATTTTTGCTTGGAACAGGAGACTTATCTTCATGGAAACTCCTGTTCTTTAAGCTGGCCAGGAGTAGGCAGCAGATGCCCTAAATGTTGTTATAATTTACAGTAACTGAAATGTAAAGCTTTTGGTACACTTAAAAAGCACTTACTGTGCGCCAGACACTGCTGAGAGCACTTTGCATACATTAATACTAATCCATTTCATCTTCAAAACAGCTATGTTAGGTGTTACAATGGGGAAACTGCGGCTCACAGAGAGAAATTAAGCAACACGTCCGAGGTCCTGTAACCAGTAAGTGGTGAAGGAGGGATCTGAACCCAAGTAGTCTGCCTCATAGTCCATTCTTTTTTTTTTTTTTTTTTTGAGATAGAGTCTCACTCTGTTGCCGAGGCTGGAGTGCAGTGGCACCCATCTCAGCTCACTGCAACCTCCACCCACCCCCAGGTTCAAGCAATTCTCATGTCTCAGCCTCCTGAGTAGCTGGGATTACAGGCGCCCACCACCACGCCCGGCTAATTTTTGTACTTTTAGTAGAGACCGGGTTTCACCATGTTGGCCAGGCTGGTCTCGAACTCCTGACTTCAGGTGATCCGCCCGTCTTGGCCTCCCAAAGTGGTGGGATTACAGGTGTGAGCCACTGTACCTGGCCTAGTCCATTCATCTTAACCACTGTGTTAGAAAAGAAAGCAAACTCCTGGTGAGAAAAGTATTGTGGCCTTCTTTTTGTAAATCCAAATTATCTTGTGTTGAATTTAAAAAGTAGGATTATTTTTAAAGTGCCACTTTAATGAATGAATATAATGAATTTGCTAAGAATGGACTATGAATCATTTATCCCTATATCCCATTTGCCCAGCCTGGGGTCTGGCAAGGAAGAAGTGCTCAGATATTTGTAAAAAGCAAGTGCTGGCTCGGCGCAGTGGCTCATGCCTGTAATCCCAACACTTTGGGAGGCTGAGGCGGGCAGATCACTTGAGGTCAGGTGTTCGAGACCAGCCTAGCCAACATGGTGAAACCTCGTCTCTACTAAAAAAAATACAAAAATTAGCCAGGCATGGTGGCGGGTGCCTGTAGTCCCAGCTACTCAGTAGGCTGAGGCATTAGAATTGCTTGAACCTGGGAGGTGGAAGTTGCAGTGAGTCGAGATCACGCCACTGCACTCCAGCCTGGGCGACAGAGCCAGACTCAGTCTCAAAAAAAAAAAAAAAAGGCCAGGCATGGTGGCTCACGCCTGTAATCCCAGCACTTTGGGAGGCCGAGGCGGGCAGATCATGAGGTCAAAAGATCGAGACCATCTGGCCAACATGGTAAAACCCCATCTCTACTAAAAATACAAAAATGAGCTGGGCGTGGTGGTATGTGCCTGTAGTCCCAGCTACTCTGGAGGCTGAGGCAGGAGAATCTCTTGAACTCGGGAGGTGGAGGTTGCAGTGAACTGAGATTGCACCACTGCACTCCAGCGTAGCAACAGAGCGAGACTCCGTCTCAAAAAAAAAAAAGCAAATGCAGTCCACTCTCCACAAAGAAGCCAGAGGAATCTTCTATAAACTTAAATCAGGTCATGCCACACCTCTGCTCAAAACACCCTAAAACTTGCCACTCTCCTCGTTGTTCCCATAGCAGGACGTCTGCACATGCTGTGCCCTGTGTCTGGGGAGCCTTTGCCCAGCTGTCTTCATGGCTGCCTCTTTCTCATCCTTAAGCCTCAGCTTAATTGTCACCCCCTCAGAGAGAACTCCCTGACAATGCCAGTATTAATTTGCTCCCCTCCCATTATTGTTTATCTCAGCTCATTGTTCATTTTCTTCCTGACATTTGTCATATCTTGTGATAATTGTATATAATGTTTGCGTTTTTTGCCTACCCCCAACCCCAGACTTTTTGTTTTTGTTTTTGAGATGGATTTCTGCTTGTTGCCCTGGCTGGAGTGCAATGGCATGATCTCAGTTCACTGCAACCTCCGCCTCCTACGTTCAAGTGATTCTCCTGCCTTAGCCTCCCGAGTAGCCAAGATTACAGGTGCCCACCACCACGCCCAGATAATTTTTGGTATGTTTAGTAGAGGTGGGGTTTATAACATGTTGGCCAGGCTGGTCTCAAACTTCTGACTTCAGGTGATTCACCTGCTCTGGTCTCCCAAAGTGCTGGGATTACAGGCATGAACGCTGCACCCAGCCCCCACCCCAAACTTAATAAGGGCAGAGACCCAGTCTATTGAATCCCTAACACGTAGCTCAATACCTGGCACATAGTTGGTGCTTAGTAAATATTGATTGACTAAGAGAACTAGACTAGAGAAAGCAGTCAGCTAGTAGCAGTAGTGAATTTCCAAATGAACAAGTGAGCAGTGTCTGGTTTTAGAGGGCAGCAGGGTGCATGTTAATGTGCTTCTGAGCTGCCTCTGCAGGAAGCTGCGGGTCCCTTGGGGGCCAGTGCTCCACTGGCAGGTCACCTACAAAGTCTGCTTTGGAGCCCAGCCGCTGCCTCTGGTCCTTGTGGAGAAGGCTTTGCAGGAGGTCACAGGCGGCCACCGTCCGGCCCCCAGGGATCTGTAGCGGCTGGTGCAGAATGTTCTCATACATCTGGGACACGTCTTGGCTGTAGAAGGGCGGCTGGGGAGAGAGGGAGAGCAACTGGAGGATCACCCATGCAAAAGTGAACACAGGCTCCGGGAGACTTGGAGCAAGGTGGGCGCTGGGAGGACTCAGCATGACCCCCGTCTTGTGCAATGGCTCGCATGGCAGACTGGAAAGAGACAGGCCTCCAGGTTTCCGGCACGATGGAGAGAGTTGCTAGGAAGGCCAGAAGCCTCTTCCCACCAGTGTGAGGCCCATCTCTTTTCATCTAGCTTGCTCACCAACTTTGCATTTGGCAACATTTGCACTTTCACCTTCATCATTTCACCCCAGTCTCATAACTATCCTCCAAGAGAGCTGTAATTTTTCAGATAAGAAAACAAGACTCAGAGCAATTATGCTGCAGTTAGAAAGAGAGCCAGGCCCCAAACCATATCCAGGGTCCCCTTCTCTTTCTTACTATTCTTCCTCCCAAGCCTCTTCCAGCTGTTCCTTCCCCTTAATCCACAGAGTCTGTTCCTTCCTAGGAACCAAGCTATGTTGGTGAAACCACCCCCAAAGCAAAGCATGACCTAGGGCAAATCTACACATGCCTCTACCTAAGCAGGCAGCCTAGGACTGGGGCCAGGGGTGGTTCCACAACCTATCAGGACTGTGATCTCTCTTGGTCTCCATTTCCCTATCAGCAAAATATGAATAATTCCATTTCCTTCTGTCAGTCTCCAAAGGCTATTTTGAGGCACCCAAGGTGAGACAGTGTGTTGTAAACAATAAAGTGCTACACTAACTTTTTTTTTTTTTTTTTTTTGAGACAGAGTCTCCCTCTGTCACCCAGACTGGATGTGCGGTGGTGCGATCTCGGTTCACTGCAGCCTCTGCCTCCCAAGTTCAAGTGATTCTTCTGCCTCAGCCTCCCGAGTAACTGGGATTATAGGTGCTCGCCACCATGCCCAGCGAATTTTTGTATTTTTAGTAGAGATGGGGTTTCAGCATGTTAACCAGGCTGGTCTTAAACTCCTGACCTCAGGTGATCCACCTGCCTCAGCCTCCCAAAGTGCTGGGATTATGGGTGTGAGCCACCGCTCCCGGCCTAAACTAACATTATTGGGAAAAAAAAATAATTCGCATATCTGCTTTGGCGTTATCTTTTTTAGTCTGGAATGAAGAGATGGCTTGCTCATTTTCCTGGGCAGAGCTTGTGTAGACCACATGAGAGATAGACCCATCGCTAGCCAGATGGCCCTTGTAGATGGCTACCCCCGACTCACCAGGCCGTGCAGCATCTCGTAGAGGACTGCCCCCAAGCACCACCAGTCTACCGCCCGATCATAAGGCTCTTTCCGAAGCACTTCAGGTGCCAAGTACTGTCAGAAGGAAACACACTTATCTGAATGAAATAAGTTGTTAAGCCTCAGTTGCCGCATCTGTAAATAAGGCACTTGGAGGGAGATGACCAAGAGCTGACCTTGCTGTGCGTGTGCTCTGTGGCTGTGCATGTGTTCATCCATCAGTCATTCACCAAAGGCCTGCTTTCTGCAGGGCCCTTTGCCACAGGTTGGGGACGTAGAAGAGGTCAGCCAGGGCTGCTTTGTGCAATTTACATGGTGTGTACCACACAAAAGCATCAGCCAAAAGGGTAAAGGGGGCTGCAGTCATGGCTGTGATCCACTCACCAAGCCACAACACTATTTCAGAGGTATTATCTGTCAACTTTATTTTTGTTTCAAGGGGTGCTTTTTCTAATTAGTCTGCCCGGAGGGGATGCCTTTTTCTATTTATGCAAAGGCATTCAGCGGGCTATCGTGTCCTGGGAATGGAAGGCCCTGGGAGTACGCTCACAGGGCAGTGTGGAGACGAATGTGAGTGTAAGTAAAAGTAAATGTGGTATATCCTTGTGCTGGAAACCCTAGGGTCAGACGAGAGGGTCAGGAAGGAGGGGGTGACCCCTGAGCTATTGATAAATAAATGCACACCATGCCTGTATGTCTTGCCTGAGGAAGAGAACCTGGGAACAAAAAAAAGAGGCTTACTGATTTCTTAGCCTAGTGTCTCTACCACTGAGTCAGGGGCAAGTTCTCAGCAACAGGAAAAGCTGCTCTGAGAGACTGTGTGGGTCTAGGAAGGGCAGAGTCACACAGACCTGAGCCCCGGTTGGTGTATGGTCTCAGCCAGGGCATTTAACCTCTCAGAACCTGGTTTTCTCATTGAAAAAATGAAGATGCCAAATCCCTCCTAGACGCTGTTCTAAGATGCTAACATATGTGCTGGCCCTCGAACAATGGGAGCAACCATGGCTACTCTTGCCTGTGCCCCCCAACACTGTGGAAGTGGCTGAGTCATGGTTAGGTGATGTGTTGGGGCCACATGTCTCCTACATGAGCTGGGGTTCCACATCCTTTGCTCCTGTCCCTAGCAACGTTCAAGGAAGGATGGCTGGACTGCCAGGCTTTGGGGGGCTGGCTTTATCCAGCAAACACCACCCGCCATACACAAACACAGACAATGGCTCCTGCTCAGAGAGGTCATCTGACCATCAGCTACCCTAGAACCAAAGTGAGTAGGCCATTAGATCCAAGACCCAACTTTTCAAGCATAGGGAGAAAAAGAGAGCAGCTGAGGTCTTGTCTCATGCCAGGTGGGGAGGAGCCTCCCAATCTGTAACCTCGGCCCTCCAACCCTCACCTTGACATCTGTCTAGCCACTGGGGACCCCTTCAGGCCCAAGGTCCAAGGTCTAATATTGGCGGGAGTTCAAAGAAAGGCTTTTTTGTTTGTTTGTTCGTTTTTGAGACAAAGTCTTGCTCTTGTCCCCCAGGCTGGAGTGCAACGGCGCGATCTCGGCTCACTGCAACCTCTGCCTCCCAGGTTCAAGCAACTCTCCTGCCTCAGCCTCCCAAATAGCTGGAATTACAGGCACCTGTCACCACGCCTGGCTAATTTTTGTGTTTTTAGTAGAGACAGTGTTTCGCCATGTTGGCCAGGCTGGTGTCGAACTCCTGACCTCAGGTGATCCGCCCTCCTCGGCCTCCTAAAGTGCTGGGATTACGGGCGTGAGCCACCGCGCCTGGCCTGCGTTTCTGTTTCTATTTCTACTGGATAGCACTGCAGTAGAGCTTCACCAGCGGCTAGCTGGCTGGGTCTCAGCAGTCCTAGAGCTGGTGCCTCCATTACACAGATGAGGAAACCAAGGTTCAGTGTACAGCCAACTCAGGAGAAGTGCTTGGGTCAAAGGAGTGAGCCCCCTTTGCTGTAACTTGATGGCTGTAATCAGGAGCTGTGGCCTTACCCACTCATGACCTCCACTCTCCTGGGATGTTTACGCTTACCTCGGGGGTACCACAGAACGTGGATGTGGTCTCTTCAGGCTCTACACCTTCCTTGCAGAGGCCAAAATCCGTCAGCACCACGTGTCCCTGAGAATGAGGGAGGGCATGGGCCAGAGGGTGGTATGAGGGTGGCCAAGGGTATGGCCAGGCCTAACCCCAAAGTCCAGATGTCACACCCCAGGGCAGCAGCTGTGGGATCTGATGCCCAGGCACAGACTGGAGGCTCCACACCAACCCAGGGGTCCTGGACTGGATGCCGGCAACATCACAGGGGGCCAGGTGGGCACATGTGTTCCACTCTCTGCCCACAGCTCATCACAAACTCAGAGCCACCCCTACAACAGTGGCAGCTTCAGGATGCCCTTGTGGACAGAAACCCCCTAGACAGAGGCTGGGGACTCAGAAAGCAACCACACTTTGTGGCAGCTGGGCAGGAAAGTAGAGTGAGTAGATACGGTGGGGTTCTGCCCGGATCCCTGAAACCAGCGTACAGAAGAACCATGCCTATCCCCATCCCCCTGCTGCTAGAACATTGCCCGCACCCAAAGTTATGCCCCCTCCTTAGGAGCAATCCATGTCCAGGGGCACAAAGGCCCATCCTCTTTGCCTCACTTTGGGACAATCCTAGAGAGCCATCCTGGCTTAGGCCCTCCCCACCCCTGCAAGATCAGCTGAGGCTCCACTGGCAACCACAATGCAGGTGAGCTGCTTCCTTTGCCCAATCCTGTTTCTTCACCCCTTTAAAAGTGTTACCTCTTGAGAATGTTCCTCAACAAAGCTTCTGCCTCCTCTCCATCTCAGAGTCTGTTTCCATGGAGCCCAGTCTAAGACAAACTCCACCAGCCCCTACCTGGCTCCACCCCTGCCCCTTGTATACATGCATGCACATATATACATGTACAGTCTCACGTGCACATATGCATGTGTGTACATGCGCATGGGCACACACGCACACATATGCTCAAATGCCTCCCCTACCTATATGCATGCATGTACAATGCATGCACATCCATGCACACAGACTCACGGTCAGATAGTGTACCTGTGCAACCATGTCCACATGCACACGTGCACACACGCGCACACACACACACGTGCGCGCACACACACACACACACCAACCTGGCAGTCCAAGAGAATGTTCTCTGGTTTCAGGTCCCTGCAGAAAATAAGAGAAAAGAGCCTTGAGGTGTCTCAGTCGTTTAGTGAGGAGAGTTGGAGACCTGGTGGCAGGGTGGTCCTGGCAGGAGAACTATTCATAGAGGATCCCAGAGACGCAGAGGGAGAGCCCAGGAAGCCTGGGCACTTGGACCTCGGAGGAGGAGACTCCAACCCCACCCAAAACAGAGGACCAACTCCATCAGGATTTCATCAGGTTTTAGGGTCCACACAACCTGTAGCTGTTGGAGCAAGAAGGACCTGGTCCTGGCTCTGAGCCACAGGCAGGCCTCACCTGTAAATGATGTTGAGGGAGTGCAGGTAGCCAATGGCGCTGGCCACCTCGGCAGCGTAGAACCTGGCCCGGGGCTCCAGGAACCGACGCTCCCGCTGCAGGTGGAAGAAGAGCTGGAGGGGAGGAGGAGTGTGAGAGGAGTTACTGGGTGGCTACTGTAGGGCTAGGGCGCACCTGCTCCCTGCCCTGTGCGGCTGCCCAGCTCACTCCCTTTCTGACCTGCAGCATCTTCCTACCAAAAGAGTTCATGCTGACCCTTGCCCCACACAGCAGTCCTGGGTGTCCAAAGAGTCAGCAGAAGAAGAGATGAGTTAGCATTGCTTAAGCACCTCCTGTGTTCCAGGCTCCAAGTCAGGCCTTTCCACATCTCTTATTTAATCCTCATGACAACTTTCAAGGTACAAATGTCATGCTAGTTTCATGTAAGAGGAAGCTAGGAAGGGTCAGAATGGTTAGGCGACTTGCCCAAAGTCATGTAGCTTATAATGGGCAGAGCTGGCATTTGAACCTGCGTGGTTCAAAGATACGCTTTTCCATCAATCCAGGCAATGAGATGATATGGCTGTCAGACTGAGCCCAGGTTAGATCCACCCATGGGCCAATGTTTTTAGACTATTTTGCTGGCATGAAAAGCCCTTCACTTAGGGATGCAGGACAAAAACCCCCCTCTTGGTATCATTCTGAAAGGCATGAGGTCACTCAGGTTAAATCTGGGGTCACTGAGTAGAGCCCCACTACATTTTGCCATCTTTTTTTTTTTTATTTATTTATTTATTTTTTTTTTATTTTATTTTATTTTTTTTTGAGACGGAGTCTCGCTCTGCCGCCCAGGCTGGAGTGCAGTGGCCGGATCTCAGCTCACTGCAAGCTCCACCTCCTGGGTTCACGCCATTCTCCTGCCTCAGCCTCCTGAGTAGCTGAGACTACAGGCACCTGCCACCTTGCCTGGCTAGTTTTTGTATTTTTTTAGTAGAGACGGGGTTTCACCGTGTTAGCCAGGATGGTCTCGATCTCCTGACCTCGTGATCCGCCCATCTCGGCCTCCCAAAGTGCTGGGATTACAGGCGTGAGCCACTGCGCCTGGCCCATTTTGCCATCTTGACCAGAGAGACAGAGTGAAGCCCAGGAGGGAGCCCCGCTTGTCCCAGCTGTGCTTCTGGGTCACCAGGTGGCCTCAGGTCTCTGTTTACCAGAGTGACGAGTCAATCCCATCCTGTGCCCTATGGGGCAAAATGGGAGCACTGGAAACCTTGACCACGAGCTCCTCTTAGCACTGACCTTTCCTGGGTCTATCAAAGTGTGTCCGTGGGCAACTCTGAATGAGGAAGGCAAGAAAGCATCATGGTGGGCAGTCTAACAGATGTGAATTCAAGTCCTGACTCTATCAGGTATGGGCTGGGTGGCCTTGAGCAAATGATTACCTCCCTGAACCTCAGTTTCTTCAGCTACAAAATGGGTCTATTGTAAGGTGAGGTGAGATCATTCCAGAACTTGGCATGCAGTGGGCATGCGGGATAGACAGCTCCCAGCCGACAGCCCGCCCAGGGAAGCCTCCCTGTGGGCCCACCCACCTCTCCCCCGTTGACATAGTCGAGCACGAAGTAGAGCTTCTCAGGTGTCTGGAAGGAGTAGCGCAGGCCCACGAGGAAGGGGTGCCGCACATTCTTCAGAAGTACACTGCGCTCTGCCATGATGTGACTCTGCTGTGGAGTCACAAAGAGAGGGGTCCATGTCACAGCCCACAACCACCCCTTTTATCCCGGCACAGCCCATACAAGCTTGTGGGTGGGAGTCATCCTACTCAGGACTTTCTCATGCCTCTGCTCAAACACCCACAATGGCTCCCTATTGCCCTCAGAGCCAGGCCCAAGTTCCTTGCTTAGTATTCAGGGCTCAGGGTGGTCAGCCCTATCCTAAGCTAGTCCATGTGGGCACAGCTCTAGCCCCTGGATCAGAGCTTCTTGCCCCTGGAGTGAAAAGCAAAGCATGTGTGATGCCTCACATAAATGAGTTCCTAAGGGAAAGAAGCCATGCACTATCCACGGTCACACATTTGCTCGTGATATTTCCTCTTCTTGCATGTCGCACCCTCTTTTCAGACCATCAGAATCCCACCATCAAGGCCAGCTGCACCGCTGCCTTCCTCAGGAAAACCTCCCATTCCCACTCCCTACGGAGACCTTGTCAACATTAATCACTCTTTTCTCTGAGTCCCCTGATCTCCTATGCAATCCTCCCTCTGGGCCTGCTCTGGCCTACTAATGGAGTTAGGTGTTAAAGGAACTTAGGTCAGCTGAGGCATCAAGAAATCCACGATGGGGCTGAGTGTGGTAGCTCATGCCTGTAATCCCAGCACTTTGGGAGGCTGAGGCCAGTGGATCTCTTGAGGCCAGGAGCCTGACCAACTTGGCAAAACCCCATCTCTATTAAAAATACAAAAATTAGCCAGGAGTGGTGGCAGGTGCCTTTAATCTTAGCTACTCAGGAGGCTGAGGCACGAGATCACTTGAACCCAGGAGGTGGAGGTTGCAGTGAGCTGAGATCATGCCATTGAGCTCCAGCCTGGATGACAGAACAAGACTCTGTCTCAGCAACACAAAAAGAAGTCCATGATGTGCTGCGCAGGTAGCTCATGCCTCTAATCCCAGCACTTTGGGAGGCTGAGGCGGGAGGATTGCTTGAGCCCAGGAGTTTGAGGCTGCAGTGAGCTGTGATTGCACTACTGCACTCCAGTCACATGGCCTGATGGCATGAAGGCCTTCAGAGAGAAGAAAGTGAGGCTCCACATTGTACAGATGGGGAGCCTGGCGCTGGGAGCAGGCAGAAGACTTGTCCGTCGTGGAGCCTGCGTTTCCCAGGGGAAGGCAAAGCCAGGCTGGTTTTCCTGAAAGCCTGTGGTGAGGTGGCTCGGCCTGCTTTCTTTGAGAAGGACCAGCATCCTGCGTACCATCTGCCCTCTACCCTTTGTTGTGACCACCTCTGCACCCAGCCCCATGGACCTGTCAGAGGTGGGACCCATCTTTGAAAGCCACCCTAGGCTGGGGTTTGAGAAGCAGAAGAAGAAACGCCTGTGCCCGAGCCCTGGTACCTCTTTCTTCTTTAAGATGGACTTTTTCTGCAGCACCTTCACTGCATAGAACGTCCCATCAGACTTGCGCTTGGCCAGCAGGACCTGAGCAGAAACACGAATTTGAGGCCCTGTAGGTGACTTTGGACTTCCCAACTGCAGTACGAGGCCTCCCGCCTGCCCCTGCTTTTGTCTGCAGGTACGAGAGCTCTCTCTTCACACACACAAGTGGCAGCAGGGGCTGAAAGAGGCTGCAGAACGGAAGACCCAGGCTTCCCAGCCTCACCAAGTCACTCACCTTCCCATAGTTCCCTTTGCCGATGACTTTGAGGAAGTCGAAGTCCGTGGGCCGGGCACTGGGGGAAGACGGAAAACCATGCATCAGCATTTGCAGGTCTGGACAGCTGGTGCCTGAGAACAAACCTGGGCTTCTTTTTAACTTTAGAGTGGGGAAATACAGAGAGCCTTCCAGCAGCCATGCCTCCTCACCCCCGAAGAATGCCATGTTCTCCCAGCTGAGAGAGGGCTTGTAAGATTCACCCTGGCCCCAGGGGAACTCAAATTCAAGTTAAACAATAGGCAGAGTGGAGATAAAACCAGACACACTGCACAGAAGGCCTGCATAGAAGGCAGGGTTCTGGTACCCAAAGCCCCTGAGTAGGGCCTGAAGTGTGGGGAGTTGCTAACAATGCAGACATTTCGGGGGCATTGCCGGAAGAGGGTTCAGCATGGGCAGAGGCTGCTGGGAAATTCGTGGGAGACAAAGCTGGGGAAAGGTCCTGGGCCCAGATGGCAGAGAGTATTGAATATTAGACCAGATAATTTGAATTTTATTCCCAAGGCAAGGGGAGCCAGGTATGAAGGGAGTCAAGTAGGAACGGTGCTTGAGGGACCAGAACTCACTTTGGGTTGGCTGAAGGCCCCAGGTTGATGTTCCCATTGGCCTTGGAGGGCTAAAGAAAGAAGTGATTACGATCAGCAGATCCCTGCTCCCTGGCTACCTCCCTTTCTCCTAGCCCAGGCCCTGATCCCTTCTCCAACAACTCTAGAAGGCCCACCTGCCTTTTTCTTTTTTTTGCCTGCCCACCTGCCCGCCTCCTTTCCTCCCTCCCTCCTTCTACTCACCCACCAATCCACTTATCCACCGTCTTACCCACTTCTCAAAACAGCCTTGGGAGGCAGCTGGCTGTTGTGCTAACTGAATAGGTGAGGAAACTGAGGCCCAGAGAGGAGTTGCCCAGGGTCTCACAGGCAACCAGGTTGGGATAGAAGCCAGGTGTCTTCATGACAAATCCCATGATTTTTCCAGTCCATCGTGAAGCCCTATTTCAAACCTCTCCTCTATTCACCTTGCAAGTGGCTCATTTCTATGTGCTCGCAGTGATCCTCTGAGCCCCTGACATTGTCTGGGACAGCCCATGGGGCTAGTGGGTGTCTCCACAGATTTCCTTAGCCTCAGGAGGAAGTGAGCGCCCTGATGATGAGTGGGGGACCAAGAACCACTCACCTGTGGACTGGTGGTCCCAGCTGGGTTAGAGTTCATTCTGTAGCAATGATCAGGCAGCTCTGGGGGGACAGGGAGGAGCAGGCATGAGAGAGCTGGTGTTGTGGGGCCAGCTTCACCCATCCAGGGCTTCAGGCACCACTGCCCTCTCCATCCTCCCCTACCTGTGCACCTGCCTCTGCCTGAGGGTTTCCTACCCCAGAGGCAAGCAACCCCTGCATGGATGGAACAAACAATGATATTCCCCGGACCTAGACTTTCTAAAAAACATCTCAGAAGGGATAAAGGGGGATAGTCAGAGTGTGGCCCCTCCCAGGCTGATTCTTTTCAAGAATTGGGGATACCCAGGGCAGCAAGAACCCTGTGAGCCAGGGTAGCCCCAGAAGTCCCAGATGGCCAGGGCTGGAAGGACCTTTTCAGGGCATAAAGTCTGAACCCTTCCCCCATTTCACAGGTGGAAGGCCTGGGGCCTAAGAAAGGACCTTCCTAAGTCCACACAGCCTTGTGAAGGCACAGGCTGGGCTCTCCGGACTCTCAAGGAGGAACAATGGCAACCCGGAATTACTGTGCGGATTCCCAGCTGGGCTCTGTGCTACGATCTCCTCGCCACAGGGAATTCTGCCCAACACCTCAGGAAAGGCAACTGCCGTGGAAGCCCTGGGCTGGGGCTGCAGAGAGACCCAAGACTGGCCAGTATCTATTCGGGGCCAAACAACAGAAGGCGTGACCAGCTGATCTATGTGGCCAGGAATAGTGTCTTCCTTGTTCCACCCTGCAGGGGAGAGGAGGCCAGGGTGCCCAGGCCCCGCCACAGATCGCTTGGGGTCCCACAGCCTCATCCTTGCTTGGCAAAGGCTGAGAGCAGAGAGCTCACCTGAGAGGCCAGCTGCTGTGCATCTCAAGACCTTAGTCTTGGCCCACTGTGGGGCCTGGGCTGCAGCCCAGCCTCTCTGAGTAGAGATTTCCTATCTTTACAAGGCAGGTCCTGGAGGCACCAACCTCATGGCCTTCTTGGGAACAGAGAAAGTGAAGGGGAATTGAGAGGATCCCCCATCAGCCCCTCTCAGGGCTGCCCTGAGAGGCCCAGCCCTGCCAAGCCCTAAGAGCAAGCCGCAGAACTGCTAAGGAAGTGCAGCCTGCCCCTAGCCAATGCCAGACGTGTGTGCTCCTGCAAACAGCCCACAACACTGCCACACCCTCTCTTGGGCTGACCCCAATGGCCCTTCTGCCAGGACCTGGCCTCCCTGGTCCCACATACCTGCGAGTCTGAGGAGAGGCCTCTAGGAGAACCAGCAGTTGGAACCGAAGACAGGCAGTGGACAAGAGAGCCTCTCTCTGTTCTCCCAACAAGGGCCTAAGTGTCTGTGCCCGGTGCCGGCCTGGCCCCAGCACAGAGCTCACAGCTCCCGGCAGCCGCGAGGGGGCTGGTTGATGTCACGAGGGATCCAGCAGAGCTTAAGATGGGACTGGAGACTTCTGTTCCCTGGGGGACACCATCTTACCCTGGCGGGGATGGTGGGAGGGGTGGGCAGTAGCCCCAGGGGAGCCCTGGAGACCCTTGGGGCTTGTTAGACTGTGTGGGTCGGGGTGTGTGCGGCATGGTATGTACTGTGTGTTTTGTGCATACCGTGCTTCCATGTGTGTCTGTCTGTGGCTCTGTATTTCAGGTATTTGTGTCCGTTTGTATGAGTCTGCGCAGATGATTGCATGTATGTGTCAGTGTGACCACATTTGTACAATTACATCAGCGTATGTCTGTGCGTCTGTGACCGTGTGCATCACTGTACCTCTCAGTGTGTGTGGTGTGCATATGGATGTGTTTCAGCGTGTCTCTGTAGTACATGTCAGTGTGTATCTTTGTATGTGAATGTGCCGTGTCAGTGTGTGTATGTGGGTGAGTGCGAGTCTGTGTGGATGTCTGAAGGTATGTGTTCAGAGCAGTATGGGCATCTATTAATATGTGTGTATAGGTAAGTCATTGTGTGTCTGTGTTCATATTGGTGTATATCAGTAAATTTACTCTGGGGTGTGTGTGTGTGTGTGTGTGTGTGTATGCGCGTGCATGCGTACGTGTAGGGAGCCTGTGTATATGAACCCTGTGGAGACCATCTGGAGCTGAAGAAGAGGTCCCACAGAGGTCAGCCATGGCAGCTGAGACCCCTTCGCCTCCCAAAAACCTGCAGATGTTTCAGAGGAAGGAACCTGGAGCCTGGGTGTCTAGCTCAGTCCAGGCTGCCTTGGTCTTTGCTGAGCACTTGGTCCTTTGGGCCTTTCCCTGCCGTCCCCTCAAGGGCTCTGGCCCAGTCCTCAGGGCAGGCCTGGTTGGCCCACAGCTGTCCTGCTGTGTAAGAAACGGTCCCAGAGAGCCCCCTGGCTCAGGAAGGCCTTGCTTCCTGGGGCAGTCATTAGGTACTCACAGGGTCCCTTCCTCTCCCCAGGACCCGAGGGGTGGGCAGGTGTTCTGGGGAATAAAGGAGTTGATGGGCCCACGGCCCCTGCCCTTCTCGAACTTTTTGTGTGGCTACAGTATACTACAGGGGAGGGACACATGGGGCTAGGACCCAGAAAGTTGGTCACGGACAGAACTGAGCCCAGTGGCCTCAGGGGTTCTCTGTGGGCTCTGAAATGCAGAGGATCTGGAAGTGTTGACCAGAGAAAACCTGAGTGCACAGTATCAAAGCCTTCCATCTTGAACAAAATAGAAATGTGGAACCAGTTCATGATGAGCAGGACGTCGTGTTGACAAAACACATACCCAGAACAAGGACATTTCTTTTTAAAAACAAGATCCTGATGTGGCCTTCATTCAGCAGCACTATTTATAACGGCAAAATAATTGTGCTAATAGTAACTTAAGTGTCCCACCACAGGGCACTTCAGAATACTTGCTGGCTGCAAGAGCTCCCTCTCTTGACCATACACCGTGTCCAGATACTGTCCCATTTCTTTGTACTCCTTTTCAGCTAAACTCCACCGAAGGGTGGTCTGGACTCCTTGTCTCCACTCCTCTTCCTGTTCTCTTTTGAGCCCATTCCAAACAGGCTGTCATCCCAACACTTCAATGAAACCGTGGACCAGTGATCTCTATGTGCCAAAGCCAGTGATGAGTTCCTCATCCTCATCTTACTCAACTTCTCTGAAGAATTTGGTGTGCTCACGTTCCCCATTTGGCTTCAGGAACTCTTGGTTTTCCTTCTAGCTCACTGACTGCTCTTCCTCCATCTCTCGTGCTGGATTTTCCTCCTTTTTTTATCCTTAAACACAGGCCTATCCCAGGGCTTAGTCTTTGGGCCTCTGTCTACACATACTTGTTCTTTAGTTGATTGCTATCATTTTAATGGTTTAACCAACTATACTTGTCAGTTCCCAAATCTCTCTCTCTCATTCTAATTCTCTTTCTTTCTTTTCTTTTCTTTTTTTTTTTTTTTTTTGAGACAGAGTCTTGATCTGTCACCCAGGCTAGAGTGCAGTGGCAGTATCTCAACTCATTGCAAACTCTGCCTCCCAGGTTCAAGTGGTACTCCCACCTCAGCCTCCCAAGTATCTGGGACTACAGGCCCCACCACCATACCCGGCTAATTTTTGTATTTTTTTTAAGTAGAGATGGGGTTTCACCATGTTGGCCAGGCTGGTCTCGAACTCCTGACCTCAAGTGATGTGCCTGCCTCGGCCTCCCAAAGTGCTGGGATTACAGGTGTGAGCCACCACACCCAGCCTAGTTCTGATTCTTTCCTGAACTCTGTACTTAAATATTTAACTGCTTCCTTGACAATTCACTAGTTAGATGTCTAGAGGCATCTCAATCTTTTTTTTTTTTTTTGTAAGAAAGAGTCTCACTCTGTCACCCAGGCTGGAGTGCAGTGGCACAATCTCGGCTCACTGCAGCCTATGCTTTCTGGTTCAAGCGATTCTCCTGCCTCAGCCTCCCCAGTAGCTGGGATTACAGCACCTGCCACCGTGCCTGGCTAATTTTTGTATTTTTAGTAGAGACTGGGTTTCACCATGTTGGCCAGACTGGTCTTGAACTCCTGACCTCATGTGATCCACCCGCCCCTGCCTCCCAAAGTGCTGGGATTACAGGTGTGAGCCACCACGTCCAGCCAAAGCATCTCAATCTTCTTTTATTTTTTATTTTTATTTTTTTTTTGAGACATGGTTTAGCTCTGCAGCCCAGGTTAGAGTGCAGTGGAGTGATCTAGGCTCTCTGCAATCTTTACCTCCCCAGCTCAAGCCATCCTCCCACCTCAGCCTCCCAAGTAGCTGGGACTATAGACACACACTACCAGGCTTGGCTAATTTTTTTTGTACTTTTTGTAGAGACAGGGTTTCACCATGTTGCCCAGGCTGGTCTTGAACTCATGAGCTTAAGCGATCCTCCTGCCTTGGCCTCCCAAAGTGCTGGGATTACAGGTATGAGCCACCGTGCCTGGCTGGTATCTCGAACTTAACATGTCTGAAACAAAGGTCTTGACTCATATTCCTTCCACTCTGCCCCAGTCTGTTCCTCCCTCAGTCTTCAGCCTCAATAATGGCACTACCGCCTACTCAAAAGTTCAAGCCAGCAACTTTGAGTTCATTCTGGAAAGGCTGCACCCTCACTCCACTTCCACTCCACCATGAAATTCCATTCACAATATATCCAGAAACCACTGCTGCTCACCATCATTGCTGAAACCGCCCTGCCTGAGCCCCCATCGTCACTTGCATGGATTATTGCAATAGATTCTCCACTGACTCCCTGCTTCTCCGCTTACCCACTACAATCTTTCTCCATGAAAAGCCACAATGAGTCTTAAAATGTAAATCAGATCATGTGCCTTAGTTGCTCAAAAACTCCAGCGCTTTCTCATCACACCTAGAATAAAAATCCAAAGCCTCAGCTGGGCGTGGTGGCTCATGTCAAGAGATCAAGACCATCCCGGCCAACATGGTGAAACCCCGTTTCTACTAAAAATACAAAAATTAGCTGGGCGTCGTGACACGTGCCTGTAGTCCCAGCTACTCGGGAGGCTGAGGCAGGAGAATCGCTTGAACCCAGAGGCAGAGGTTGCAGTGAGCGGAGATTGTGCCACTGCACTCCAGCCTGGTGACAGAGCAAGACTCTGTCTAAATAAATAAATAAATAAATAAATAAAATCCAAAGCCTCTACCATGGTTTATGAGATCCATATGACCTGGCTGCTGTCTCCATCTCCTCCTCGGCTTCCACTCCTCTGCTTCCTGACTGCCCTCAGCCTCTCTGCTTTCTCTTGCTGTCCCTGAAACACACTACTCTCTGGCCTCCAGCCCCTTGCACGTAGCTTTCCCTCTGCCTACGACACTCTTCCCCCAGGCATCCGCATGGCTGTTTTCCACTAATGTCATAACGGTTTCTGCTTAAAAGTCACCTCTTGGAGAGGACTGTACTGATCACGAGTGACAGGTCATCCTGGTTTGTCTGGGACTGATGGGTTTCAGTGCTAAAACCGCTATAGTCCTGGGCCAACCAGGATGGTTAGTCACTCTGATACCAGTTCTGCTCATTCCCTATACACTTTGTCTACTTTATATTTTACTTTGTAGCACTGATACCTTATCCTGTAACTATTAGTTTTTATTTTCTATCTCCAACTAAAACATCAGCTCCAGGAGGGCAAATACTTCCTGTTCAACTATTGTATCCTCAGCACTGAGCACAGGGCCTGGAATATAGTAGGTGCCCAGTACATATTTGGCTAATGAATCGATAAATGAATTGATAAATGTTGGTACATATATAAAGTGGAAAATTACACAACCAAAAACTATATAAAACCTATGTAAACCAAAACAGGAACATACACATGATACAGTATCAAGCAAAAAACCAAGTTTCAAAATAGCAGGTGTTGTAGGGGTGCCAATTTTATAAAAGAAAAACAAAAGACACGTATGCACGCACACATTTGTGAGTACAGCTGCCAAAAAAAGACTGGAAGGTCACGACCCAAGGTAACGGCGGGTTCTTAGGTTAGGTTATTTTAACTTTTTTTTTTTAAGATGGAGTCTCACTCTGTTGCCCAGGCTGGAGTGCAGTGGCGCAATCTCTGCTCACTGCAACTTCTGCCTCCTGGGTTGAAGCGATTCTCTGTCTCAGCCTCCCGAGTAACTGGGATTACAGGCATGTGCACGACACCCAACTAATTTTTCTATTTTTAGTTGAGAGGAGGTTTCACCATGTTGGTCAGGCTAGTCTCGAACTCCTGACCTCAGGTGATCCGCCCACCTTGGCCTCCCAAAGTGTTAGGATTACAGGTGTGAGCCACCGCGCCTGGCTGGTTATTTTAACTTTTATCTTTGTACTATTGTGTAAAGCTTCTCAAGATATTGCTGTTGAGTTAATATTCAAGTACTAAGTTCTGGGTGGGAACCTGGCATGCCCATGGCCCATCACACCCTCCCCCATCACCTTGACTGTGACCCCTATGCTTAAGCAGCCCTCAGTTCCTAAGGCTTTCTTCTCTCTTGCACCACGGTGTTCTAATTTTCTGGCCAGAAGCTGGACATCAATATGTTCTCCTAACTCTTCAGACTCTGCGAACTCCCACTCAGGCCCCTCCATGAGTCCTCAAGCCTGTCCCTTTCCTAACTTGCCACAGCCCAGATTTGCCTCCTCTGTCCCATTGTTACATGGACATGCTTACAGCTCCCTGGTCCTGTCAAATGGGGTGTGGGGGTGTGACAGTGTCACACAGTTCTCTCTCCTTGGAATATTCCCCAACGAACCTGGTCTTTCCAGCTCACCTTTTCATCTGTTCTCATTGCCTTTCCTGGAAGCCAGACGACCCGCCGACCCCATGCGCCCTCTCCTGCTGCTGTCCCTGTCTTCACTGTAACTTGTTCATTTACACACCTGCCCAGTTCAAGTGCCAACTTTATCTTATTTTGTTCCAACAACCCCATGGGTTAGGAACTATCATCGTCCCTGTTTTAAGGAGGAGAAAACTGAGGCAAGGAGAGGGAAGTGACATGATCAAGACAGTTAATAAATGACATAACCAGGATTTGAACCCAGGCCATCTGACTGCAGAGCCCATGACCTGGAATTTCAGGAAGACAATAGAAAGCTAGAAAAGGAAAAAATGAAGTTAGTGGGAAGGAAGTGAGGATGTAAGTTGGTTAGTTAAGGAGAAAGAAAATTAGACAGCTGAGAAAGCAGATAGTTGAGGGGGAAGGAAGGAAAGGAAGGAGGGAGAAGGGAAAGAAGTTGGGAAGGAAGAAAGGAAGGAAAGAGAGTCAACAAGTACTAGGAAAAATGTTAGCTAGGTAACTAGTCAATTTGGAGACCAATAGGCCAGCAGGCAGGTATCCTGCTCACGGGTGAGCCTCTCACCTGAAAACTCCAGGTTCCAGCTCAGGTCCTGGGGAGCAGCCCCTTGCACGGCTCTGCCCTCTTCTCTCTCTTCATGGTCCTTCTGACTGGAGGCACAATCCTGACTTGTCGAGCAACCTTCCCAATCAGGAACGACCTGTCACCCACTCGCTCCTGGCTCCCAAACCGGCTCAAGTTCAACCTCCCAGCCCTGCCTGCTGGAAGCTGGCTTCAGGGCCTTCCAGTTACTAATTAACAACTGGACCTGAATTACCAAGCTGGCTGCACCCGCTGGCTCCTGGATGGGCACTGCCTGGGGGACTCTCTGAATTTTTAAAAGCACAACTTGTTATGTGACCATGGGCAACTGACTTCAGCTCCCGGAGCCTCATGTGAATTGCTGATGGATGGTGTGTCCTGCTGGAGGGAGGGTCTCTGAAGTCCCTTTCAACACTGGAACTGCCGCACTCTCTCAAGGTCCAGCTTAAATGCTGACTCCTACACAGCCTTCCCTGATTCCCTCCGCTGAGTCATCTTCCCTTTCGCTTGGAACCTAGTGAACCAGCAACTGAAAGGTTGGTCTCACACAACTCTCTCCTCCACCCCTTCCCTAATGGGGGCCACCAGCCTCTATGTTCAGTCCTTTCATAGAAACTTCCAGGGCTGGGCAGCTCATTTCCCCCTGAGCCAGCCTCTGGCAATTTCTTGTGTTAAGCCAAAGACTGCCACCCAGAGCTTACCCAACCTAGCACTGCCCTGGCACCGTTCGGGGAGAATCACAGCTGAGTTGAAACCTATGCCCCACTCTGCCCTTCAGAGATTTGAGGCTCAGGAACCAGAGATTAGCTCACCCTGGAGAACAGGGAAGGTTTTCTTGGGGGTTGACCCAAAGCGTCCCAGGCCCTGGGTTCTTTTTTTTGTTTTGTTTTGAGACGGAGTCTCGCTCTGTTACCCAGGCTGGAGTGCAGTGGCATGATCTCGGCTCACTGCAAGCTCCGCCTCCCGGGTTCACGCCATTCTCCTGCCTCAACTTCCCGAGTAGCTGGGACTACAGGCGCCTACCACCATGCCTGGCTAATTTTTGTAGTTTTAGTAGAGACGAGGTTTCGCCGTGTTAGCCAGGATGGTCTCAATCTCCTGACCTCGTGATCCGCCCACCTTGGCCTCCCAAAGTGCTGGGATTACAGGCATGAGCCACCGTGCCTGGCTGGCCCTGGGTTCTAATTGGACCCCTGGACAGGTAAGGAAAGCTCTGCCCAGTGACCCCTCCTCAGCAGGCTGACTTTCACACTGCTTCTTCCATTGCCTTTCCATTAAAATGTCAACAACTTTCTGGTAATTCTGGTGCCTTAAACACTGGCTGCTCTGCTGTGCTCTGGAGGAGCCCTGCATGGCTACACACCCCACCTCCACCAACACACATAGCAGCAGGTGTCTGGCCCTGGTCCAGATAGGGGAGGTGGCTGGCCTAAGTGCACAGAGCAAATCAGGGCAGCACACAAGGTCCTGCCCTTTTCCAGAGCTCCTGCTGCTGCTGCTGCTGTGCCACCAAGCTCCTTCTCCCCTGCTCTTCCAGAGCTGGTTAAAAAACACCCCACATACTGGCATTGGTTGCATAAAGTGTATCAACTAATTCCAACTTACAGAAGAATGTCAAATAAAAAGTGAAAGCTTTCCCTCCAGCCCATCTTCAATCTCCTTTCCAGAGGTAGCTGCTGTTAACTAAAGGTTGACAATCAGGCCGGACGCAGTGGCTCATGCCTGTAATCGCAGCACTTTGGGAGACCGAGGAGGGCGGATCACGAGGTCAGCAGATCGAGACCATCCTGGCTAACACGGTGAAACCCCGTCTCTACTAAAAATACAAAAAGTTAGCCGGGTGTGGTGGCAGGCGCTTGTAGTCCCAGCTGCTCGGGAGACTTAGGCAGGAGAATGGCATGAACCCGGGAGGCGGAGCTTGCAGTGAGCTGAGATCACGCCACTGCACTCCAGCCTGGGCAGCAGAGCGAGACTCTGTCTCAAAAAAAAAAAAAAAGAAAGGGTGACAATCCTTCCAGACTTTTGTCTATGTCTTAATCTATATATATTAATCTGTATGTATTAATCTATATAACTGCGTCCATTCTTTTCCAGAAAATGGGCCATCAGTAATTCACTTTTTTTCATATATACATCTTTTAAGCAGCTGCACCACACTTCAGTGTGGGGTTTTCACTACCCCTATTCCCTATTCACTCTTCCTTCTGATGGACATTTAGACTTTCGGCAGTTTCACAATATTTCCAACAAGGCTGCAGAGAACCTCTCTGCTTTAACATCCTGTGGCCTTCTGCTAGTATTTCTAACAGATAAACTCTTGTACATGTGAGTGCTGGGTTAATTATGAACTATCTACCAAATTATTATAACAAGTTGTGCCAACCAACGTGGCTAGCAGCAGTGCTGAACTTGCCCTTCCCCCTCAGTGATACTGCAGGAAATGGCCAAGGTCACTCGTGCAGATATGTGCAGATAGTCCACTGCAGATATGCGTCTCCTTCCCATCTTCCTCTCTTCCTTCTTTCCCCTCCCACCCTCCCTGGCTGGACTTTGTTGTTTGGGTATGAAGGTCAAAGCCCTGTTCTCAGGCATAAGGGGAAAGCAAGAGACTTAACCAATGGAAATTCACCTCCAGAAATGTTCCCTGGACTTTGACATTCCTCAGCCCACTTTTCTGTCCTTAGTCTGGCTCCAGCCCTATTCCCACCCCCAGCCCCACCTGCAGATTCACCCATAGGCAAAAGGAATAACAGACACAGGGCCACCAGAGAAAAATCTGTTATCCACATGGGCTAAGAGAAAGACTCTTGGGCAAACATAGCCCAGATATGGGCCGCAGTTTCCTTTTTGGAAACATTTTTAGAAAGTGGTAAGTGTACAAAGTGTAAAATCAAATAATGAAAAAGATCAGTTCCTTGCCCCATTCCTCATCTTTTTAAGCTGCTTTCCTTGGTATTTACCTCCATATATCTTAATAGTCTTATACTTCTATTCTTCCATCTTTCAGTTTAAAACATTTCAAGTGGTTTCTTTACTACTGTAGAACATGAATACTTAGATTATGCCCATGCAAACACACACTGCAGCTTTTCCTGAATTTATAGTTGCTTCATTTGGTTTTAGAAATTGAACATATTCAATATATATAATTATTAGAGAATTATATATAATTATGTGTACATAACTCTTTGATAAAGCTAAAATATCCTCTTGATACATTAATATATCAGTTTCAGTCTTTTTCCCCCCATTTTTCTTAGAGCCTTTCATCCTCCTACTCTCACCTAGACAGCTGTCCAGAGGTGAACCTGGCCCTTCCTTTCCCATCACTCTGGAAACCCGTCCCCACCTCCGCCTTTTTTTCATTTGAAATAAGAGTCTCTCTGTCACCCAGGCTGGAGTGCAGCGGCACGATCTCGGCTCACTGCAGCCTTCCACTCCCAGGTTCAAGCAATTCTTCTGCCTCAGCCTTCCAAGTAGCTAGGATTACAGGCACGCACCACCATACTCAGCTACTTGTTTTGTATTTTTAGTAGAGACAGGTTTTGCAGTGTTGGCCGGGCTGGTCTCAAACTCCTGGCCTCAAGAGATCCACCTGTCTTGGCCTCCCAAAGTGCTGGGATGACAGGCGTGAACCACTGTGACTGGCCTGGAAAATCCCCTTTGTCTCTTTCCTTGGTGTGTCCTGCTTCTTGGATCCTATGTCTTCCTCTTTTAAAAGGAAATTTATTGTGGTAAATATAAAATTTGCCATTGTAACCATTTTTTAAGGGTGCAATTCAGTGTCATTAAGTATATTCATGTTATATAAACATCATTATCTAATTAATAAAAAATCTGTTTTTATCACCCCGAAGAGAAACTCTGTAATTATCAGGCAATGACTCCACATTTCCCCTTCCCCACAGTCCCTGGTAACCTCTAATCTACTTTCCATCTCTATGAATTTGCCTATTTTGGATATTTCATATATGTGGAGTATTTGTTCTTTCATGTCTCTTTTTTATTTTTTTGAGACGGAGTCTCACACTGTTGCTCACGCTGGAGTGCAGTGGTGCGATCTCGGCTCACTGCAGCCTCCACCTCCTGGGTTCAAGTGACTCTCCTGCCTCAGTCTCCTAAGTAGCTGGGATTACAGGTGCCTGCCACCACACCCAACCAATTTTTTGTATTTTTAGTAGAGACGGGGTTTCACTATGTTGGCCAGGCTGGTCTCAAACTCCTGACCTCGTGATGTACCTGCCTCAGCCTCCCAAAGTGCTGGGATTACAGGCATGAGCCACCGCGCCTGGCCTCATTTATTTCACTTAGCGTGTTTTCAAGGTTCATCCAGTGGTAGCAAGTATCAGAACTTTATTCTTTTTTGACTGAATTAAGATTCCATTGAATGGATAGACCATATTTTGTTTTCTGCTGATGATGACATGGGCTGTTTCTACCTTTCAGCTGCTGTGAATAATATTGCAATGAGCATAGGCATACAAGTATCTGTTTTCAAATCTTTTGGGTATATACCTAGGAGTGGAATTGCTAAATCGTATAATTCTATGCTTAGCTTTTGAAGGAACTGCCAAACTCTTTTTTTCAGCCTACATCATGCTTTGAATGCCAAACTCTCTTCCATAGCAGCTGCACCATTTTACATCTCCACTACTACAGGGGCTCCAATTTCTCCACAGCCTCACCATTTTACTTTCCTTTTTTAAAAAATTCCAACCATCTTAATGGGTAAAAAGTGATATCTCATTGTGGCTTTAATTTACATTTCCCTAATGCCTAATGATGTTGAACAACTTTTCACAGGCTCACTGGCCATTTACATGTATTTTTTTGGAGAAATATCTATTCAAGTTGTTTGCCCATCTTTTAATGGGGCTTTTCGTTGCTTGCTTTTAGGAGTTCTTTATATATTCTATATATTAAACCCTTGTAAAATTTGCAAATGTTTTCTCCCACCCTGTAGGTGCTTTTTACTCTTTTGATAATGTCCTTTGATGCACAAAAGTCTTTAATTTTTATGAAGTTCAATTTTTTTTTTTTTTTTTTGAGACAGAGTCTCGCACTGTCGCCCAGGCTGGAATGTAGTGCCGTGACCTCGGCTCACTGCAACCTCCACCTCCCGGTTCAAGCGATTCTCCTGCCTCAGCCTCCCAAGTAGCTGGGACTACAGGCACGTGC
This sequence comes from Macaca fascicularis, assembly GCF_037993035.2. Taxonomy (NCBI): domain Eukaryota; kingdom Metazoa; phylum Chordata; class Mammalia; order Primates; family Cercopithecidae; genus Macaca; species Macaca fascicularis. Next base: position 99,633,387 of record NC_088384.1, on the reverse strand, counting down.
CACCACACCCAGCTAACTTTTGTATTTTTAGTACAGATGGGGTTTCACAATGTTGGCCAGGATGGTCTCGATCTCTTGACTTCATGATCCGCCCACCTCGGCCTCCCAAAATGCTGGGATTAAAAGTGTGAGCCACTGTGCCTGGCCATGAAGTTCCGTTTATCTATTTTTTCTTTTGTTGCTTATGCTTTTGGTGTCATAGCTAAGAATTCATTGCCAATTCCAAGGTCATGAAGATATACCTTTATGTTTTCTTCTCAGGGTTTTATAGTTTTAGTTCTTGTATTTAGGTCATCAATCCATTTTGAGTTAATTCTTGAACATGGGGTGAGGTAGGTATCCAATTTCATTCTTTTGCATGTAGAAATCCAGTTACCCCAGACCCATTTGTTGAAGAAACTGTACTTTCCTCCATTTAATGGACTTGGCATTCTTATTGAAAATCAACTGGTTATAGACGTATGGACTAATTTTTAGACTCTCACTTCTATCCTATTGGTCTATTTGTCCTTATGCCAGTACCACACTGTTTTGATTACTGTGGCTTTGAAGTAAGTTTTGAAATTGGTTTGCTCTGACTGGGCGCGGTGGCTCATGCCTGTTATTTCAGCACTTTGTGAGGCCAAGGTGGGAGGATCACCTGAGGTCAGGAGTTTGAGACCAGCCTGGCCAACATGATAAAACCTTGTCTCTACTAAAAATACAAAAATTAGCTGGGCATGGTGGTGGGTGCCTGTAATCCCAGCTACTCAGGAGGCTGAGGCAGGAGAATTGCTTGAACCCAGGAGACGGCGGAGGTTGCAGTGAGCTGAGATTGCACCGAGTTGAGATTGCACCATTGCATTCCAGCCTGGGTGACGAGAGCAAAACTCTGTCAAAAAAAAAAAAAAAAAAAAAAAAGAAAGCAGGCAGGCAGGCAGGAAGGAAATAAATAAATCAGTTCATTCTTCAACTTTGTTATACTTTATCAAGATTGTTTGGGCTATCTGAGGCCTCATGCAATTCCATCGGAATTTAAGGATCCGTCTTTCCATTTCTGCATGAAAAAAAAAAATCAGCTGAGATTTTGATAAGGATTGCATTGAATATGTAAACCTCTTTGGGTAATATTGACATCTTAACAATATTAAGTCTTCCTAGCCATGAACACAGATCTCTTTCCATTTAGTTAGGTGTTCTTGAATTTCTTTCAGCAATGTTTTCTTGTTTTCAGTATACAAGTTTGTTCAGTTTGTTTTTGATATAATTTGTTTTCTCGGTTAGAATTAGAATTTCTCTTATTAGAATTTCTATTAATCATCTATTTGGGCCTCCAACTAGTCCTCTGATACATGTTCTTCTTTCCCATTTCTTATCTTTTCTTTTTTTTTTTTGATGTGGAGTCTTGCTCTGTCACCCAGGCTGGAGTACAGTGGTGTGATCTCGGTTCACTGCAACCTCTGCCTCTCGGGTTCAAGAGATTCTTCTGCCTCAGCCTCCTGAGTAGCCGGGATTACAAACGCATACTACCACATCTGGCTAATTTTTGTATCTTTGGTAGAGACAGGGTTTCACTATGTTGGTCGGTCTGGTCTCAGACTCCTGACCTCGTGATCTGCCTACCTTGGCCTCCCAAAGTGCTGGGATTACAGGCATGAGCCACCAGGCCCGGCCTTTTTCTTTTTATTCTACCTGCTGGGAAATGTCCTCAACTTTATCTTTTGACCCTTGTGTTGAATCTTTATCTCCGTAATCCCATTTTAAATGTCCAAAAGCCCCTTCTTGTCTCTTAATGTTTCTTTTCCTTTTATTGCAGCCATGGCTAGTAGAAGATTAGCTTCTGACAAGTGGAAGCATCAAGTCTTCCACTGTAATAGGAAAGAAACAGAATGAATGTGGGTGGGAGGAGACATGCAGATGAGATGGCAGGAAGGTGAAGGTGTTTCTTCTGATGACTTCCACTTTCTCTGTGACATGGATGGTGAGGACATCTGTCAAGACAATGGGGTAGGAGGTTTGAGAAGCATGAAAAGGGAAGTTAGAGCTAAAGCCCCCAAACCCCAGGTGCTTCCTGGGTGCCCTGAGGGTTCAGTTCACATTGAAGCCAGGGACCACCACTCTATCATGGCACCCGTCTCGGTCAGGTAGGTTCCCAGTTACGGTGTGGAAAGGTGCCATTTTCCCACCTGCTCGTAGTCTCTGGGAAGTGTAACAAAATCTAACTGTTCAGGTTGACATTTCCCCATCTGAAAGTTTGATGTTTTCATTTTTTATTTGAGCACCAGGATAGAGCACATCGGTGCAATCACAGCTCACTGCAGCCTTGAACTCCTGGGCTCAGGTGATCCTCCCGCTTCAGCCTCCTAAGTAGCCGGGACTACAGGCATACGCCATCATTAAAAATAATTATTTTTTTTTATAGAGACAGGATCTAGTTATGTTACCCAGATGGTCTTGAACCCCTGGTCTCAAGTGATCCTCCCTCCTTGGCCTCCCAAAGTGGCTAGGATTATAAGCGTGAACCACTGTGCCCAGCCTGATATTATTATTTTAAAATTTAGAGGTTTCATTGAATTTTCTGCCCTTGACCATTTACCAAATATCAAGGATCAGGCCCTTTTAGACACTGATCTCTGGGAGTTCCCACTGTTTACACTTTCAATGTAGACAGATATACCCATTTATCCTTATCTTTTGTTTGTTACCTTAAAAACTATAAGTACCCCTAACTAACAACAAAGAGAACACTTCAGTCTCTTCAGTAATGCCACTACTGATAATCATTTTGTGTTCTCTGGATGTTTTATCATGAAAATAGAAACACACTCTGGCTGAATCTCAGTTGTTCAAGTTTATTTATGTTGTTTTGATACACCGACAAATCACACCACATTTTGTTTGTAACTTTTTCTCCCTCAAGAGTCATCTTAGCTTAAGCCAGAAGATTCTCTTAAAAGACACACACACACGTGCACACACAAGAGGCAAGTACAAAAATGTAACCCCGCCAAAGTGCATGTGAATGAAAGTGCAAAAAAGGCTTCATTTGCAAACTCTGAGATCATTCTCTCTGCTTGAGAACATAAACAGAAAGGTCCTAACTGCCCTAGGCCTGGGCTGATCAGGGGCTGGGCGAGGCTGCCAGGGGCCAAAATATAAGTGGCACCTGTTGCTAAGAGGGCAGAGGGCACCAGGAATCTCTGCCAACTCCCTCCCCTCTCTGCACTCCCAGGTCAAGGTGCAATAATATCATTTGGGGACAGAGTGGGGGTAAAGGGGCAGTGGGGCAGACAAGAGGCAGATTTCGTTCTACTTTTTAATGATTTGGTTTCTTTCCAAAGAGTTTGACAACAGTGCAGAAAGTGCTGAGGCCTCAAAGTTCAGAGGCCTGGGAGCCCTTTTTTCCAAGGCCCTTGGTCCATCTTGCCTTTACCACAGGCAAGCATTACGCAGATCCGAGGGCAAAGGCCCTCCTAGCCCCTCTCCTTAGAAGCTGTGAGGTCCCACAGCACCAGCCATGAGTACTTGCTGCCTTCTCACTGCACAAAGTCAGTGAACACCTCTCGTCTTTTAGAGAAGCCGACTGAGGATAAGGAGCTGATGAGCTCTGCCACCACCCAGAAAACCAAGATAAAAGCAGGGCTTAGACTCGTTCTACTTTACTCTTGGCCAAGGGGGTACCAATGTCACCCTTGTAAACCCAACCTTTGCTGTGTGGCAGGGCTTGCCTAGCTTCCTCCCAGGAAGGCTGTGCTCAAAGCTGCCTCTAAGCAGTTGAAAGGGAAGGGACACCTGAAGCCCTGTGGGAGCTCAACTGTGGGAGCTGAATGGCTTCCTCAAAAAGCTGTCCAGCCCATGGGAGAGAGGGGCCCCTACTGGGTTGTGGTAGGAAATCAACAGAGCTCTGGGTTTTCCACTTCTAAGGTAAAAATAAAGCTTCAAATTTTAATAATAGCCCTTGGCATTTTCCCAACACTGAGCCTCACATCTGCACCCTGTCAAACACTTCTGAGAGTGCCACACACGCACACATACACGTGCACACACACACGCATCACACGATTGAGAGAAGGGGTCTGGGAGAAGGCACCGGCCCCACACTCTGCAGGCCCACAACAGCACCTGGGCACGGGAGGTTGGCAGCGACTCCTTGCCTCCATGTGGGGCTGGCTCCTGCCAGTGGCTCTCCCCCTTCCCACCCAGGCTGGGAGGCAGGTTTGGCAGTGACTCAGTGGAAGCTGGGTTCCTATGTGGACAGAGAAGTGGAAGTCCCAGAGCCCCAGCAGGGACCTGGCTGGCAGTGCAAGACAAATGGAGAGCGGCAAGGAGGGCTTCAGGGACTCGGAGAATTCAGATAGAAAAGTTCACCTTCCTAACTCCCAACTTCAAGACTCTGCAAGAGCTAGTGGTAAACATTTAAGGGACATGCTGAATGATATCATGGGGGTGTGTGCTACACAGAGTGCTACATTTTCATGGCAGAAGGCCTGGCAGACCTGGGGCCATCACCCCATGGGCAATACCTTGGCTGAGGTCCAAGGCTGCAGAGGACACTATTCCTAATTTCAGGCACCACTATGCCTGCTGGAGCTGCCCCTCTGGCCAAAGACCCGAGATTGTCTAACAAATTCTTATGCTGGTCTCCTAACCTAGGCTACTGACCAGGCTGGGCTTACTACTTTCCAGACTCAACACATGAAGGGTGTGTGGAAAACAGCAGTGGAACCTCAACCTCTGCCATCTATAAAAGAGGCTCTAGCCACCTGCTCATTCTGCTGGAACTTGGACTTGGCATGGGATACTAAAATGTCAACTGGTCCAGAACTGGGCAAGTTCAGGAAGGCATCTTAGCTCAGAATCTCTCAATTCCGGGCAAAAGAGAGAAAGGCAGCTAGAGACTTCCAAGGGATCTTATGAAAACATGTTTCTGAGGTTCACATATCTCAGGGGGAAGAGCCAGTGGGGTCTGGCTGGGGGCACTGCCCAGGAAACGAAGCAGCAGAATGAGGGCAGCAAAACCAGCAGACAGAAAGGGAGGAGGTGCCTCCAGGAGTAAATACGTTTGTGGCAGGGTCATTCTTGGCAGGAGGAAAGGAGCCAAGAAGAGAAAAGCACACAGAGATACCAAAAAAGGGAAAGGGGCCTCAGATTGAAGGACTGCTGCTCTACTAGACTCTCCTCAACCGCTAAGAAAAAGACTCTTTGGTAATAAAATAAAAGTCCACTGGAGCTGTGGGGTTGCCACAGTCCCACTGACTCCATGAGTAATGCCCCTGCCAATCACACCCTCACTGACATGCCTGGTGGCGAATGAGCTCTAGGACTTGGGGCTGGGTGCCTACCCTCCCCAGGGCTCCTCGGCTCCCATGTACCCTCTAAGAAGGACTAGCCCTGGTCAGATACAGGTGGAACATGGGGACGTGGGGGTATGAGGAACTCAGGTCAGGAAGAAAGCATCAGCTGGAGAGGGAGACCAAGCAGGGGCCGCAGGAGGGCCCAGCCCTGGGCCAGTCACTTTAAGGTGTCATCGGCGTTTTTGAACATGAGAATGGCGTTATAGATCTTCAAGGCTGGGCCCAGCTTGACGCTCATGATCTTCACAATGTCCGCCTGTGTCAGCAAAAGGAAGGCCTCGCCGTCAATCATCTGAGGGGTCGGGGGAGGGAGGTGGAAAGTGGAGAAGAAGGTGGAAAGGGTCACGGGGCAGGGGTGAAGGAAAGGGAGGGGTGCACATGGGGAATAGGGGAGGGGAGGAGGAGTAAAGGATATGTGGAAGACAGGGAAGGAGGAGAGAGGGGGAGAGAAAGGATCGGGAGAAAGGAGAAGGGAGGGAGAAAGGAAAAAAGGAAGACAGCAATGGGGACGGAGAAGGAAAGAAAGACAGCCACAGGTTTCCCCGTCTTCACACACTTGTTCTCTTTCTCTCTTTCTGCTGACTGGTCTAAGGTTTAGCATATGTATTTGCAAAATGTCTTTTGAGTCCTCACAGACAGTGGCTTTGAGAAACCTGCTGTTGTTGTCGCCACATGACCTCATCGGTCAACCTTAGTGTTGCTAACAGCAAGACAAGCAGACACTGTGAGCATTCTGACATGAGGAAGTATGAAGTACACAGTATCACCTAGGAGCTTGTCTTGCCAAAAGCAGAGGTGGGCAGGGGGAGAGAGAGAGAGAGAAACAGGGACAGTGACAGTGAGAAATTTAACCTAAGTCTAACCCAGCCTTTGGATCTAACTTTCATTTCTTGGGAAATATAGGGGATAGAGGAACAAGTTAAGTGACACCACAAGAAAGCAACAAGACAAATCCAAAAAACCACATTCTGAAAGACTTTTAAAACGTCATTAAAAAAGGAAAAACAAAGGATGGAGGGGCTCTTCTAGAACAGAAAAAACTTAAGAGACATAAAAACCAAAACCAATTATGTGGGCCTTGTTTGGATTCTGGCTCAAAAACTGCAAAGAGTATCCTAAGAACTGGGGAAATATGAATGCAGACTGGGTATTGGATGATATAAAGGAGTTACTTGCAATTTGGTAGTGGAATAACAAGATTGTGGTTATGTAAAGAAAGTCCTTAGTTTTTAGAGATGCAAAGTTATGTCCTCAGGGGTGAAATGTCATGATGTCTAAAATTTACTTAAAATTACTTCATCCAAATATAGGTGAAGCAAATATGGAAAATATTGGTAATTGTTGATTCTAGCAGCTAGGTATGTGGGTAGAGTCAAGGAGTGAAGTCAGTTGTGGAGGAGGGGATGGAATGAAGAGAGGTGGGAGGCAGACTCTGGGGGTCAAGAGACTGAGCTGGGGGACGCTGTTTTTGAGGATATGCCATCCCTCCTATGCTCACCCCTCAAGCATCATAGCAATGAAAACACTTCTGTGTTGTTTCTTATGTGCCAGGCACTGCTCCTAAGCACCTGTCATGTATTAACTCAGTTAATCCTCACAATAACCCTATGAAGCAATACCATTATCCTGATTATACAGATGAGGAAACCAAGGCAGACAGGCTACAGAATTTGCCCAAGATATACCTTGCTTATAAGTGCTGACCTGTGTTCTTAACCACTGTGAGAGCTGGGTAGGGGTATCCTATGGACATGACTCATGCAGCTCAGGGGGCGATGCCGCCCAAGCCTGGCCCTGCCCCACAGTTCCGCGTGAGCCCTCCTCACACCTAGCTCCACAGACTGCACTACAGACCCTTCCCCAATAACTGGGTGTCTTCTGCCTTGCACCTCTGTTCCCTCTACCACCCCTGCCAGGAAGGCCTGCTCACTGTCAGCATGCTTCTCCCAGCAGTCAGAACTGTCCACTCCTTCCGCTCTGCCTAGAGTTCACACAGTTCCACAAACTCCCCTGAATTCTCCTTCCGCTCTGCCTAGAGTTCACACAGTTCCACAAACTCCCCTGAATTCTCCTTCCGCTCTGCCTAGAGTTCACAGTTCCACAAACTCCCCTGAATTCTCCTTCCACTCTGCCTAGAGTTCACACAGTTCCACAAACTCCCCTGAATTTTCCTTCCACTCTGCCTAGACTTCACACAGTTCTACAAATTCCCCTGAATTGTATGTATTTCTTCATTTGCCTTCCAGGAGCACCACGGGGCTGCTTACCTGACATAAGTCAGGTGCTCAGTAAATCCAGAAAGAATGAATGAAAGGATCTCCGAGGTGTGGTGACAACAGAACTGTATCTCACAGAGGCTGGCAATCTTAGAGGTTAAACGGAGGCAGGACAGAGTGGGGGAATGAACCCCATATATCTGTCCCCCCAGCAGCTCTGAGGAAACAGTTACCTGGTCCTTCCCAATTCACTAACCAAGGAGGCTCCGAAAACTGGCACTTCTGATGGCTAAAAACCCTCAAAAGAAAATGGAAAGTCTAGTAGCCAAATGCACCGATGAGATTATATGCATTAAGCTTCCTTTCTAATGCTCTAAAATGACCCCTCAAGTGAAAAGGGGCTTCCCAGGTCTAAGATCAGGGTCTGGTGAATAAGCACATTTCCCCCTTCCTCAAGGAGTCTGCCATTCTATTCTCTCTCTAGCACTTCCTCGATGGGGAAGCACTGGAGAAACTGCTTGCCTGAGACACTGGGAGCTATGAGGCGGATGCCAAGTGGTCATCCCAGGAGGCAGCTCCCTTGGACTTGAGGAGCTCTCTTTGCTGACCCCCAGCAGATGTGTCTGTGTAGAAACATCCAGATTCAGACACCTCATGCCAGTCTGGCTCTGGGGCTTGCTCTGTCACCCAGGCTGGAGTACGGTGGCATGATCTCGGCTCACTGTAACCTCCACCTCCCAGGTTCAAGCAACTCTTCTGCCTCAGCCTCCTGAGTAGCTGGGACCAGAGGCATGTGCCACCACACCCAGCTAATTTCTGTATTTTTCGTATAGACAGGGTTTCACCATGTTGGCCAGGCTGGTCTCGAACTCCTGACATCTGGGATTACAGATGTGAGCCACCATGCCTGGCCTCTGGGGCTCCCTCTTGATGGTCCCACTGAATCACAGAGCCTGGCCAGGGAGACCTCGAAGTTCAGGATATGAAGGAAAGGAAACCCTGGCAGAGTTAAGTATGTACTCTTACAGGAGTTCATTTCATTTCTTTTCTTTTTTTTTTTTTTTTGATAGAGAGTCTTGCTCTGTGCCTAGGCTGGAGTGCAGTGGCACAATCTCAGTTCACTGCAACCTCTGCCTTCCAGGTTCAAGTGATTCTCATGCCTCAGCCTCCCGAGTAGCTGGACTACAGGCATGCACCACCATGCTCGGCTAATTTTTCTGTATTTGTCATACAGACTGGGTTTCACCATGTTGGCCAGGCTGGTCTCAAACTCCTGACCTCAAATAATCTGCCCGCCTTGGTCTCCCAAATTGCTGGGATTACAGGAGAGAACCACCGCCCCGGCCAGGATTTCAGTTCTTATCATTCAGAGAACCCACTGGTATATGGCTCCTTGTGTATTGCCTGAGATTTCTCACCCACGGTAATTGCCAAGGCCCAGGTTTCAGGTTCTTCAAAGCAAAGGCCAGAGTCTGTGGTCTGGCAGTCTGAGACTAGGTAAGGGAACAATGGAATGACCTCAGAAAATCTAAGATGTTGTCTGTGTGCTGGTGGGTATGGGGAGTTTTGAGCCATATGATCAGGAAAAGGGTCATGTTCTGACCTTGAAGGTAGAAGAAAATGGATAAAATAAGTCATACAATAATCTACCCTAAGCAACAGCCTGCAGTGCTGTGGAGAGGTCCAGGGAATTTCCTAAAATTGAGATGATCAGGATAGATCTTGAGAGAGCCATACATGGAATGTTTAACACAGGTCAAGCTAAGATTTAATCAGCACTTTCAAAACCCCACTGGGACTTCTATGCTTTCACAGCAGAAAGGTGTGGTCTACCAGGAGCCCAAGAATATGGGACATTTGGGAAGCAGGAAGCTGCCAGTATCCATCTGGCTGCACAGTTAGCAGAGCCCATCGGCCCCTCTCTGTCCTCCCCTTCCTCTGGGCTCCAGGACACCTGCACACGTGTCTTTCACGGCCCTTACCACACTCTACCAGGAGCAACAACTTACAATTCTGTATCCCCTACCACGCAGAGAACCTTAAGAGCAGGGACCTGTTCTTATCTGCTTCAGTATCACATCACCTTATACAAGGCCAGGCACAAAGTAGACATCAATAATTACTTGCTGATGAAATGGCTACAATAAAGATGACAAAGAGAGGACTGGACAGACTACTCTTAGAGCCACCAGTAAAGAACAACCATAAGACCATCTATGCACTTTGCTCTAATTCCTCACTCATGAAGCAACCCTCTACTGGCTGGTCTGTGTCCCAGACGGAGAGCATCTTGATTGGTGTCCCTGAATACCCAATCATCAGTTAAGCCAGAGAGAGCCCACTCCTGGAGCATCGTCCTACCTGGGGAAACTGATGACATGGGCCAGACACTGGAGATGGCGATCCTCACATCCCATAAAGGTCCTGCTCCACTCCAAGACTCTATTTGATGCTGGCAGTCTACCAGTACACCTTCTCCCTTTGGCCACTAGTTTTCTGTATCACAGACCATGCTGAACCAAGAGACACAGCAGATGTTCCTGGGAGACACAGCCCTTGTCCCAAGATGAAGAGAATGCAAAGCCAAGCATAGGCTGGAGGATGAAACTCGGCTGGCTCTGTAGCTGGCTGAACAACCACACTTGAAGAGTGCTGACTTATGACCTGTGGTCAACCTACAGAAAGGTCTGAAACAGGGTGCCACATGGTTCTGCCTTCTCATAAAACACGTTAAGACTTGGACAAAGACACAGAAGGCTTAGTTATCAAATGTGCAAGCTGTACGAGGTTGGAAAGCCTTATTAACATCACAGATGACCGAAGCAAAATTTAAAACAGGGCTTTAAAACCAACCAGATAACATTTAATAGGGTGGATGTAAAGTTTTACATTAGGTTAATTAAAAAAAAAATCTCAGTGGTGCAGGTACTCACTGGAAAATTTGGTTCAACTGTAGTTGACATGAAAAGCACCTGGGGGCTTTTATGAACCCCAAAGTAGTGTGATGTGGCTATAATAAAGCTAGGGCAAACTTAAGTTTTGCTAACAAAAAAAAAAAAATAGAGTTCAAATCTAGGGGAAGAGAAAATAACCCTAATGTACAAGAAATTATGGTATACTCATAAAATGGAACACCAGTCAGCAATAAACAAACTACAGGTACAGACAACAACATGGAGAAGCCTCAAAAACATGACACTGTGCAGAGACAGACCTAGAAGATAACACGCCCTATGATTCCATTTATATGAGCTGAAGAACAGGCAAAGCTCATCTATGATGCTAGAAATTAGAAAAGTGGTTGTCTTTTGGGGTGCGGACTGACTAATAGGGGCTGAGAAAGAACTTTCTGGTATGATGGAAAGGTCTATATCTTTTTCTTTTCTTTTTTTTTTTAACTAAGTTTTTTTTGTATGACTTAATATGAGAGGAAATGTCTATATGTTGATTGAAGAGTTCAAGGGCAGACATGTCGTAAAACCTGTGAAATTGTACTTTTAACATGTGTGCCTCTCTCTCTATAGGCATTTTATCTCAATTAAAACACCTCTAGGGGAGCAGCACCCCAGCATGTTCTATGTCGGCCAGAGGCCATCGAAAACAGGGAGTTCAGCTCTGCACACATACATGAAGAGAAGAAGATCACCAACACAGAGGGTAAGGAAAGCACCTGGAAGCAGGAGGAGTTTGGGAGCTCCACCACACACAGCTCAAAGGAGGAAACTGGCTGTGCTGGGCCTGGATACAGACACTCTTCCAGGGCAAGAAGAGCCAACTACTTTCTTTTTTTGTTTTTTGAGACAGAATTTTGTTCTGTTGCCCAGGCTGGAGTGCAGTGGTGCAATGTCGGCTCACCGCAACCTCCGCCTCCCAGGTTCAAGTGATTCTCCTGCCTCAGCCTCCCGAGTAGCTGGGACTACCGGTGCGTGCCACCATACCCAGTTAATTTTGTATTTTTAGTAGAGACAGGGTTTCACCATGTTAGCCAGGCTGGTCTTGAACTCCTGACCTCAGGTGATCTGCCCGACTTGGCCTCCCAAAGTGTTGGGATTACAGGCATCAGCCACTGCACCCGGCTGACAAAATTCTTTACTTAAGGGCAACTATGTACTAAAAGTCAAAACTGGTGTTTATTGTGTTCCCACCATATCAGTCATTTTGTATAGGTAAAGTGATTGGATCTACATGTTCCTCCATAATATTGCTATATTATATACTAGTGATACACAGCCATATACTACATAAAGACATTTCCATCAATGATTCCACATTTAAAACCATGGTCCCATAAGATTATAGTGGAACATATACAGAAACCTGATACATGGCCCTTGATATTGGCATGGCAGATCAAGTAGGGGAAATGACTGATATTCAGTAATAATGCTGGGACATTTGTTTTTTCATGTGAAAATATACATATAAATAAAAATACATATAACATCTAGGTTTGTGTAAGTACATTCTATAATGTTTACACAATGACAAAATTGTCTAGTGACACATTTTTAAGAATGTATCCCCATCGTTAAACAATGCATGACTGTAATTATACTAGACATTCTGGTATGATTCATTCATCATTTCCAATGCTCACAATGGCTCTGCAAGGTAGACCTCATTATACCTACTTTATCTCCATTTTACAGACAAGAAGATGCAGGCTCAAAGACAGTAAACAGCTCAAATTGACAGAACTGGGATTTAAACCCAGACTGTCTCCAAAGCTGACATTCTTTTTTTATCTACAACTCACTACTCCTTGGCTCTTGATTTTAAGTGTGTGTTAGGATCCTTGCAGTAAATCACAGTATCTGTGTCATTCAAAATAGACTTTAATTATCAGCTATATTGGATTAAAGGTTAAAAAAAGTACACTTTAATTTACTGACTACCACTTGCGAAGCTAAGTTTGGCAAGCAAATGAGTGGGTAGAGAGCAGAGGAGTGAATGGACTCCTGTCTCCAGGACGCCTTTTCCTTCCTGAAGATGATCTGAGCACACAGGGTCCCCAAGCTGGGCCACAGTCCAGACTAGATTCTTCCCAGAGACATGGGTCACTCTGACTATTCTTGCCCGGTAGGGCAACACGGGTCCCTCCCTAGCTGAGGCAGCGCCAGTGAGGGCACCTGCTTCCTGCTGTCTTAAGGACACAGTGACCCCGGCTCTGTCTCCCACTCTGCACTTGCACCTTACCTCGTCTTTGAAGAGGCGTGCTTGGTCCTCACAACCTGTCAGGGTCTGAACAAAGCCGAAGACCTTGGAAACCAAAGATGACATGTTGACCAGGTGACAGAGCTTGGGCATGTAGGAGGGCTGGCCTCCACGGCCTAGGTGCTTCTGAGCTGTGCCAATGCTGCTTTTTCTCCCCAGCCTAAAAGGATCCTAGGGTTTCTATGCTGGCAGATGTGCCGAGTTGGGCCCCTTGCTTCTGAGACCTGGGACTGAAGTCTGCCTCTCCTGTTGGATTTCTGGCTGAAATAGCAGCACAGCCCCCGCCCCCTCTGCCACGATGGGCCTATTAGGAAGTGTCTCACTGGGCAGCCGACAGATGAGCACGAGGTAGTGCCAGGAGTGGTACCAGGTTCTACCTGACCTGGGCCTTTCCACCAGGGTATGGTGAGAGGGAGGAGGAGGGGAAGACAAGGATAAAGAAGGGCCCTCGCTCCTCACCTCATCGATGGTCCACTTGGCGACCGTTGAGGCTGAGATGCCCGCTACTCCTGGCAGGAGCTTGCAGTGCTGCTCCCAGCACACTGAGAGTGAGCGGTCAGGGTGGGCCGACAGGGCTGACATGAAGAGGGACTGGTGCACGACATCGGGCGTGAGTGCTGGAAAGCAGAGGCAGAGGCTGGCAGGCCGACGCTGAGGGCTAAACTGTTCCCGAAGCCCATGCATACCCACACCACTCAGGAGACTGGCTGGCAGAGTAGACAGGACCCCGGGACCCTTCTGACAGCCTGTAGAGTCAAGAGGGTGAGCCATATCTCCTGACTCCTCATGCAGTGTTCATTCCTGCTGGTAAAGTGGCTCTCTCAAAGACTCTCAGGTCAGCTATTTGGAATGACCCTCACCCCATCTCTCTGAGGCTGCACCACCCTGGGCCCTGCAAGGATACTCTCTTAGAGCTGCTGCAGCATCTCTAAAGACACAATTTTCTAGATGCCATGCATCAAAAGGGTCCTTAACATCCAAACAAGCTCAGCCTTGACGTCAGAAGTCCACTCTGTTTACTCTTCTTCTCATGGGTCCTTTTGGGCTACGACCAACTTTCTCAGAGCTAGGGTGATTCTGCTTCAGAATCACAGTCCCCCTGAGGAGGCTGAAGACCACCCCTCTGGCCACTGCCATTGCCTCAAGCTCCAGTTCCCCCGCCTCCTCCACCAGCCCGGTCTGCACTACTGCCTACGCCAGCACTAGAGGGTGATCTCTGACCCACTCCTCAGCTCCATGTTGCCTGTGGCTTTGCTTCCTGGTCTGCCTCTGGGATCAGTGGCCCCAACCTCCTACCTCAAGCAGCTGTACTGAGCTGATGACTCATGCTGCTCAGCTTGGCCTCCTCCTTGGTGGGGCCTGGCATTTGCCAACTTGGACTTCATCCCCCTCTGGCTGCTTTGACAAACCTGGCCCCACTCACTGCTACCAGCCTTGGCTGGCCTTGTGCAATGTGGCCACTTTCCCAAGGGGTTTTCCCAGCCTCTGTCCATGGTCCAGGGGCATTGACTCTTTATTCTCCTGGTGCTAATTCCAGATGCTCATTAGTGCAGCACCTCCAAGTGCCCTCTTGTCAAAGACCCTCCCTGTTGGTCATAGATTGTCCTGCCCTCTCTCCTTGAGTGTCTGCCTTTAAGCCTGGCTCTTCCACCCACAAAGCCTCGGGGATTCCATCCCCGGCCCTACCAACCACACTTCTGTGCCACTGCCTTCCTGCTGCTCTCTCTGTTCATCAGCAAAACCCTAATACCTGCCCATACACCAGACAGCCCCATCTCCCTGCTCAGTCAGCTCCTCTTATGGCCCATCTGGGGCACGCCCAGCATCTCTCATGACAGCTACCACCACTAGCACCTTATCCACCTGGCCACAGGTTTGGCCTCTGGTCCACCAGGTACTCCCTCTTTGAAACCCTGTATCTGGTCCCCTTCATACCCTGGGGTGGGGTTTGGGAGACAACACCAAGTTTGTAGGGAGCTTTTCTCCTTATCTTGCTTCCCCAGAGCACAGGGAAGAGCACAGGCCAGGAGCGCTCACCTGCAGTTAGTGTTTTATCTAACTGCAGACCACCCAGCTGCAGGTCAGACATGTCTCCTCAGACATGGCTCCTCGGTTCCTTCAGCAGTTGACACTTCCAGGCCTAAAGACTAAGCCCAGCCAAGCCCTGTCCTCTCCAGGCAGCCCTTCCTATGGAAGTGTTCACCAGCAAACCCCAGAGCCTATGAATGACCAGTGGCTCCTCTGGGTGAGAGGAGAGCTAGAAAAGCAGGGGTGCCCTGCAGAAGTGAGATCTGGGAAATGGCCTCTGCTCTATCCTTGAAGTGCCTCAAGGCTCTGGGTGAGCCCTTCTTTGCCAGCTCCGGGACATAGTCTCAGTCTTGGAAAGATGTAGCTTCCCAAAAATTCTACAGCCTAATTCCGGGGTGAACACAGTAGGCAAGTGCCCTCTGGTGGTCAGAACTTGGTCCTGCAGTGGACCAGACCGTGGGTGCCACAGGTGGGTACAAGAAGTGCCCACTGCAGTTTGATCCTTAGGAGTCCTTACTCTGAGGGTCTAGGCGCTGGCCAAGACCCTCAGGTGTGAGACTGAAGAAACTGCCTCTGTTCCCGAAAAAAGGAAACAGTATGAGATGACAGCAAGAGGGAGTGAGCAAGAGACTCAGAATAATAATACTGGCAGGGAGCTGTGCTAAGCACCTCACATGGAGCATCTCAGTTAAGCCTCTCACCACATCATACGATGGGTTCAATTATTATCAGCATTTTACAGATGAGGAAGGTGAGGCTCAGAGAGGCTGTGTCACCCACCCAAGATCTCTCAGCCTGTAAAAGGTAGTCTGACTTCAGGGCTATGCTTTTTATCACTATGTTTTTTTTTTTTTTTTTAATAACATTTTCTTTTTTTTTTTTTTCTTTTTTTTTTTTTTTTTTTTTTGAGACGGAGTCTCGCTCTGTCGCCCAGGCTGGAGTGCAGTGGCCGGGTCTCAGCTCACTGCAAGCTCCGCCTCCCGGGTTCACGCCATTCTCCTGCCTCAGCCTCCGGAGTAGCTGGGACTACAGGCGCCCGCCACCTCGCCCGGCTAGTTTTTTGTATTTTTAGTAGAGACGGGGTTTCACCATGTTAGCCAGGATGGTCTCGATCTCCTGACCTTGTGATCCGCCCGTCTCGGCCTCCCAAAGTGCTGGGATTACAGGCTTGAGCCACCGCGCCCGGCCATCACTATGTTATTTACTGCCCAGATTACAGAGACTGTTCTTGAAGAACTGGGACAGCTTGGGTCTTGCCAAAGGTGCATTAAACCAAGTGATTCTCAAGGTCTCTTTTAGCCTTAAAACGACATTCATTCCATTCAACTGCCCTGCTGTGCATCAGGCCCTGTACTAGTGGCTGCAGATGTAAGATGAATTCACCACCCAGGGGAGGGCTCAGTCACTGTGCTCCTCCCCTTAAAGTATGTTATGGGCTGAAATGTGTCCCCACAAAATTCATGTGCCGAAGCCCTAACCCCCAGTGCCTCAGAATGGGACTGCATTTGGAGAAAGGGCCTTTAAAGAGTGATTAAGTTAAAATGAGGTCATTAGGATGGGCCCTAATCCAACTCAATTGGTATCCTTACAAGAAGAGACACTTGGACACATCACGAGACACCAGGAATGCTTGTGCACAGAAGAAAGACCACGTGAGAGCACAGCAAGAAGGCAGCCATCTGCAAGCCAAGAAATCAAGCCTGCCAACACCTTGATCTTGGACTTCTGGCCTCCAGAACTGTGAAAAATAAATTTCTGTTGTTTAAGCTACCCAGTCAATGGTATTTTGTTACGGCAGCAAGCACGCTAATGCAAGGGGAGTGAGAAGTGAACTGACATTTGGGTTAGGTGCTTTATGTCTCTTATACCAGCAGCACGCAGCAGGAGGAGTCAGGTCAGATCCAAGTTGGAATGCCAACTCTGCCCCTTACAAGGTGAATGACCCTGGGCAAGTGACTTCATCCTCTGAGACTCATATTCCTCCTCTTGCAGAAGAACAATATACATGTTAGAGAACTCGTGTGAGAGTTAGACACAGTATGTGTAAAGCACCTGGCAGACTGCCTGGCCCATAGTAGATGCTCAGTGAGCAGTGGTAGTAACCACTGTTATTTCAGGTATTGACAACGGAAAGGCAGGTTTTATCCAGTTATTCAAGTGAGGAAACTGAAGCTCAAAGATGTTAAGGGACTTGCTTAAGGTCACGCAGGTAGAAAGGGATAGCTATAGTCTCCTTCCCAGGAAGCCTAGAATCAGAGAAGAGCAGGGGCATCATCCTGCTTCACGGTGAGAACCAAAGGCCCCAAGAGGCTCTGTACCTTCCCCACAGACTCACAGCAAGGCCATGGGGGACATGAGACTGGAACCCAAAGTCACTCAAAGCCCCTCCATTGCTTTTGCCACTGCTCTGTGCTCTTAGTATCTCAAACGAAGAGGCACAGCCCTCCTTCTAACTTCTCCCACTCTGGGAAATCTGTCTCATCCCACCAATGACAGAGCACTCACTGTGAACACTCTGAAGTGGAGGACATAGGAGCAGATAAGCCAGACTTACTCTGGAAATCTTCCTGCGGAATCTTTCGATACTTCGGAGGGCGTCCAATTCTGGAGAAGGAAGGACCAGGCCCATGGCAGGGAATCAGTGTCTGGCCCAGTTCGAGAGGCTACGAGGCCCCACACCCCCAGGAAGGCCGGGCCCTGACTCCCTGGCCTCCATACCGGCCATGATGGCGAGGCTTCTTCCTTGGGGAGAAGCCTGAGAGGTTCTTCTTGCGAGCTGAGGCCTCTGAGTCAGACAGCTCTGCTTTCAGCCGGCTCTGGTTCCTCTCAGCCAGCGGGCAGCCTGAGAGGCAATGGTGAGCTGTGAACTTGCCTGTGACATGGCCAGAGCCGTCGCAACCAGGAGTGGGGCACTTCCTGGGGAAGAAGAGGCTTAAGTTGGGTTGAATCCACTGGTCCCTGCTGAGCCCTCTCCAGCCCTGGTCCCATCTGGAGAGTGTCTTGATGGACCCCAGTCGGCTGCATGCAGTAGGTGCAAAACAACCCTGGGGGTCTCAGCAGGAACCTTCACTCACCGGTGGTGAAAGCTGTATTTGGATGTCCTAGTGTGGGGCAGGCTCCTATAGCTGAGAGGGGGACAGCCCCCAAGGGAGGCAGAGCTGGGCTCTCTGGGTCCTAGAAGAGCAGAAAGGAGGGGGGTCCTCATGGAGTCCTAGGGGTGGGGAGTGCTGGGAAGGAAGGAGCAGTTTCCACTGGGGAGATCAGCACTAGAAACCCACTCCCCAGGGATGAGGGCCCTGTGTTGGTTGTGACACCATTCTCTGTTACTGGATATCTGCCCCTCTCTGAGTAAGGAGGGCTTAGCTCTCATATGTTAATACTTTGCTGAAACCTGTAGACCATGCCCTCAGTCTCTGAGAGAACTCTAGGGGAGAAGAGCCACTCAGAGTTGGTTGGGTGAAGCCATACCTTAGAAGCCACATCGGGCAGATTCATGTTACTCTCAGTTCTTTTTCTTGTTTTCATTCCCAAGACTTTGGTAACTTTTTTAAGGCTCTGCCTATGCTTGGAGAACATTCAAAAAGGATCAACACCCCATGTGAGACACACACAGTTGCAGCAGGGAAATAAGGAAGGAGAATCCTAAGGGTGAAAATGGGGCTGAGCAGCCCAGTGACCTGAACTCTAATCCCTGCCACACAGACAATGAGAATTTACTTTAGGAAGCCAGCATGTCCTTAGCAAACACAGTGCATGCTCAGTGTGGCTCTGCTAGATGCTGAGAGAAATCCCTGAGTGCATGACCACCTCTGAAGCACATGCTACCAAGTGAGCTCGCCCCTTTGCACCTCAACACCCCAAACCCCGACAACTGGGGTAGCCAGAAGCGCTGCTTAGTGTAGCATATAGTCCGGGGGTGGGGTGGATGGGGGATTCCGAAACTCATGGTAGGCGTCAGAGCCCTCTGTGTCATATTTGGGCATGGGTTGTCAGAGCTCTGTAGGCAAACTACAGGACTGTCAGAACCTGGGGGGAAAGGAAAAGATCAGAGTGCCCTAGGGGTACACACGGAGAGGAGGCTGCAGGGGATGTCCTGTCTTGGAGCACCAGCCGGCAGGGTGGATGTCTGGGTGGTCAGCGTCGATCCAGAAATCATAGCCATGACTCCAGCCATCAAAGTGGATCTGGGGAGGAAAGGCTCTTGGAAGTCAGGTGTTTCTCACGGAGCCCAGCTCAGCCAGGAGGTCCTCTCCCCATCCCTGGGACCCGTCAGAAGCTAGATCCTGGATTGGAAGAATCAAGGGGCCAACCCTGCAATAATCAGTCTTGGCCACCACATTTTCCAAGGGCATCACTCATCAAGTTACTGGCATCTCCCACTGGCAGTCCTCGGGTGGGACGAGGATTATTAGGCCCATTTTACAGATGATGTAAGGCTTAGAGAGGGAAAATGACTTGTCCAAGCCCACAAAAATAAGTCACAGATGAGGCAAGAATGAGATTCAAGATCTCTGGCTTCATCTCTCTCATGCCATGATGCCCTTGACCTCTAAGCAGTCTACAGAATTCCTGCCCAACTGGCCTGTCCACTTCCCAGCCCTAGGGTCCCAGAGCCACCTTTATCCGATGGTCCTCCACATCCTCCACGCTGGCCACGCGAATCAGGGCTGGGTTCCTGCGGTCCACAGCCTCCAGCTTCATGTTGACCAGGAAGCTGTGAGGGGGTCGCTGCAGATGGGACAGCTTCCTTCAGGCCAAGGCCCAGCTCAGCAGAGCTGAGGCCCCACAGAGGGAGCCCAAATGCTGTGCCTGGGGAAACTGGGGCTTGCCCAAAGGAGAAAACTAGTGCCCCAGCCTGGCTAGCTGAGTGCTCCATGTCTTTCTGAGCTCAGCTCTGGGGGCAGGGAGCACTGACTCACCACCTTGAAGGCCCAAGCGGGGACAGCAGAGGCCCCAGTTTCTTCCAGATATTTCTCCCAACAGAAGTTATCAGGGTCTGGGTAGTCTGGAGGAGAGGATGAGAGCAATGTCTAGCCACCCAGGTGTACTGGGGAAGCCCTCTGCCCCCAAGCACAACCAGGAACATGGAAGGGACAGAGGCCCTTGGAGTAGAATCTCCCCCACCATCACCACAGCCAGCTCCTTGCACTGGGCTCCTCAGGCAGATGGGTGCTAGTAGAACCAAGCACAGCACCACCCTAATAGTTTACAGGGCTGTCTGGGAACCCTGACTCCTGTCACTCTTGGCCTGTTGCTCCCACCCCAGACCCGTTTGAATCTCTATTGTATTTGGGCCAATGCAATACTTCCAGGAGGAAGGACTCATTTTACTTCTGATTCCCCGCTTCCTTGCTGAGATGGTCATGTAACTTTCTTCCCCTAAACCCCGGTGGAGTCAGGGTTTGACAGGAGTCTCCTAAAATCAAAGGGTTCTCAACTCCCAGGCCAAGAAGCTGAGGCTTCAGGACACGTCTGTTCTCTCACCCTGACCCTAGAGAGCCAGCTACAGAGGCACTACTGGTAGGCGGTCAGTGGAGGGAAGCAGAGCCAGGCTTAGGAAAGGGGACGTGCTCAGGCTGCAGGGTCACCTTGTGGAGGGGTGAGGGGCTTTCCTTGCTTCTGGCACCAGCCCACTGGGTGGATGTAGGGGCTGCTGGGATCACACCTGAAATCCAAGAACACGTCACTGTCCCAAGAGCAACTTGAGGCCCTGAGCCTGCCACCCTCTGACAGCATGGCTCAGGGCCCACCCTCATCTACTTCTTAGTGAGAGGGAGACAGATGGCAATGACAAAGTTAGAAAATTGCAACATGAATGACAAACTCTACCATCACCACGATATCTAAGGGAAAATCATGAATCATAGGGGTTTGCTCATCTTAACCATGGTATTTTTAGATGAAACATTTAATATGGAGCTATATTTCTTATGATAAAACTCAATTCAATTATCTTCCAACCTGAGGAAGATCTGAATGTCAGAACTGGACTGAGTGGGGCTACATGGTACCTGAGATATGAAAGCAGTTGCCCCCTGCCATCCCCTTGCCCCCTGAGACCACGTCTGGGCCCTCCCACTACCAGTAGTCATAAGTATCATCCCAGTTGTCGAAGTGCACCAGGAAGCGGCTGTCCACCACATCGGTCACACTGGCCACGCAGACAAGGGAGGGGTTCATGCGGTCAACAGCCTCCAGCTTCATGCCCACCTGGAAGCCCAGGGGTGGGGGACTCTAGGGGAAAAAGAGGGGCTGCCATGGCCAGGGCCAAGCTGGCTAGCACCAGCCCCGAGCCCACTGGCAAACAAAGGAATAGGTTCTCTAGGAAAGCCTGCGGTGTGGGCAGTGAGAAAGGAAGGAGAAATAAGCTGGGAAAGAGGGCCCTCCAGGGCAGAATTATAACCTGAGCCCTGAGGCACTCAGGAACCTCTGGTCTCCAAGGTGCACTCAGAGGCCTGGCTTGTGCCAGAAGGTAAGTGCCTGGAAGGAGGCTATGCATTCGCCCAAAGAACCTGGCGAATCAAGTATAAATCTTCCCTACCCAGACAATCCCTTCCAGCCTGTCCTGAGGCAGTTGTG
This sequence comes from Macaca fascicularis, assembly GCF_037993035.2. Lineage (NCBI taxonomy): Eukaryota > Metazoa > Chordata > Mammalia > Primates > Cercopithecidae > Macaca > Macaca fascicularis. Next base: position 99,612,017 of record NC_088384.1, on the reverse strand, counting down.
GCAATAGTGGGGTGACCGGGAAGAAACAGTGGACATCTATGGCACAGAGGCAGGCGGGGAACCAGTATAAACTGAGTACCTGCCATGTAAGCTTCAAAAGACATCACCTCCCTGGACCTTTACAACAACCCTATTCCCATTTAAGAAGTTAAATCACTTGGCCCAGAACACAATGCTAGTCAATGGTGGGGCCACTATTTAAACAGTTTGGATTAGAAGTCGGCATTTGTTGTCACAACAGCAGATGGGACCCCACCTGTCACCTGGGAACTTGCAAGTATGAACTCTGGGGCTGGACTGGGGTGGGGGAGTAACTGTCTCTGCCTGAAGAGCATGGTGGAGGCCCGGGCCCATGGGGACTCTAGACATGCAATATGGTTGTTTTTTTTTAGACACAGGGTCTCACTCTGTTGCCCAGGCTGGGGTGCAGTGGTACAATCACAGCTTGCTGTAGCCTTGAATTCCTGGGCTCAAACAATCCTCCCACCTCAGCTAGCTACTGTAGTAGCTAGGACTACAGGCACGTGCCACCATGCCCAGCTAATTTAATGACATTTTTTATATAGATAGGGTCTCACTATGTTGCCTGCGCTGGTCTCAAACTCCTAGGCTCAAGTGATCCTCCCGCCTCAGCCTCCCAAAGTACTGGAATTACAGGTGTGAGCCACCGCACCCAGCCAGTATGCTATATATATATATATATACACAAACATACACTTTTCTTTTTTGAGATGGAGTTTCGTACTTGTTGCTGAGACCGGAGAGCAATGGCGCGATCTTGGCTCACTGCAACTTCCGCCTCCCAGGTTCAAGCGATTCTCCTGCCTCAGCCTCCTGAGTAGCTGGGATTACAGATGCCCAACACCATGCCCAGCTCATTTTTTCTATTTTTAGTAGAGACGGGGTTTCACCATGTTGGCCAGGCTGGTGTTGAACTCCTGACCTCAGGTGATCCACCTGCCTCAGTCTCCCAAAGTGCTGGGATTACGGGCATGAGCCACCGTGCCCGACCCAGTATAATATTTTTAATAGGGGCTCCCTATATATCCTAGGCCTTTTGGTTGGGATTATGTGAGATACTTTAACTGCTGGATAAGCTGCCAGCTGCCTTGAACAGAGGAAAGGACAAGGGAAGAATTGTTGGAAATAAATGGAGGAATCTCAATGTTGGGCAAAAGGAAGAAAAAAGAAGCTCCCAGAATAGAGGCATTGACCTTACACCAAAGAACTGCAGAGCAAACCAAAGCAAGAATACATAAGCAATGATATCTCAGTGCTCAGACTAGGGTAGTGGGTCAGGGGCTCCAAGGGGATGTGAGGACAGGATATCTGCAGTAGCAAAGGAGGGAAGGAAGTCGGGAAAAACCTATAACCAGCTTCCCATCCCTGGCCCTGGACCCTGCCCAGCTGTGCCCCTCCCCATCTAATATGAGAGATCAGAACAAAGCTGAAAGAACCAGTAGATTAACTTCCTTCTGATGAGTCAGATACCCTGGGCCAGCTGCAGTGACTCTGGGACTTGGGGGTGACATCCACTCTCACTCAGGGGCACTCACGTGGCTCTGGCTCACAAACAGGTGCTTGGGGGCAGCCTGAGCTCTTGTGCTGCGCAGGTACTGGCTCCAGCTGAATTCCTCCTCCTTGTAACCTAGGCCCCTCAAGGGGGATGAACAGAGCGCCGTGCAGAGTCTGGGCCACGGCGAGGGCACCCCACAGTGAAGCAGCAGAATCAGGCATGCCTGAGGACCACCCTCCCCCAGCCCTCAAGAACTTGCCCAGGGATCCCCCTCTACTGAAGCAGGACACGACTTGAGCGGACACTCAAACGGCAAGTGCAAAGCGGAAGTCCTAGGGCTCCTGGTCAACTTGGTCCCAGGGTAGAGTCATCAGGATGCGATGAAGAGAGGCTGACTTTGGAACAGCGTACAGGGTCAGAAAACAAACGAGTTGGAAGCCAGGGGACCCAAGGGGAAGAAGCAAAGGGTCTGAGGACTCACTGCCTCACTGTGACCAACCCAGCTAGGCCTTACCTTTGGGAGGCTGCAGCTTGTGCCCCGTCTTCTCAAACCAGCCAGCAGGGTGAATGTCAGGGCAGTTGGCATTGACCCAGAAGTCATGGCACTCAGAATACCCATCAAAGTGCAGGCGTAGGCGATAGCCACATACCTGGCCCCATGAGGGGAATCAGGGACTCCAATGTCAGGAGATGCCCCACTCCCCATCTCCCTCACCTCTCCTGGCCCAGTCTGGTGGTCTCAGAAGCTCTAATGCTAGCAGGTTCCCCAACCCCACCTTTCTTTCCTCCCAGGTGTACCCCATCCTGTCCTATTCTGCAGTGAGGACAATTTGTGTACTCATGAGCCCTGAGTTCTGGATACAAGGGAGGTGGACCCTATGAGAGTCTCCTACCCTTTTGAGCCCTGGACAGAATTCTGAGGGCAGCCACCAAGGCTCAGGACTGCTGAAGGCTCCTGATGACTGTTCCCTCTGCTACCTTCTCTCACTGCTCCCCACTCACACTCTGCTTCCACTCTTGCTGAGCTAATAGCAATTCCTTGAGGGTAGCAGTCTGTTCCATGCCCCAGGGCTTTTGCCCACTTTGCTCCTTCTGCCTGGAGCTCCCTCCTTATTCACAACTTCTCTCTCAAGACTCTGCAAAGGAGGCCCTTCCTCTATGCTTTTCCTGCTCCTCAGACAGATCTGATCCAGCTGTGCCTCCCAGCCCAAGTCTGCTGCCACCCCCATGGCATGTCACTGATATGTTTATTTGGCTGATTCCCCAGACAACTGTGAGCTCCTAGAGGACAAGGACCTTGTTTGACTCACGCCAACATCCCTGGCCCTCGGGATCTCCTCAAGCTTTCGCAGAGTGGACAGTATACGTTCATCCAGTAATAGGACTGACCCATGGCACTCCATGTGGTTTTTTTCTTTTAAGCTTTCTGTGTATTCCAACTTAATCCCCTGCTAGATTGTGTGTGCTCTGAGGGGAGGGAGGTGTTTCCTTCTATGTCCCCAGCAAGATCCATCAATCTACACTGAGAGACATCATCAGAAAGGTGGTACCAAACCCCAGCTCACCTCAGCCACAGTGAGGATGAAGTACATGGACGGGTGTTGAGGGTCAATGCCTTCCAACTTCATGCCCAGTTTGAAGCCATTCTTGTTGTGAGTGACTGCCTGGGACTGTCAACGCACAGAGTGGAGAGGACCCAGCTTCCATCCAGCCTTATCCTTGCCTAGTGGGCTTGGGGTGAAGGAGCTGCCTTTAGGCCCCACCCGCCTGGTATTTCCAAAGGGGCAACTTATTTGGGGATCGTTACTTCAGGGATCTAGAGAGAGAGAGAATATCTCCCAGGTCCCTTGAAAAATGTGGGTGAGTCAGGGCTGGACTCACCAAGGGCTCCCTCTCACCAAAGTCATGGAAAGATCAATGCTGAATCGAGTAGAAGTCACCAGAACTCAAAAGTCTGCAGGCCCAGTGATGGGTGAGCCTAGCTTCCACCTCTCTATTTCTTCCCACCCTGCCAGCCCCTTATGGCGGGCCCTTTTCCACTCTGGGCCCCTAAACAGTCTCTCCCTTTCCATTCTGCCAGTCCACTGAGGCATGCCTGACACAGAAAACGCCAGAAGGCCTAAGTTTGGTGGTGTGTCCCTGGACTGGGAAGACAAGCTCTTCCTAGGGGGAAATTGTCCAACTCACGTCCTGGAAGAGGCTGACTGGGGCAGTAATGGCCTTCTGCTCCTCTAGGTAGGATTCCCACGACCAGCCTTCCTTCTTCTCACCTGTTGCTGTGGAAAGGGGACAGACAGGCTAACTCCTGGGCTGCTCCTGATGTATGACCTTCTTCAGCTTCCCCTGACGAAGCTCTACCTTCATCCCCAAAACAAACCTTTGTCTGCATTTACATGTACCCTCTGGTCCCACCCACCATGATGGTGCCAGACACAGGGGGCTGGGGGAAGGCTTGGTCTCAAGTGAGGCTAAACCAAATTCTGCCCATCACTTCCCCCCTACCCCCTCAGGCCACTGTCAGCAGAACTACTCTGGATCATTCAGCAACTGACTGAAGTTTCAAAGTCTCGGCCACAGAGGGACCCTGTCCTCTGACATGACAAGGCTGAGTGACAAGTTGCGTGCCAGAGAACTTAGTCATAATGCCATCTAAACTCACAAGGAAAGGAGAGGAAAAAAAGAAATGAGAGGGAAAATAAGAAAATAGGAAGAAGTGGAACAGTTGGGAGAAATAAGAAACATGGTTGGGCATGGTGGCTCATGGCTGTAATCCCAGCACTTTGGGAGGCTGAGGCAGGTGAATCACTTTGAGGTCAAGAGTTTGAGACCAGCCTGGACAACATGGTGAAACCCCGTCTCCACTAAAAATACAAAAATTAGTTGGGCGTGGTGGTACATGCCTGTAATCCCACCTACTCGGGAGGCTGAGGCAGGAGAATTGCTTGAACCTGGGAGGCAGAAATTGCAGTGAGCCGAGATCGCACCACTGCACTCCTGCCTGGGCGACAGGGTGAGACTCCGTCTCAAAAAACAAACAAAAAACCAAAAATTATCCAGGCGTGGTGGCATACACCTGTAGTCCCAACCACTTTGGAGGTTGAGGAAGAATTGCTTGAACCCGGGAGGTGGAGGCTGCAGTGAGCTGAGAACATGCGGCTGCACTCCAGTCTGGGTGACAGAGGGAGCCCCCGTCTCAAAAAAAAAAAACAAAAAAAAAAAACCGACTTTTTAAATTCTTCTTCCCCTGAACACTTACAGAGACTTACACAAATGTGCATATGTGTGCTTGGTGGGCGCCCCCCAGAGTGGATACACTGAATTCCACAGCCCTCCCAGACACACAGCCTATGTGCACACACATATACTCACACACATACACTATGGTCAGGGCCTAAGCCCAGGTCCTGTCCATGCCTCCAAGTCTCAGGGTCCTGGGGAGGGAGATGAACCCCCCTGCAGCACCTTCAATCTAACCTGAGGTGGAGTCCTAGCCTCTAACAGAGGACAAACACCCTTTAAAGGCTAGAATAGCCAGTCACATGTAGGTTGACCAGATCAGCATGAACTGTCTCCAGCTGAAGGCTACAGACAACTAAAGAGGTAACAACTCACAAGAATCAATTCATATCCCTTAGGTAAATGGCTCCAGCTTCTTCTAGAAACTTCTACACTTCTATTTTGTCATCTGTGAAATGCAGATATCCACCATACAGGATCACTATGATGATTAAGTCAGATCTATGTATAAAAGATCCTTATGAAATACAGAACGCTGTATTTCTGTTAACAGTGCTTCCTGGGTCTTTACTAAGTCTGTAGGACTGGATTGTAGTTTTGCTTTTCTCTGCTTCTCTTGGCTACTGCCCTGGATAATTCAGGCTTGGAGTGGTCTGTCTCTCAGGAAGATGTTTTTTTTTCCCTTTTTGCTTTAGTTGGGACCTAAGTGGCTAGAGGCACCTGTTTTTGTTTTTTTGTTTGTTTGTTTTGTTTTGAGACACAGTCTCACTCTGTCGCCCAGGCTGGAGTGCAGTGGTGCAATCTCAGCTCACTGCAGCTTCTGCCTCCCAGGTTCAAGCAATTCTCCTACCTCAGCCTCCAAGTAGGGATTACAGGTGCCCACCACTACGTGCGGCTATTTTAAAAATCTTTAGTAGAGACTGGGTTTCACCACGTTGGACAGGCTGGTCTCAAACTCCTGACCTCAGGTGATCCACCTGCCTTGGCCTCCCAAAGTGTTGGGATTACAGGTGTGAACCACCGCACTTGGCCTAGAAGCACCTGTCTTGCAGCTGCCTAAATTCCTCAGTCACTGTACCAAACCTTGAGATCTCAACTGCCTGATCCAGTTGGGCCACAGAAGGTATTTTGTTCATCAACGGATCAAGCAAGCTACCAAACTCTCAGGGACCTATGTGGACACCAATCTGCAGCTCATCTCTTCTGGCTATCCTTTGTCCTGAGTAAAACCTGGATTGTCCCTTAGAACATATCACCTACTATATTCCCTCAAGAAACCCTCCAGCTCTCCACTCAGTCTTCATCCATTCTTACTGAGTAGGGAAAAGAGAAGAGAGAGTAGACTTCAGGATGCCATCATCCTGCTGTTTCTTGCCACTGGGATTCCACATCACCATGCATACGACAAGACGTCTTCACTTTTCCCAAATTTCTTCTACTATGACAGAACCCTTCCCAACAGTCATTTCTTCCTCCCTGGATGACTTTCTTCTTTTTGCCTCACTCTTCCCAAACCATAACATCAGTTAAGGGGCTGACTACCTGCCAGATTTCATGTCTCGGGCACCTCTGCTGCTCTTCGGTGCTTCAATTCTCAGTTTGCTTCCCTTTACCCATACTCCAGAGGCCAAGCTCTGAGACCCCCATGCCACAGCAGACACCTCTGACAGCACCCTCTATCTGCCATTATCTCTTACCACTGGTCCCCTGAAGATGTCCCTCCCTGGGTCTGTACTACCTTCATATTCACTCACTAGTCACAACACTTACCAAGCATACATTCTTCAGTTTACCATTATGCACCTCTTCATTTGACCTTAGCCATTCCTTTTACCATTTAGTGGTTAAACCTGTGTGCCATGTCTGGTACTAGACATTGGGGGTACAGAGATGCCTGAAACACTTCATATACACGGTCTCCTTGAATCCTCATAATGCCCTGAGATGATAGAGAGGGCTCATAGTAACCCCTTTCACAGGTGAGGACAGACATTCAATGTAATCCACTGGAAAGAGGCCTGACCACCAAATCCTTCAGCAATTACTAGATTCCTTCCCTGACCAAGCCCCCAGCCAAATTCAGTTTCCTGCCTCCTTTTTCTGTTGGTAAACAATGGGCTGAGCCCTTAGGCACATCCCCAAACCCAAGTAAGTCCCAAGGCTCCTGTGTATAGTTGTACAATCTGTGCACTGTATATAGGTGCCCAGCCAAGGGAGTGAACGGGGCTGAAATCCAGCCGGGACTTTCTACCAAGCCAAGTGGCTGACTCTATTGTGAAGAAAGGTTGCCCTTTTCTAACTGGTCTGCCCAGGAGAAGTACTTTTTTTTTTTTTCTTTTTTCTTTTTTCTTTTTTTGAGACGGAATCTCACTCTATCGCCCAGGCTGGAGTGCAGTGGCCAGATCTCGGCTCACTGCAAGCTCCACCTCCCAGGTTCACGCCATTCTCCTTCCTCAGCCTCCTGTGTAGCTGGGACTACAGGCGCCGCCACCATGCCCGGGCAATTTTTGTATTTTTAGTAGAGACGGGGTTTCACCGTGTTAGCCAGGATGGTCTCGATCTCCTGACCCCGTGATCTGCCCGCCTCGGCCTCCCAAAGTGCTGGGATTACAGGCGTGAGCCATTGTGCCCGGCCGAGAAGTACTTTTTTTTATAACTTGTACAAAGGTACCATATTGGCTAGCGGTGGCAATGATCCTCTCTCCAGTTCCAGAAATGCTCCTTTGTTTATTCCTGCTTCCTTAGACCAGATGCTCTTGGATAGCACTTTCTTTGGCAAGCTCAGCCTGATCTAAAATGAAACTTGTAACTTCTCTGCCAAAGCCTGTAGCCCTTTCGGTATTCGTTACCCTAGTCAATGGCACCACCGTCCATTCATCCAGTCACGCAAGCCAGAAACTTGGAAGTGATCATTTATGCCTGGTTTTTTTTTTTTTTTTTAACTCCCCAGGATCCTTACGTTCTACTGATTCCAACTCCTAGGTATCTCTTGGATCTATATCAATCTCTCCACATTTACTGTCCTTGCTTTGAACCTAGTCCAAAAGCCTCTTAACTGGTCTCTGCCTCACCCTTATTCTACTGCCAGAATACATATCAAATAAAAAACCTGTTTATTTTCTTTGCTTTAGGTTCCATGGCTTCTCATTTCCAACCCAAAACCCAAAAATCTAAACACCTTTCCACACCACACACAGTGCCAGCGAACTAGCTACTCCCCATCAGGCCAGCTTCATCATGCATTTCCATGCCCCTGTATGTCTGTGCCTTTGCATAGGCTGATACTTCTGCTTTAAAATCCCACCCCCGCCTTGTTCCATTATCCTATCTTTTTCACATCCTTCAAGACGTAGCCATAGTTCCAGCACCTAGCACAAGACTTTACATAAAATAGATGCAAAACAAATGCTTGTTAAATGACCATACGGATGGATGGATGGATGGATGGATGGATGGATGGATGAAATATCATCCCATCTACCCCATGGAGCCTTTCTATACTCCAGCAGGCAGAGTTTATTCTGTGACAGCCCCTTGTATTTACATACCTCACACATAACACTTTTTATATGGTTACATAATAATCTGTTGACATATCTATTTCTGCAACTAGATTATGAGCTCATTAAGTGCTAGTACTGTTTTGCTTACTCTGAACTCTTAGCATCTAGCCCACTATCTGGTACATAGGAGGCACTTAGTATTTGTTAAATAAGAGAACAATGATGGAAATAACTACATATCAAAAACCGAGATGCAGCCAAAGCAATATTTAGAGGAAAATGACAGCCTTAAATAAACATATTAGAAAAGGAGGATGGCGGCCAGGCGCGGTGGCTCAAGCCTGTAATCCCTGCACTTTGGGAGGCCGAGACGGGCGGATCACGAGGTCGTGAGATTGAGACCATCCTGGCTAACACGGTGAAACCCCGTCTACTAAAAAGTACAAAAAATCAGCCGGGTATGGTGGCGGGCGCCTGTAGTCCCAGCCACTCGGAAGGCTGAGGCAGGAGAATGGCGTAAACCCGGGAGGCGGAGCTTGCAGTGAGCTGAGATCTGGCCACTGCACTCCAGCCTGGGTGACAGAGCGAGACTCCGTCTCAAAAAAATAAATAAATAAATAAAAGAAAAGGAGGATGGCTAAAATTAATGAAATTTAAATATCAAAATAAATCTGTCTCATGAAGTTAGAAAAGTAAAATTAACCCAAAGAAAATGGAAATAAAAATTTTTAAAGACAAATAAAATTAGTACATTTCTGGAAAGACTGATTAATAAACAAAGACAGACTCTGGGAGGCTGAGGTGGGAGGATTGCTTAAGGCCAGGAGTTCCAGACCAGCCTGGGGGCAACATAGTGATATCCTGTTTCTATTTTTTTTTTTTTTTTGAGATGGAGTCTCACTCTGTCACCCAGGTTGGAGTGTGGTGGCGCAATCTCAGCTCACTGCAACCTCCGCCTCCTGGGTTCAAGCGATTCTCCTGCCTCAGCCTCCCGAGTAGCTGGGATTATAGGCATGCGCCACCATGCCCAGCTAATTTTTTGTATTTTTCTTCTCTCCACTTCCAGAAATGTAGAGATGGGGTTTTACCATATTGGCCAGGCTGGTCTTGAACTCCTAACCTCAGGCGATTTGTCCACTTTGGCCTTCCCTGTTTCTATCTTTGAAAAAAGTTAAAAATAAAAAGAAAATAAGAGAAATTTAAAAATGTCCTACAGATACTAAAAGGATAAGGGGATCTTGCTGACCAGTGCAGACCTTCAGGCGAGCAGTCCAAGTGCAAGCCTGCTATAGTCTCCTGTCTGCACAGGTGAGAAGAGAACAATGTCGCAGGATACCGGTCCACAAGTGCCTTTGCACTGGTTTGGCTGTTGGCTAGGCAGCACTGGTTGCCTCTGGAGGGATCACTGACTATGCAAAAGCAGGTAGAATGCCATTCCTCTCTGGGGGTTTAACAGGCCTGGGTGCTTATCAGCTTTCAGGATCCAAGGGATGCTTGGGTTTTCTTAGCTACATCTGAGACCTTGGCTGGCATTATGGGAATGAGATTCTACCACTCTGGAAAATTTATGTCTTCAGGTTTAATTGCAGGTACCAGTTTGCTGATGGTTGCCAAGCTGGGAATCGGTACGTTGAACAAACCCCATCAGTAGTAGTCATTTCCCAGCTTGGACTCTTGAAGAATTAAAAATCTCCAAACTTCCACTATTTTCAAGGTATTAACAGAAATAAGTGCAGCATTTTTGCATATTCTGACATTTTACTTCATTTATTATTATTATTATTTTGAGACAGGGTCTCATTCTGTCACCCAGGCTGGAGTGCAGTGGCAGATCTCGGCTCACTGAAACCTCCGTTTCCCAGGTTCTAGTGATTCTCCTGCCTCAATCTCCTGAGTAGCTGGGATCACAGGTGTGCTCCACCATGCCCAGCTAATTTTTTTTTTTTTTTTTGTATTCTTATTAGCGATGGGGTTCACCATGTTGACCAGGCTGGTCTCAAACTCCTGAGCTCAAGTGATCCACCTGCCTCGGCCTACTAAAGTGCTGGGGTTACAGAGGTGAGCTACCAGGCCCGGCTATCTGACACTTTACTTTAGAAAAGAAAGGACACTATTGGCCAGGCGCAGTGGCTCATGCCTATAATCCTAGCACTTTGAGAGGCCAAGGCAGACGGATAGCTTGAGATCACGAGTTTGGGCTAGCCTGGGCAACATGGCGGAACCCTGTCTCTACAAAAATACAAAAATTAGCGAGGCATGGTGGTGTGCGCCTGTAGTCCCAACTAATCAGAAGGCTAAGGAGGGAGGATGGCTTGAGCCTTACAGGCGGAGGTCACAGTGAGCGGACATCGCACCACTGCAGTCCAGCCTGGGTGATCAAGCCAGATCTTGTCTCAAAAAAAAAAAAAGACACCAAACTTAGCAGGGAAAAACTCAGTCACCATTACAACCCCACAGATACCCTAATACAGTTTAATTCTTGTGTATTGATGTTATATCTTCTTTCTGTATCATTTTTTTGAGACAGAGTTTTGCTCTGTCACCCAGACAGGAGTGCAGTGGCACGATCTCAGTTCACTGCAACTTCCGCCTCACAGGTTCAAGCGATTCTCCTGCCTCAGCCTCCTGAGTAGCTGGCACAACAGGGGCATGCCACCATGCCTGGCTGATTGTTGTATTTTTAGTAGAGATGGGGTTTCACCATGTTGGCCAGGATGGTCTCGATCTCCTGACCTCGTGATCCACCCACCTCGGCCTCCCAAAGTGCTGGGATTATAGGTGTGAGTCACTGCAGCTGGCCTCTTTATCTTATAGGTGAAATCTCAAGGAATAAAATGTTAGGTGGCAACAGTGGGGGCTCTGAAACCTCATGCTGTGCTCAGAGGAACAGTGTGAAAAAAATATCTTATGATATTTAGGATATCTGTTCTTTCGCTCATCTTAGGGCACAGAGCTACTTTGAAATTATGTTAAATGGAGTATCAATGAAAATAAAGTTTACTATAAATAAAAAAGGGGAGCCAGGTGCAGTGGTGTATGCCTGCAGTTCCAGAACTCAGAAGGCTGAGGCAGGAGGATCACTTGCACTCAGGAGTTGAAGGCCAGTCTGGGCAACATAGTAAGATCCTGTCTCTAAAAATAATGATAAAAAATAAAATAATTAAAAGGGGGTATTACGAATTTTCCACCCTTTTGATGACTTCCTTTACTTAATCACCTAGTCTCATGCCTACCTCTACACACTAGTGAAACTGCTCTCTTCAGTTACTAAGGTCAAAATCAATGACCTATTCTTATTCTTCAACCCTTGATCTTCATGCGCTGCCCACCACCCATTCCATCTTGTCATTTCTTTCTTACCCACTCTCTTCGTTCTATTCTTCTTCCTCCTCCTGCCTCAACCCTGCTCCTCAATGGTGCAAACCTAGAAACGAACACAGTACTTCCCTCCTACCTTCTTTCCTTTCTTCTCATTCCCTCAGGAAGCTTCTTCAGCATACTATCAGTTACTTCAGTACAGATAATTCAAAAATTAATGGTTCTAGTCAGACCTTTTGCTACAATGTCTACAGAAAAGACAGAAAATGTAAAGGGAAGAACAGAATGCCAAGATTCAAGAAGAACCAATTAATTACAAGCAGTCCTCAGGGTACTACTATGTGCTGGGTCTTTTTGCTCTCAATTTGCTACAGAGATATTTGTGTGTTTGCCTCTCTCCTATAGAACATGGTTAGCCAATTCATAATCAGTTCATTTTAAGACACTGAAAGTTTAACCAAGAGTCCGATATTTATGTTTAACATGTGCCTTATAGGGATCTACGCCTGGGAACACCAAACGGAAGAGGCTGGACTCCAAAATGTTATAGTCTATTGTTTACCTGGTGTCAGCCATTAAAATTACCTTTGGTTTCTAGGAAGTATAAATGGACCCTTTTTGAAAATGTAATGAAAGTCATGGACAACTCACATAAACAAGTCACAGAATTTTGCATGTAAACTTAGATTAAGGACCACAGTTAAATCAGTGTTGCTTTAAGTGATTAAAGCAGACTGATCCATGTCTGGTACTGAATTACACACTCATATTCTCAACTTGCTCACCAACTCCATATGGCAGTCCTTGTATTTCAATATAAAATCTGTTTTTCACACCCAATTTAAAACTGGGCAAGGATCTGAATAGACATTTCTCCAAAGAAAATATATAAATGGCAAATAAGCACATGTAAACATGCTAACATCATTAGCCATCAGGGAAATGCAAATCAAAACCACAATGAGATACCACTTGATAACCTCTAGAATGACCATAATAAAAAAGATAATAACAAGCATTGGTAAAGATGGGGATAAACTGGAATCCTCATATACTGCTGGTGAGAATGTATAATGGTGCAGACACTTTGAAAAACAGTGTGACAGTTCCTCAAAAGGCTAAACATGGAGTTACCATATGGCTGAACAATTCCGCCCCTAAGTATATACCCAAGAAAAATGAGTCCATATGTCCACACAAAAACTTGTATACAAATGTTCATATTGGCATTATTCATAATAGCGCAAAAGTAGAAGCAACCCATATGTCCATCAACTGATGAATAAACAAAGTGTGGTATGCCCATACAATGGAATATTATTCAGCAATAAAAGAAGCACATACAGCCTAAAATATGTAAACCTTGAAAACACTGTGCTAAGTGAAGAGCCAGGCATAAAAAACCAAAATATGTAATTCCATTTACATGAAATGTCCAAAATAGGCAAATCTGGTATACAGAAAGCAGATTGCTGGTGGCCTAGGACTGGAGGGAGTTTAGGGGGAATGATGGCTAATAGATATGGGACTTCTTTTGGGAGTGATGGAAATGTTTTAAAATTTATTGTGGTGATGATGGTTACAGAACTCTGTGAGTAAACAAACAAACAAAAAACCCACTGAATTGTATACTTCAAATGGATGAATTGTATGGTGTGTGAATTATATCTCAATAAAGCTATTAAGAACCGGTACCTTATAAAAATGTACAGAAAAAGCACTAATCATTAAAAAATTGACAAATTGGGCATCACCAAAATGAATTTTCTGTTCCTTAAAAGACACCATTTAAAAAAAACAAAAACAAAAAAAAACCAAGAGCAGGTTGCCTGTAGTCCCAGTTACTCAGAAGGCTCAGGTAGAAGGATCCCTTGAGCCCAGGAGTTTGAGGCTACAACGTGCTATGACTGTATTGTGAATCGCCACTGTACTTCAGCCTTGGCAATACAGCAAGACCTCGTCTCTTTTTCTTTTCTTTTTTTTTTTGAGACAGAGTTTCACTCTTGTTGCCTAGGCTGGAGTGCAATAGCATGATCTCGACTCACCGCAATCTCTGCCTCCCGGGTTCAAGCGATTCTCCTGCCTCAGACTCCTGAGTAGCTGGGATTATAGGCATGCGCCACCATGCCCGGCTAATTTTGTATTTTTAGTAGAGATGGGGTTTCTCCATGTTGGTCAGGCTGGTCTCGAACTCCCGACCTCAGGTGATCCGCCCGCCTCGGCCTCCCAAAGTGCTGGGATTACAGGAGTGAGCCACCGAGCCCGGCTTTTTTTTTTTTTTTTTGAGTCAGGGTTTTGTTCTGTCACACAGGGTGGAGTGCAGTGGTGCACTCTCGGCTCACTGCAACCTCTGCCTCCTGGGTTCAAGCGATTTTCCAGCCCCAGCCTCCTGAGTAGCTGGGACCACAGATGCTCACCACCATGCCGAGCTAATATTTGTATTTTTTGCAGAGACAGGGTTTTACCATGTTGCCCAAGCTGGTCTCGAATTCCTGAGCTCAAGTGATCCACCCACCTCAGCCTCCCAAAGTACTGGGATTACAGGCACCATGCCTAGCCTTAAAGCGTATTGTTTTTTTTCTTTTATTCCCCCAAGACAGAGTCTTGCTCTGTTGCCTAGGCTGGAGTGCAGTGGCGCAATCTCAGCTCACTGCAACCTCCTCCTCTTGGGTTCAGGCAATTCTCCTGCCTCAGCCTCCCGAGTAGCTGACATTAGAGGAGTAAGCCACCACACCTGGCTTTTTTTTTTTTTTTCCTGTATTTTTAGTAGAGATGGGGTTTCACCATGTTGGCCAGGCTGGTCTCAAACTCCTGACCTCATGATCTGCCCGCCTCGGCCTCTCAAAGTGCTGGGATTACAGGCATGAGCCACCGTGCCCGGCCTTAAAGTGTATTATTTATCATACCTTTATTGTAGGTATGGATAGGAAAAAACACAGTATCTATAGGGTTTAGTACTATCCATGGTTTCAAGCATCCACTGGGGCTCCTGGAATATATTCCCTGCAGATAAAAGGGGACTACTATAACTGTCACCACAATCAGAATATCTATGAACGACTAAGTAAGCTTTAGAAACTTGCAATGGTGTGTGTTAGAAAATGATCATTTACGAAACATGGTTATCAAAAAGGAGAAGACCTATGAGAGAGAAGGCCCAAATGGGCACACAAGTCACACGTTTTTAACTCTTAAACTATTGGAGCACTCAGTCAGCTCTAGGTATGTCAGGTCTGCGTCACATGAATTGAAAAGCTGGCCATCAAACTGCCAAATAGAGTATAGATCCAACATAGATACAAGAAACTCAAGCAATCCCAACCCCCATTCCTACCCCCTGGATTCTTTTGTCAGAAGACTCTGAAAATGAGTAGAAAACATTTCAGTCATAGATGCAAACTTCTGTCTACTGATAGTTTCTTTCCTTGGAAAACAAAACAAAAAAAAAGCACTGGGGGAAATGTCACACTACTATTGACAGTTGAGGCGGTGAGTAGTGCGCATCCAAAGATAACTTCGCACTGGTCAACAGGACCTCGCTGAAAGAATGCTGATTTACGAATCTATTTATCCAAGCAAGATAGAGCAGTTGAGCCAACAGTAGTTAACACACTGCTTCTTTCCTCTGCATAAGTCTTAAGAGGCCATAAACCAAAGCGAGCTAAACCTTTGCCTTCTGATATGAATACCATAGGTGAGACACAACAGTGAAATTCTGGTTTGGTTACAATGGGCAGAAGTTGGAAGAGGCACTATAAAGTTCAGAGCCCTGGGTGCAGATTGGGCTCCTCCAGCTGGTACTGGATCCATCAAGGCAGGATAATGTCCTAAGAAATGACCTCATCTGTCTTGTTCTCTGTAGGACGGGAAAGACAGTGACTAAGGCAACTAAGCCATAGTCCAAGAGAAACCACCAACATACAAATCATCCATTCCTCCACTGAACAAACACTGATTGAGAACCTATTCCATACCAGACTCTAGCTAAGCACCAGGGATACAATGATTAATAAAACAGATACAAGAACCAAGTGCAATGGCCCATGCCTATAATCCCTGCTACTCAGGAGGTTGGGGCAGGAGGATCCCTTGAGCCCAGGAATCCAAGGCTCTAGTGTGTCTGTGAATAGCCCTACACACCAGCTTGGGCAATAGAGTGAAACTCCACCTCTTAAATCCAAAATAAAAATTAAGAAAAAGGCTGGGTGCCTTGGCTCACGCCTGTAATCCCACCACTTGGGAGGCTGAGGTGGGCAGATAACCTGAGGTCAAGAGTTCGAGACCAGGCCAGGCACGTTGGCTCACACCTGTAATCCCAGCACTTTGGGAGGCTGAGGCTGGCGGATCATGAGGTCAGGAGATTGAGACCTTCCTGGCTAACACAGTGAAACCCCATCTCTACTAAAAATACAAAAAATTAGCCAGGCGTGGTGGCAGGCACCTGTAGTTCCAGCTACTTGGGAGGCTGAGGCAGGAGAATGGCGTGAACCTGGGAGGCGGAGGTTGCAGCGAGCTGAGATTGTGCCACTGTACTCCAGCCTGGGCAACAGAGCAAAACTCCATCTCAAAAAAAAAAAAAAAAAAAAAAAAGAGGGTCAGGTGTGGTACCTCACACCTGTAATCCCAGAACTTTGGGAAACCTAGGCAGGAGGGTCACTTGAGCCCAGGAGATCAAGACCACCTTGAGCAACAAAGTAAGATCCCCATCTCTATTTAAAAAATTTAAAAAATTAGCCATGCATGGCGGTATGCACCTGTGATCCCAGCTACTCAGGAGGTTGAAGTGGGAAGATTGCTCAAGCCCAGGAGGTCAAGGCTTCAGTGAGCTGTGTTTGCACCACTGTACTCCAGCCTGGCCAATAGAGCAAGACCCTGTCACCCTCCAAAAATTTTAATTTAAAAAATTTAAAAAAAGAAAAAAAAACTAGATACCGTCCTTGTGTTGATGGTTTTGAGGGCGGAGGAGAGACATTAAACAAATTGCTACATAGTATCTATGTGATTACAAGTATGACAATGCTACTTAGCTACAGTTGACAGTTGTCATATGGGAATGTGGAGATGGTAATAGAGAAGGCCTCAAGGTTGGAGATATGAATGACCTCTGTTCCATTTTTCTTAGAATCAAAGAGTGAGAATAGGGTTCCAAACAGGAATGTCAGACCAATGACCAGTGCAGGCTTGCCCTACCACTAAAGAGAAGCAATGACATGTGGTGCCAGTAAAAGCTGCTCAAGTCTTCAAAAATTGAGCCAAGATCTCCCTGGCACTGGGGCCTAGTCATGACTGGGTAATAAGAGGATAAATAAACACATGATATAACCCCCAAGAACACACATACACTAATACACAAACCCAAAACAGCCTCTCACTGTCTCTTTCTCTTTCACACACACTAACTCATGCTCATTTATGTATGTACAACCTACCATCACAATCATAACCCACACTCCCAGCCTCACACCTTCAAAGGCGCATACACACCTCACACGAATATATACACACAGGCCATCGTACCAGGCTGGCTGCTGCTCCACTCCTCACTCTCCGGGGTGCTCGCGGTGGGTTGTCCCTCTGGGTCCTTTCCTTCTTCTTGCTTCTCCTATAGAAGGCAAGCCTGATCCCAGCTTCTTCTCCTCATGGTTTGGGATGAAGTGCTAGCGTCTGATCCTGGCCCCTACCTGGCTCTCTGGCCATGTGGTATTCCGCCCCAAACAGGCAGAATTTCTTCTAGGCTGCCAGCAGGAGTGTGGCTCCAGCACACATCCCCCTATCACTTGAGCACAGACTCACATGAGCATGCATATCCTAATTAAACAGCCTGACTACAACTTTCCTTGTTATCTGGTACACAAAAACTTCCTTTGTGATGCTCTTACATGCCCAGTAGAATTCATGCTCTGTCCCTTCCAGCTTCTGCAGCTAGAGCCCTGGGTGTTCCTTGGCCTTTGGCCTAGGTACTGGACCCCAGTGATGGAGTTTTCCAGCTGCCTGCACATGTACTTTGGGTACTAGTTCGCATGACTATGTCTTAACCTTGACACTAAACTGAGATGGGAGCTCTGGAAAATCAGGAGAGTGATTAATTCATTTCCCTCCAAGCAGGTATAAGACCTGACTCAGGATGGGACCCCCAAATATGATGAGTGAGTCATTATGCGTGTCTTCTCTGGCCCAGCTCCATAATCTGGATCGACGGAGGCGACAGTGGGAATTGAGGCATAAGCTATAGCTTCCCCCTCCCTTCCCCACTGCTCTCTTCCTACCATGGCCTCTGGCTCCGACTCCTCCTCTGATAGGCTCTGGTATTCCCTGCGCTTCCTCTTCTTCACGGGTTTGAGGAGCTCAGAAGCGCTGGTGGAGCCTGAGGAGTTCTCCACTATGACTGACCTGAGGAAGGGCCAGCCTTAGAGAAAGAACCACCCGCCCTGCACCACCCAGCCCCTCTCCTAACCCCTGAACAGGAATGAGGCTTTGGGGGCTGAAGGCAGAGCGAGTAGGGCTGCGACCTCCTCCCCTTACCGCTCCTGGAACAGCTGAGGGCAGCCATCATTAGAGGAACCAAGATCTGGACCCGCGGCTTTGTGAGGCCCGCACGCCTGGCACTGACAGGTGCTATCATCCTCTGGGGGGTCCTGATTGGGATCTTCTGGAGGATTCTGGGGGTGGTCCTCTGCGGGGGCCAAATGGGCCTCAGGCCTCCCGCCCCATTGCAGCCACACTCAGGCTCCGCCCACGCCCCCACAGACCCTGCCTCCGCCTCAGTCCATCTCCGCATCGGATGGCCTCCTCCAGCCTTCTCCACCCCAGGACCACCCTGGGCCCCGCCCCCGGTCCTCCTGGGGCTCAGGCCTCACCCCACCCGCACAGGGCCCAGCTCAGGGCCTGGGGAGCGGGGCTCCTACCCGCTTGTAGGGGGCCCGCCTCGCCATCTCCAGCAGGGGCCCCGCCATCTTCGTATTCGGTCACGCCTTCCTGCCGCAGCTCGGGGCTCGGGGGCTGCTCCACTCCCGCCATGTTCAGCGGCTTGTACTCGCTTATCCGGAACTGGAGCGCGGGAGGGTCTGAGGATTGCGACTCCCGTACGGGCCCTTGACCCACCTCGGCGTCGGGGCCATGGCCCTCTCGTCGCCTCATGCCAGCTCACGCCCTCAGCAGGCCTCAAGACTCCATGCCAGGGCACCTCACTCCAAGCTATACCAGCCAAACCCTCACTCCAGGCTACGCCCCCAAGCACCTGCAGGGTCCAGTCCCCCGGTGCCCCACTCTAAGCCACGCCCCCAAACTACCACAGGCCCAGTCAGAGTGCCCCACTCTAAGCCACACCCCCAGACACCCACAGGCCCAGTCCCAGAGTGCCTCACTCCAAGCGACGCCCCCATAGTCCCCAGGGCCTAGGAGTGCTTCAACTCAAGCCACGCCCCTAGAGTCCCTCACTCAAAGCCCACCCCTAGTGCCCATCATTTTAGCCAGCTTCCCCCGCTTCCGCCTCAGGTCCGGCCTCCGGGCCCGCAAGCCCCGCCCCATGGCTGTGGTTTACGAGGTTTAGCCAATCCCCACAGACACTGACCCGCAGGCCGCCCCCAGGGGGCGGGGCCGCGGCCTCTGTCCATTCCAGAATCCGCACTGTGCTGGTGCTGGAGCTGGCCGGCCCGGCACTAAGCTGCGGCAGGACAGTGGCAGGAACCGGTTCGCTGCCGGCCACTTGCTCCGGGGTACCCACATGGATTGGCTCCCGGGGAAAGCAAGACACATCCAGGGCACTGCTGGGCAGGCCGAGGTTGGCCGAGCTGGCTGTAAACAGATACACAAATAGACACGACACGGGTGAGTCTAGTGGCCCTGCCTCAATCCTGCCACGCATGTGTAGGCATGTGAAGGAAGACAGGTGGAGGAGAGTGAAAACAGTCATCCCCTCTCCAGGATCCACACTTGCTTGTGCAAGTACAGAGATGCTCTTCCTCCCCAGACTCCTACCCTAGCTTGACTCACCTGGAATGATAAAGGCAGTTGCGGGCAGGTGAGGACCAGAACCGGGGCTGTCTCTGGCCACCAAGTGCACGCTGACCTCCCCTGTGGAAGGCCCCTTCAGTGTCCTCAGCATCTCCATTTCAGCATGCCCCTCCATCCTGGCAGGCCTACAAGCCAAACACAGCCCCCAGGGTGATCAGGTGGGGACCTCTGTTACAGAAGCAATGGAGATGTGAAGGGATGGGGCTTCTTTGAGAAGCTGGCCACCTTCAAACCCGTAACCTGCAGAGAAAGGCCTCAGTCCTGTGGGGAGTAGGGTGTCTTCAAGACCAGCATCAGGTCTGGCTCCTGTTCTGGCCAGGCCCTGCACCTCCCCAGTCTCTGTAAGGATGGTAAGGATGGGTAGGGTGGCATGTGTGAGGGTACTTTGTAAACTGTGATGTACAGCACTGACTCTGGGGAGCATGACTCGGGTCAAGGTTCTGTCTGGCCAGTTGTCTCCAGGACACAGCCCAGGCCACATCCAAACTCACCTTTTCCTTGACCCCACCTCTATCCCCACTAGAATCACTCCCTCCTCCCTCTGGGGATTCAGAGACCTCAAATACCAGGTATTCCTTCACCCACACAGGGATCATCTTCCTGGGAGGTGGGATCTTTCCTGATCATGTTCTTTTATGGCCCTGTCCACCACTCCCTCCAACCCCAAGCACAGGGTGGGCACTCAGATATCTGCTGAACACATGTACGCATCTGAAGAGCAAAGACGTAGTGTACGAAAATGCAGTCAAGTCAGTACGTGATTTTGTTTTAATAATGCAAAGGCAGTAGAGGCATTTCATAGAGTTCATTCAACAGGTAAAAACATAAAGAAAAAGACCTAGAGATACAAAGAATATACTTAATATCTATTTACTCAGCACCTAAAATATACTCACCACTGCCCTACTTGCCTTACCAGCACTGTCCAGTAGAATTTTCTGTGATCATGAGACTGTCCAATACCTAAACTGTCCAACACAGTAGCCACTAGCCACATGTGGCTACTGAGCACTTGAAATGGGCTACTATGACTGAGGAACTGAATTTTTTATTTTATTTTATTTTAGTGAAATTTAAAAGTTACCAGAAGGTAGTTACAGTGGTGCATGCCTGTAGTCCCAAGTTCTCTGGAGGCTGACCCAGGAGGATGGCTGAAGCCCAGGAGTCTGAGGCTAGCTTGGGCAACATAGCGAGACCCTGTCTCTGAGAATAAATAAGAAAATAAATAGCGACAGTAGCCATGACTACTGTATTGGACAGCACAGCTTGGCCTGTCAGTGCTACCTCCAAAACACACTGAAGGTCTAACCACTTCTCTCCATCTCGACTGCTGCCATGCTGGTCCCAGCCAATAGCAGCTCTCTTTGGACTTCTGAAATTGCCTTCTAGCCCATTTCCCTGCTTCCTTTCCTGCACCCCTACAGTCTACTCCCCAGTAAGAAAAACTTTAAAAACATAAACCAAATCACATAATTTCCCTATCTAAATTCTTCAATGGCTCTCTGTTGCCCTTAGAGTAAAATCAAAGTGCTTTGCCCTAGAAAATCTGACCTCTGCTTTTCCCTCTGGCCTCATCCTATGCCATTCTTCCCCTGTTCTCTCCAGTCAACAGACTCTGGTTTCCTTCTATTGCTTGACCAACATTCCCACTCACAGCCTTTGCCCTTGCTGTTCCCTACCCCTGGAACGCCCTTCCCCAAGCTCTCTGCTTAACTGGCTCCTTCCCATCCTCCAGTCCTCAATTCAATAGTCACCTCCTCAGAAGAGGTCTTTCCTTACCAAGTAATTTTTTTTTTTTTTTGAGATGGAGTCTCGCTCTGTTGCCCAGGCTGGAGTGCAGTGGTACCATCTCGGCTCACTGCAACCTCTGCCTCCAGGGTTCAAGCAATTCTCCTACCTCAGCCTCCTGACTAGGTGGGATTACAGGTACACACCACATAGCCTGGCTAATTTTTGTATTTTTAGTAGAGACGGGGTTTCACCATGTTGGCCAGGTTGGTCTGAAACTCCTGACCTCAGGTGATCTGCCCACCTCGGTCTCCCAAAGTGCTGGGTTTATAGGCGTGAGCCATCGAGCCCGGCCTGACCAAGGAATTTAAAGCAGCAGCATACCCCTCACCCCTTCCCACCACTAGCTGTCTCATTACTATTATATATTTCTTTCTTTCTCATCCTTCATTATAATCAAAAGTGATCTTCATTTATTTCTGTGTTTGATCAGTCATCTCCACATAAATGCTGACTGTCTGTCTTGTTCATTGCTATATCCCCAACACTTCGTACGTGGCACATAGTAGGTGCTTAATAAGTACTTGTGTTGGATTTCAGTAACTTGAACTTGTTAATAAAAAACAGTGTATGGGGCCAGCTTGGTGGCATGTGCCTGTAATCCCAGCTACTGGGGAGGCTGGGGCAGGAGAATCGCTTGAACCTGGGAGGTGGAGGGTGGAGGTTGCAGTGAGCCGAGATCATGCCACTGTACTCCAGCCTGGGAGACAGAGCAAGACTCCATCTCAAAAAACAAAAGCAAACAAAACACTGTATGGGTCCAATGCAGTGGCTCACACCTGTAATCCCAGCACTTTGGAGGCTGAGGTGGGAGGACTGCTTGAGCCCAAGAGCTCAAGACCAGCCTAGGCAACACAGGGAGACCCTGTCTCTATAAAAAATTAAAAAAATAAAAATTAGCCAGGTGTTGTAGTATATGCCTGTAGTCCCAGCTACTCCAGAGGCTGAGCAGGAGGATTACTTGAGCCTGGGAGGTCAAGGCTGCAGTGAGCCATGATCTCACCACTGTACTCTGGTCTAGGTGACAGAGCGAGACCCTGTCTCTAAAGAAAAAAAAAAAATTAGCTGGGTGCAGGGGCTCACACCTGTAATCCCAGCACTTTGGGAAGCCGAGGCAGGTACATCACCTGAGGTCAGGAGTTCGAGACCAGCTGGACCAACATGGTGAAACCCCATTGCTACTAAAAATACAAAAAATTAGCTGGGCGTGGGGGCAGGCGCCTGTAATCCCAGCTACTTGGGAGGCTGAGGCAGGAGAATTGCTTGAACCCAGGAGGTGGAAGTTGCAGTAAGCCAAGATCATGCCACTGTACTCCAGCCTGGGCAACAGAACAAGACTCCATCTCAAAAAAAAAAAAAAAAAAGAGAAAAAAGAAAAAAAAGTTATAAAACATAATTCCCTGAATTTCAATTCCAATTTGCTTTGCACAGCTGAAGTACTTGTACTATGTTAAATACCTTTAAATAGAGTTAGGCCGGACGTGGTGGCTCACGCCTATAATCCCAGCACTTTGGGAGGCCAAAGTAGGTGGATCGCTTTGAGCTCACGAATTGGAGACCAGCCTGGGCAACATGGTGAAACCCCATGTCTACAAAAGTACAAAAGTAGGCGGGGCACGGTGGCTCAAGCCTGTAATCCCAGCACTTTGGGAGGCCAAGATGGGCGGATCACGAGGTCAGGAGATCGAGACCATCCTGGCTAACAAGGTGAAACCCCGTCTCTACTAAAAAAATACAAAAAACTAGCCGGGCGAGGTGGCGGGCGCCTGTAGTCCCAGCTACTCAGGAGGCTGAGGCAGGAGAATGGCGTAAACCCAGGAGGCGGAGCTTGCAGTGAGCTGAGATCTGGCCACTGCGGTCCAGTCTGGGCGACAGAGCGAGGGGAAAAAAAAAAAAAAAAGTACAAAAGTTAGCCAGGCAGGCCAGGTGTGGTGGCTCACGCCTGTAATCTCAACACTTTGGGAGGCCAAGGGAGGCAGATCAGTTGAGGCCAGGAGTTCAGAACCAGCCTGGGCAACATCTTGAAACCCCATCTCTACCAAAAATACAAAAATTTAGCTGGGCAGGGTGGCAAACACCTGTTATCCCAGCTACTCAGGAGTCTGAGACAGGAGCATCCCTTGAACCCAGGAGGTGGAGGTTGCAGTGAGCCAAGATCGTACCACTGCACTCTAGCCTGTGTCACAAAGTGAGACCCTGTCTCAATAAATAAACAAATAAATAGAGTTAATCTTTTTATTTGAAACACTGACAGTTAAGAGTGAATGTGGTTATTTCTAAAAGAACTTCACTCTGTGTCAAAACCTGTCACATCTCAGGTCTATTGCAGAAGCTGGATTTAAAGATTGCCTTTCTGTTTGGGCTTGCTGCCTTCAGCAAGCATTGGAGGACCAAGTGGGTGTCAGCACCATTCTGTGCTCTGGGGTTACAGTCACAAACATGATCAAATGCTCTCATGAAGCTTATATTCTGGAGATAATGGATGAAGTTGGGGCTGGAAGTATAAATTTGAAGACCGGCATATGTAGATGGCATTTAAAAACACGGAAGTGGGGTGAGGCCCGGTGGCTCATGCCTGTAATCCTAGCACTTTGGGAGGCCAAGGTGGGAGGATCACTTGAGCCCAGGAGTTTGAGACCAGCATGGCCAACACAGTGAGGCCTCAGCCTCAACAAAAAATTTTAAAAATTAGCTGAGCATGGTGGTGGACCCCTGTGGTCCCAGCTACTGGGGAGGCTGAGGCGGAGGGGTTACTTGAGCCTGGGAGGTAAAGGCTGCAGTGAGCTATGATCACACCACTGCACTCGAGCCTGGGCGACAGAGCAAGACCCTGTCAGAGAGAAAGAAAGAAAGGAAAGGAAAAAAGGAAGGGGGGGAGAAAAAAAAGAAAGAAAAAGAAAGAAAAGAAGGGAGGGAGGGAGGGAAGAGAAAAAAGGAAAACGAAAAGGAAAAGAAAGAGAAAGAAAGAAAACTACATAACTGAATATAAAGAAAAAAGTGGGAACCTTGGAGCACACCCACATTTATAGGTTGGGAAGAGGAAAAGAGACTGAGAAGGAGTCGGCCATGAAGTGAGAGGGAACTCAGAAGAGTCTGGGTTTCTGGTGGACACTGAAAAAAGTTTTCAGCCTTCTGCCATCAGCCTCTCCTGGAATTGCTCAGAGCCTAGAGAGCTACCAGGCTTGAACGCACTCCTGGAAGCCGCCAGCCAATGACGAGTTGCTATGAGGTGTGGAGACCCCACCCCCTTGCCTTACTTCGGAACACCTCTGCAGGGCCATGTCAGTTCCAGAGCTTCCATTAGGTCAGGCTGAGGCCTCTGTTGAGACTACATCAGCAGTTCAGCTTCTTCCTCCGCCCAACCCGCCTTCATTCCCCTACTGGTGATATTCCCAAGAGCACTCCGATAAACCTACACTCAAATATTGCTATCGGAGTCTGTTTCCAGGGGACCCGACCTAAAACAACCATTGTAGCCCCAGCACAGAGCCGTGCACATAGCAGATGCTCAATAAATATATATTGGCTGAATGTGTCCATGGGTATTTTCTCTTCATGTCTGACAGGGTTTCCTCAATCCCTTGCCTTCCAAGGCCTTGTGTGCAAAAACGCCCAATAAATGCCCTTACTATAGGTGTTGGGTGGGGAGTAGAGCCCTCGACAGCTACCCCGAAAACAACACACAGCGAAGCTGAGCGCCACAAACTTGGGGCCTCGGCCCCGCCCCTCGCCGCAGCTGCTTCCCGGACGCGGGAGGGGACGGTAGCGGCCCTGAGCGCAGGGTTCTAGGATCGGGAACCGCCACCAGCCTCCCGGGACTGGTATAGGCAAAGGCGGGCGGGGCGGTCACTGATCCAACAGTTCCGCAGAACGGTTACTTTTTAAAACGCCAAAATGGCGGAATTCTTTTTATTCTTTATGGCCAAAAAAAAAAAAAAGAGAGAAAATTCCATATTCCATTATAAAAATCGAAAATTAATAATAGGAAAGTTTGCCACATGACTCATTTCCCAAGAAAACCAAAACCCCGCCCTCCACACCTCCTTTCCATTAATAAAAAACTCTTAATTGATTGCATATCTCCAAACACGCAGCCTCCACCCTCCGCCCCTCCTGATCGCAGCCCGAAGCCACGCCGTAGGGTCGACTGGGCCTGGAGCCCCGCACCCGCCCGGCCCCCTGCGCGCTCCGCCCAGACCGCTTTCCCCGGCGTTTTCCCGAACCTCCTTCCCAGCCCGCGCCCCCCGCCGGAGGCGTACGGAAGGAGCGAGACGCCGGAGCCGCAGACCCGAGCCCTCGCCGCCTTAGGCGGAGTGGGGTGGCGCGGCGCGGTGCCCAGGGGCCGCACGGTCTGAACCCACGAGCCGCTGGGTGCTTACCTGCCCGGCCAGCCAGTGGCCGCCCAGCGCGGAGCTACTGTCCGAGCCCGGCGCCGCGCGCCTGCGCGCTCGGCGGGGCGGGTCCGCCTCCCCGCAGGACGCAGAGCGCGGGGCCCGAGCGCCGGGCACATCTGCCGGGCCCAGGCGCAGGCCCAGGCTTCGGTGGCGCCCGCGCCCTCTTGCCTGCCTTCGAGGCCCTGGTTGTGCGCGCCTCATGCCCCCTCAACCTAGGACAGGTTTGCCGCACGGGCGTGGCGGGTCGAGATTTTTCCTGCCCCCGAACCCCTGCATCACAGTTAGCAGAGCAGAGCGGGGGCGCGGAGATCGCGGAGCTCGAAGAGACAGCCTGGAGGGCTACCGAGCTGAGTGGTTAGTGACAAAAGACGAGGCTGCACCCGGGCACGCACCCCAGCCGAGTGTCTGCTCTGTCCAACGCCTTCGACCGGAAAGAGGAACCCTCGTGCGGGGGCTCTGGTCCTGGCCCTGCGGGGCATAAAGAGCGACATTAGAGGCGTCTACTTTTGGATGACCCCACTGCCATGGGCTGGGTAACATCACTATCCTCCAGGTCCTCCATTTCGACATTTGTAAAGACCATCACCCACTTCATGGCGTATGGTCGTTTTGAGTTTGGGTTCCTGTGGTGGTGTAGCAGTCACTGCGCCTCTCTGCTTCAATTTGATCTCTTCGCCTCCACCTGATCTCTCTAATTAATCAAATCTCCTTGTTATTGGTTCTGGTAACACAAGATACCTGTCTTGCTTACACATACCACAGTTGGCACTTCACATAGATTTGAGTAATTCAAGAGGCTAAGAGGTTTCAAGCTCCAAGAGGGTAGGAAACATTAGTTTCTGTATTCCTAGTACCTAGCCCAGAGCGGGGCACAGAGTGGGTGCTTAACAAATATCTGTTCAGTGACTAAATGATGTACGGTATACAGATGAAAACAGGGTAACTTTTGGTACAGTCCACCATCCAGCCCCCTCTCTCACACCAATGATTTAATTTAATCCCTTGTTTTTACAGAAACAATGATTTAATTTAATCCCTTGGTTTTACTTGGACTTAAGTCATGGCCACGTGTCAGACCTCCAGGCTCCTGACTCCTTGCCAGGCCAGGTGAGAAAAGGGTTCCTAATGAAATGTAGGCAAATTCTCCAAATTGCTGTGATCAACAGGTTTACATTTATGCAGAATTTAACTATTCTGGTTGCCACGCCAACGCATCGCATGTGTTCTTCCTTGCTGCAATGTCAATTTTTAATCACATCTCATATTATTGGGAACAGGATTGCATCAGTTAAGGATGCTGGTTGCCATAACAATGGATGCCTCTTTCTACACATTGATACACACACAACCATCCACTCAGTTTTCTCTCATCTCAACCCAGACTGTGCTTGATCTAGATTTCAAAGGTTTATTTTAGGTATTCAGAAGATTAAAAGAAAGTGGTGAACCTACACAAACACATGGATTCTCAAAAACAAAGGCATCTTTTAGACGGACAAGTGGAATTTGAGCTAGCAAGACCTAGAAACAAACAACTAACATAGATGTGAGTTGCTAAGACATTATTTTTCTGCCTATCGACAGTATTTTTGTGGCTCACGCCTGTAATCCCAGCACTTTGGGAGGCTGAGGTGGGAGGATTGCTTGAGCCCAGGAGTTTGAGACCAGCCTGGGCAACATGGCAAAATCCTGTCTGTACAAAAAAAAAATTAGCTGGGTATGGTAGCGCACCACTGTAGTCCTCCCTAGCTACTCGGGAGGCTGAGGTGAGAGGATTGCTTGAGTCCAGGAGCTCAAGGCTTCAGTGAGCCATGAGTGTGCCACTGCACTCCAGCCTAGGCAACAGAGAGAAATCCTGTCTAAACAAACAAACAACCTCCCTACCACCCAAGAAAAAAACAGTATTTTTGTGGTCTTGATACCTGGCTTGTTGGCTTGAACAGGGGTCAAACAAACAAACCAGGTATCAAGCCCACCAAATACTGGGGTGAAGAGCTGCTCCCACGTAATATAATTTGGAGAAGTTTCTGCCTCATGAAGCCAGTTTCCCCTTCCAGTACCAGTCTACCTTCAGGAGCAAGTAAGCAAATCCGATCTTCCTCTTAAGTGATAGCCCCGTCTTCTGCAAGTTCACAGTCCCCATTGTCTTCTCCATGTTAACCCCCTGCTCAAGCATGGACCCAAAATATTTTGAAATGTTGATGAGTCAAAGCACTAAGAAGACTGTTGTTTAGGCCAGGCATAGTGGCTCACACCTGTAATCCCAGCACTTATGCCAAGGTGGGAGGATTGCTTCACGCCAGGAATTCCAGACCAGCCTGGTCAACGTAGTAATGAAACAGGAAACGTTCCCTTATCCCTCTCACAGGGTGTGCGACAGCTGGGGAGTGGCTCGCTTCTTCGGTGCCCTGCAGCTCAAAACCCAGGGGGAGCGTACAGACGGGCAGGTTGTGGGGAGCATGGGCTCCAACCCCACAGCAGCATCTAGGGTTGAGTATTTACAGCTCCAGAAGCCCCAGTAGGCGTGTGTTACTGTGTGCTCTTCAGTTTAGCCATCCAAAGACAGCTTGTTTTAATCAGCTCAATTAGACCCTCTGCCTTATCGAAAGGACAGAGAGTTTTCTGTATCCTGGGTTCTTGCCCTAGTGTACCAGAAAAATCGGATGGCATGTGGGCTTGGAGAATGAGTGCAAGGTTTTATTGAATGGTGGAGGTCGCTCTCAGCAGGTGTATGGGGAGCCAGAAGGGGGATGGAGTGGGAACCTGGTCTTCCCCTGGAGTTGCCGGGCTCTCCTTCAACCACCCTCAGGTGAATTTATCTAGGCATCCGTGTCCTTCTGCAGTTGATGGCCTGTCAGCATCTGTGTGTTCTTCTGATGTGTTCCTCTCAATATGCAGCCACTCGTATGTGTGCCCACTAGGGTCTTGGGATTTATACAGGCACAAGATGGGGGTGTGTGGGCCAGAGTGGTCTTGGAAAATGCAACATTTGGGCACAAAAACAGGAGTGCTCGTCTTCACCTAGGTCCATGGGTGGGGCCCTCACCGGGGACCCTGCCTTTCTCTACCCAGCATTTCCCTGCCCCCCTCCTGTATCAATGAGAGACCCCCTCCAGTCTCTACAAAAAATTTAAAAATTAGTTGGGTGTGATGGCACATGCCTATAGTCCTGGCTACTTGGGAGGATGAGCTGGGAGGATTGCTTGAGCCCAGGAAGTCAAGGCTGCAGTGAGCTGTGATCATACCACTGCACTCCAACCTGGGCAATAGAACAAGACCCTGTATGTAAAACAAACAAAAGAAAACCGTTGTTTCTAAGCAGCCCACACCATTCTGTTCCTACAGTAGAGTTTCATTCACCATTGATACTGTCTGCAGATTTTTAGGGAAATTATCAGGATGTGCCCTTTATGTATAAAACCTCTTCTGGGGGAAGGGGGAGGGGAGGGGGAAAAAAAAAAAAAAACCTCTTCTGGTTCCAATGTCAGACTGAGCTAGTATGGACACTTTTAAAAAATTTTTTTATTTTTATCTTTTAAATATAGTTACATAAAATAGAGACAGGGTCTCCCTGTATTGTCCAGGCTGGTCTCAAACGCCTAAGCTCAAGAGATCCTCCTGCGTTGGCCTCCCAAAGTGCTAGGATTACAGGCGTGAGCCACCGTGCCTGGCTGGGAACCTTTTCTAACACAAACACCAAAAAACCCTGCCTATTATATTACAAGAAAGGAAGCAAGCAAGCACACAGGGAAAGAAAGTGAATTCATTGCTGGCTGGGCGCGGTGGCTCACACCTGTAATCCCAGCACTTTGGGAGGCCGAGGTGGGTGGATCATGAGGTCAGGAGATAGAGACCATCCTGGCTAACATGATGAAACCCCGTCTCTACTAAAAATACAAAAAAATTAGCTGTGCATGGTGGTGGGTGCCTGTAGTCCCAGCTACTCGGGAGGCTGAGGCAGGAGAATGGCATGAACCTGGGAGGCGGAGCTTGCAGTGAGCCAAGATCGCACCACTGCACTCCAGCCTGGGCGACAGTAAGACTCCGTCTCAAAAAAAAAAAAAGTAAATTCATTGCTGAACATGTAAGAGGAAATCCTCAGGAGTCAAAACCAAAAAGGGAACCAGAGCAACAAGATGTGGCCTGATGTCTCTCTTGTCCTGGAGGTGGTTGTTGGATACAGACAGGACCCAGCTGCTAGAGAGTTGAGTTTTACCACACATGTAATGATGCAAGTTGGAACCTTGGGTCCATGTGGCCCTGACAGTTGGAACTGAAGCCCATGTATAAAGACTGGAGGACCAGATGTGGTGGCTCACACCTGTAATCCCAGCACTTTGAGAGGCTGAGGTGGGAGGATTGCTTGTGCCCAGGAATTCAAGACCAGCCTGGGCATCAAAGTGAGACCATGTCTCTACAAAACATCAAAATATTAGCCGGGTGTGTTTACATTCCTGTGGTCCCAGCTACTTGGGAGGCTGAGGCAGGAGGATCACTTAAGCCTGTAATGAGCCATGTTTGCCCTACTGCACTCCAGCCTGGGCAACCAAGTGAGGCGCTGTCTTAAGGGAAAAAAAAAAAAAAGAAAAAAAGACTGGATACTCCTCCCAGAGTATATATTCACTAAAGAGAGTTCTGGAAAAACTCAATACGACAGTCCAGAGAAATAGAAAGGAAGCTTGTCTCTGCCTGGGATGCATAGAAGTGATGATCAGGGCAAGTCAACCATGGAAAATCAAAACTGTAAGCCTACACAAAACTGTAAAACTACAAATTTGGGAACCCTATTTGTAGATTAGATTTGCAGGGATTTGTGCTGCCCTCCTGGTATTGATAGCTTCAGCTAGGAAAACAATGCAAAAATTGGTCCTGGGCAAGTAATATCCATGCACAACTTCTCTGTAGAGACGTCGTTACAACCCAAGCCAAATGGAATGCTCACAGTAGAAAAACATAAAGTAGTCAGGGAAATGATCTACCATATTTAACCACCAGCAGACCTAATAAACAGAAAAATTAGCACCCACAATAACTTGAGACAATAGCATAATTCATAAAGAGATTGTAAAATAAATGTGGGCTGGGTGCAGTGGCTCCTGCCTGTAATCCTAGCACTTTCGGAGGCCAAGGCAGGAGAATCACTTGAGGCCAGCAGTTCAAGACCAGACTGGACAACATAGCAAGACCTTGTCTCTCAAAAACCAGAACAAAAAACAAAAGCAAATGTGTTAAAACCATTTTAAAAGGAATGGGAGTTACATGAGGATTTGGATTTAGATTTACTCTTTCTACTGAAACAACTGAGAAGAGGGAAATCACATAGCAAATGTTTCTCAAGACACTGGCCATCAAGTAACAAAAGACATACTCTTCTTTCTTTTCTATTTAGAAACTGTATTAGTCCATTTTCACACTGCTATGAAGACATACCCAAGACTGGGTTATTTATTTATTTATTTATTTATTTATTTATTTATTTATTTTCCGAGACAGAGTCTTGTTCTGTCACCTAGGCTGCAATGCAGTGATGCGATCTCAGCTCACTGCAACCTCTGCCTCCAGGTTTCAAGCAATTCTCCTGCCTCACCCTCCTGAGTAGCTGGCATTACAGGCACGCGCCACCATGCCTGGCTAATTTTTGTATTCCTAGTAGAGACGGAGTTTCACCATGTTGGTCAGGCTGGTCTCAAACTCTTGACCTAGTGATCTGCCCACTTTGGCCTCCCAAAATGCTGAGATTACAGGCGTGAGCCACCGAGCCTGGTAAGACTGGGTAATTTATAAAGGGAAGAGGCTTAATTGACTCACAGTTTATCATGGCTGGGGAAGCCTCAGGAAACTTACAATCATAGTGGAAGGCAAAGGGGAAGCAAGCAAGGCACCTTCTTCACAAAGCATCAGGAAGGAGAAGTGCCCTGTAAAGGGGGAAGAGCCTCTTATAAAACCATCAGATCTCATGAAAATTTACTTACTATCACAAGGACAGCATAGAGGAAACCACCTCCAAGATGCAATCACCTCCACCTCTCCCTTGACACATGAGGATTGTGGGGATTATGGGGATAATGGAGATTACAATTTAAGATGAGATTTTGGGTGGGGGCACAGCCAAACCATATCAGAGACAGTCTCACTCTGTTGCCCAGGCTAAAGTCCAGTAGCATGATCATAGCTCACTGCAGCCTTGACTTCCTGGGCTCAAGTGACCCTCCCATCTCAGCCTCCCAAGTAGCTGGGACTATAGGCATTTGCCACCACACCCTGTTTTATTTATTTAGAGATGGAGTCTCACTCTGTTGCCCAGGCTGGAGTGCAGTGGTGCGATCTTGGCTCACTGCAACCTCTGCCTCCCGGGTTCAAGCAATTCTGTGCCTCAGCCTCCCAAGTAGCTGGGATTACAGGTGCCTGCCAGCGCGCCCAGCTAATTTTTGTATTTTGAGTAGAAATGGGGTTTCACCATGTTGGCCAGGCTGGTATTGAACTCCTGACCTCGTTATCCACCCGCCTGGGCTTCTCAAAGTGCTGGGATTACAGATGTGAGCCACTGTGCCAGGCCTGCACCCTGCTATTTAAAAAAAATATTTTATGTTGCCTAGGCTGGTAGAATAGAAATTCTTGAAAGATGAGAAATAATCTTTCAAGATTCCCATGATTACTGGAGAAATTTTTAAAAACAGTTATTATAACTCTATTCCATATGCTCAAGAAGCTAGAGGAAGAATTGAACATGTTAAGCAGAGAAACATAAGATAATCTTTTTTTTTTTTTTGAGACCAAGTCTCTCTCTGTCGCCCAGGCTGGAGTGCAGTGGCGTGATCTTGGCTCACTGCAAGCTCCGCCTCCCGAGTTCACACCATTCTCCTGCCTCAGCCTCCCAAGTAGCTGAAACTACAGGCACCCGCCACCACGCCCAGCTATTTTTTTGTATTTTTTGAGAGACGGTGTTTTGCCGTGTGTTGGCGAGTATGGTCTCGATCTCCTGACCTCGTGATCCACCCACCTCGGCCTCCCAAAGTGCTGGGACTACAGGCGTGAGCCACCGTGCCCGGCCAGAAGAGGAGGCTGGGTGCAGTGGCTCATGCCTGTAATTCCAGCACTTTCGGAGGCTGAGGATGGTGGATCACCTGAGGTCAGGAGTTCGAGACCAGCCTGGCCAACATGGTGAAACCCTGTCTTTACTAAAAATACAAAAAAATTAGCCAGGCATGATGGCGGGTGCCTGTAATCCCAGCTGCTCAGGAGGTTGAGGCAAGAAAATCGCTTGAACCTGGGAGGCGGAGGTTGTGCCGAGATTGTGCCACTGCACTCCAGCCTGGGTGACAGAGTGGGACTTCATCCTGGAAAAAAAAAAGAAAAAAGAAGATAATTTTTAAAAGACCCAAATTAAACTTCTAGATATAAAAAATACAATGTTTGAGATGAAAAATATACAGGATTCATCTTATAGTGCCAGAAAGGAAAAGAAAAACAAAACAAAACACAATGAGGGGCATTAATCAAAGGGTCAGAGGAAACAACAAGTGCTCCAAATGGCTAACACTGGAATAATGTGCACAATCAAATAAAGTAATATTGAATCATAAGCTAAAGATTAAAATAAATATCCAGGAGTCCATATTGATATAAAAAAGATTGAATAAACTAATAAATAGGGGAGATAAGACAAATCTCCCATGCAGAGGGATTCCAATGGAAAGGGATTAGATACTCCACCCTAAAGAAAAGGAAGCACAATTCACCACCTGTCTTAGTCTGTTTTCTGGTGCATAACAGAATACCACAGACTGGACAATTTATAAACAATAGAAGTTTATTTGGCTTATGGTTCTGGAGGCTGGGAAATCCAAGAGCATGGCACGAGCATCTGGTGAAGGCCTTTGTGCTGCATCATAACATGGCAGAAGGGCAGGCGAACATGGACAAAGAGGAAATTTGGCTGAACTCAACTTTTTCCCTTTTTTTTTAAAGATAGTGTTTTGCGGCTAGGCACTGTAGCTCACACCTGTAATCCCAGCACTTTGGGAGGCCGAGGTGGGTGGATCATCTGAGGTCAGGAGTTCAAGACCAGCCTGGTCAAAATGGTGAAACCCGTATCTCTACTAAAAATACAAAAAAAAATTAGCCAGGTGTGGTGGCAGGTACCTGTAATCCCTGGGAGGCTGAGGCAGGAGAGTCACTTGAACCTGGAAGGCAAAAGTTGCAGTGAGCCGAGATCACGCCACTGCACTCTAGCCTGGGGAGAGAGTGACAGAGCAAGACTCTTTCTCAAAAAACAAACAAACAAAAAAAACAAACAAAAAACAAACAAAAAAATTAGGGTCTCACTATGTTACCCGGCTGGAGTGCAATCACTGTTCACAAGAATCTTGGCATGCTACAGTTTTGAACTCCTAGGCTCGAGCAACCCTCCTGCCCCAGCCTCCCAAGTAGCTGGAGCTGTAGGTTCTTACTCAGCTGATGGTCAGCTTCATTCTTTTTATCAGGAACCCACTCTTGTGATAACTAACCCACTCCTGAGATAACAGCATTAATCCACTATGAGGGCAGAGTCCTCCTGACCTAATCACCTCTTGAAGATCCTGCCTCTTAATTACATTGGTGATGAAATTTCAACATGAGTTTGGGAGGGGACATTCAAACCATAGCACTGCTCTTCAAGTATGGGTTGCACAGCACGACTTCCTTCGAAAGATTACAGTATGAGCCGGGCGCGGTGGCTCAAGCCTGTAATCCCAGCACTTTGGGAGGCCGAGACGGGTGGATCACGAGGTCAGGAGATCGAGACCATCCTGGCTGACACGGTGAAACCCCGTCTCTACTAAAAAAAAATACAAAAAACTAGCCGGACGAGGTGGCAGGCGCCTGTAGTCCCAGCTACTCGGGAGGCTGAGGCAGGAGAATGGCGTGAACCTGGGAGGCGGAGCTTGCAGTGAGCTGAGATCCGGCCACTGCATTCCAGCCTGGGCAGCAGAGTGAGACTCCGTCTCAAAAAAAAAAAAAAAAAAAAAAAAAAGAAAGATTACAGTATGGCAAGGGATGGGGAGGGAGATTAGTAACTTTACAGTGTGGGTATGGCTGCACGTTATCCAGAACATCAGAGACTGACACATTTTCCACTGGGCTTTGGAAATTTACTCTTGCACTTACATTTGTGAAAAAATAGGTCTATATCCACTAGGAAAATCTGTGTCAGTCAGGGCCAGAGCCTCAATTATTTCCTTTTCTCCTACCCTGCTAAGTATCTGAATCTTGCTTTCAACACACCCTTAGAATTCATGTCTTCCTTGCTGAGGAACCCAATGAAAAATATCGAACTGTATTAGTTTTCTATTGCTGCTGTAACAAGTTACCACAAAGTTGGTGGCTTAAAACACCTAAGACACATTTTTTTTTTTTTTTTTGAGACAGAGTCTTGCTCTGTCACCCAGGCTGGAGTGCAGTGGTATGATCTTGGTTCACTGCAAGCTCTGCCTCCCGGGTTCATGCCATTCCCCTGCCTCAGCCTCCTGAGTAGCTGGGACTACAGGCACCCACCACCATACCCTGACTAATTTTTTGTATTTTTAGTAGAGATGGGGTTTTACTGTGTTATCCAGGACGGTCTCGATCTCCTGACCTCGTGATCTGCCCACCTTGGCCTCCCAAAGTGCTGGGATTACAGGCGTGGGCCACCACGCCCGGCCAAAACACCTAACATATTTTTGTTATGTCATAGTTCTGGAGGTCAGAAGTTCAAAATGGGTCTCATTCAGCCTTAAGTTGTCAGCAGGGCTGCATTTCTTTCTGGAGGCTCTAGGAGAGAATCTAGTTTCTTGTGTGTTCTAGCTTTGAGAGGCTGTCTACATTTATCGGTTTGTGGCCCCTTTCTCCATCGTCTAAGCTATCAATGGCCGGTCAAGTTTTTCTCACATCATATCACTGTGACACTCACTCTATGGCCTCTCTTTTCATCTTTTAAGGATGCTTGTGCTTACATTGGGCCCACTCAAATAATCTAGGATAATCTCCCTATTTTAAACTCAGTTTATCAGCAAACTTAGCTCCATCTGCAACTTTAATTCCATCTTGCCATAAAACATAACATATTTACAGGTTCCAGGGATTAGAATGTGAATGCATTTGGGGGATCATTACTCTGCCTAGCATACAAGGTAACAACAAAGTTGGTGTGATGGTTAATA
Organism: Macaca fascicularis; assembly: GCF_037993035.2. NCBI lineage: Eukaryota > Metazoa > Chordata > Mammalia > Primates > Cercopithecidae > Macaca > Macaca fascicularis. The sequence continues at coordinate 99,576,067 of NC_088384.1, read as the reverse complement.
TTGTGTCAACTGGACTGGATTGAGGGATGCCAGCTGGCTGGTGAAACACTTCCTGGGAGCGTCTGTGAGGGTGTTTTCAGAGGAAATTGACATTTGAGTAAGTGGACTGCGAGAAGAAGACCTACCTTCAAGGTGGGTGGGCACCATCCAATGGGCTGCCAGCATGGCTGGAACAAAGCAGGCAGAAGAAGGGATATTCAGGTGGCTGTGTCCTCTAGCGTGCTCTCTCTGTCTTCCTGTGCCAATGCTTGCTTCATCTCCTTCTGCCCTTGGACATCAGATTCCAGTTTGTTGGATCTTGGACTCTGCAACTTACACCAGTAGCATCCTGGGGGCTCTCAGGTTTTCAGCCTCAGACTGAAGGCTACACTTGGGCTTCCCTGGTTTTGAGGCTTTCAGGCTTGGACTGAGCCATGTTGCTGGCTTCTCTTTTTCCCCAGCATGCAGATAGTCTATGGTAGGACTTGCCTTGTAATCATGTGAGCCAATTCTCCCTAATAAACCCTTTTTTATATATACATATATCCTATTGGTCCTGTTCCTCTGGAGAACCCTGACTAATACAGTTGGTCAAGTAACTGATTCTCTTATGAAGTGCCTGGCATTCACATTCACTTTCATGGTGTTACTGTATACTGAGATAAGCTGATAAAAGTTATTGATACATATACATTAGAAGTAACCACTCACTTAAAAAAAAAAAAAAAGAACAAAGAAAAAAAAAACCCACAGGAAACAAAGAATTAAAATAACTTTTTTCCAGAATAGGCAAATTGTGCAGGCATTGGGAGGGTTGGTCATGTAAATGTCATAGTACTGATCCTAGGGTTACAGGCGGCAACTTGGAGAGGTAAATCCATGTGTCAGAGACATCTGAACCAGAGCAACTCCATCTTTAGTAGGGGCTGGGTAAAATGCCACTGAGACCTACTGGGCTGTATTCCCAGACTGTTAAGGCATTCTAAGTCACAAGGTGAGATAGGATGTCAGCCCATGATACAGATCATAAAGACCTTGCTGATAAAACAGGTTGCGGTAAAGAAGCCGGCCAAATCCCACCAAAACCAAGATGGCGACGAGAGTGATCTCTGGTATGCCTCGCTGCCACACTCCCACCGGTGCCATGACAGTTTACAAATGTCACGGACACATCAGGAAGTGACCCTATATGGTTTAAAAAGGGGAGGCATGAATAATCCAACCCTTGTTTAGCATATCATCAATAAATAACCATAAAAATGGGCAACAAGCAGCCCTTAGTAGGGTCTTTTTTTTGGTTTGTCTGTTTGTTTTTTTGAGACAGATTCTCACTCTGTCACCCAGGCTGGGATACAGTGGCGCGATCTTAGCTCACTGTAACCTCTGCCTGCTGGGTTCAGCTGATTCTCCTGCCTCAGCCTCGCAAATAGCTGGGATTACAGACGCCCGCCACCACGCCTGGCTTAATTTTTATACTTTTAGTAGAGACAGGGTTTTGTCATGTTGGCCAGGCTGGTTTCGAACTCCTGACCTCAGGTGATCTGCCTGCCCTGGCCTCCCAGAGTGCTGGGATTACAGGCGTGAGCCACCGTGCCCAGCCTAAAGTAGTCATTCTCTTATTGCTTTACTTTCTTAATAAACTTACTTTTACTTTACTCTGTGGACTCACCCTGAATTCTTTCTTATGTGAGATCCAAGAACTCTCTCTTGGGGGTCTGGATCAGGACCCCTTTCCTGTAACACATGTAAGTGATTCTTTTTGGAATGTATGTGCAGCAATCACCAAAACAACAGAAACAGGGAGTGAGTGCAAAGCACCACATCAGGATGCTTCTGAAGTGTGTGCCCCAGAAGCTCGTGGCAACTCAGGAGGCTCAGCTCACATAAGTGGTTTTCTGGAGCACTTTGTACTGCAGGGTGAATCTCGTGGCAGCCAAGGCCACTGCAAAGACTGAAGCAGCATTTGATTTGACAAATTCTTGTTTCATAAAAGGACTGTGTAACTCCCTCAACTTTTACGTAACAGGATTGGATCTATGAGACTTAATGACATGTATGGGATTAGATTTCATTTGTGGGAGACTGCAGTATTTTGAATAGCACAATGTATAAACCAGGAACTTTTGGGCTATGTCCCCAGGGACATAAAAGAAAAACAGGATGCATGTAAGGGGTTGGTGGTCCCTGGAGGGAGAATTCCAAGTAATTCCCCTACTTCAGCCAGGGTAGCAGCTGTATTATTATTATTTTTAATCTGTTTGCTTTCTTGAGAAACGATCTCACTCTGTCACCTAGGCTGGAGCCCAGAGGCACAATCACGGCTCACTGCAGCCTCAAACATCTGGACTCAAGAGATCCTCCCACCTCAGCCTCTTGAGTAGCTGGGACTACAGGCACGTATCACCACACTTGGCTAATTTTTTCATTTTTTATAGAGACAGGATCTCACCATATTGCCCAGGCTAATCTCGAACTCCTGGCCTCAAGTGAGCCTCCCGCCTTGGCCTCCCAAAATGCTTGGATTATCGGCATGAGACAGCACACCCTGCCTAAAAATCGGTTTAAATTTTTTTAAAAAAGGACATTTTGCTAAGGGTCCTGGGAAAGTCATGATCTTGCCTTGGTACCAGGATCCAGGGAAAATAATCCAGTTCTACAAAGCTTTTTATGTACTTTGTGCTTCTAATTCTTACCAGTCCCCTGAAGAAGGAAGCTCCATTTTAGAGGTAAGAACTATAAGGTTCAGAGAGGTCACCAGCCTTGTCAGGGCCTTACAAACTAGTACACAGCAAAGCCAGTACCCAACTTTCTCCCTGCCCCCTTCTGCTGCCTCTGATCTACATGGGGTATGTTTCCATCACTGTCACACCCTCCCCTCTCCACCCTCACTATCTCAGCTGAAACCTCAGACCACTAGGGAGCAATGCAGGCAAGTAACCCGTAGGATTATAGCACATCGAAGGTTCTTCTCAAGGACTTCCAGAAACATGCAAATCCTAGGTTATCTGGTGTGAGGCATATCCCAGGAAAATACAGGTATTAAAAATGGCAAATACTGGCCAGGCATGGTAGTTCACACCTGTAATCCCAGAACTTTGGGAGGCTGAGGTAGAGGGATCACCTGAGGTCGGGAGTTTGAGACCAGCCTGGCCAACATGGTGAATCCCTGTCGCTACAAAAGCTGCAAAAATTAGCAGGGCGTGGTGGCGGGCGCCTGTAATCCCAGCTACTCAGGAGGCTGAGGCAGAAGAATCGCTTGAACCCAGCAGGTGGAGGTTGCAGTGAGCTGAGATCACGCCACTGTACTCCAGCCTGAGCCACAGAGTGAGACGCTGTCTCATAAATAAATAAATTAGTTAAAAATGGCAAATATGGCTTCTGTAAGATGATTTTGGAGAGGGTTCAGGGAAGCAGAGCTTTGCTCTGGATTGAGTGTTGTCAGGAAGCAAAAGTATGAGTACTATGACTTGGAATCTTAATAACATTTTCGCTAGAAGGCAGGAAATCTAGAGTAGAGATACACCTATAATTGGTAAAGACAGCTTGTGACTCATATCAGTCAGTCTAAGGGTATATTTGGTTCTTTTGAGGTTTAGACATGTTATTGGTTTTGTTTGTGCTCAGACATGATTGGAGAATAGACTTGCTTTTGTCTTGTTCCATTGTGGTCTTACAACAGTCTTGTCTGATGTTGGTATTCTGTGAAAACATGTATGTTCCGCAGAACATCAAGGCCTAGCAGTGATTGCCAGGCCAGCTCCTGGTTTTCTGTTTCTTATAGTTTAGTGACATTAAAAAACAAAATCTCAACAACTTTAGTTTAAAGATGTGGCCAGGCACAGTGCCTCACGCCTGTACGCCTATAATCCTAGCACTTTGGGAGGCCAAGGCAGGCAGATCACTTGAGGACAGGAGTTTGAGACCAGCCTGTCCAACATGGTGAAACCTTGTCTCTACTAAAAGTACAAAAATTAGCCGGGTGTGGTGGTGTATGCCTGTAGTCCCAGCTACTCAGGAGGATGAGGCAGGAGAATCACTTGAACCTGGGAGGTGAAGCTTGCAGTGAGCCAAGTTTGGGCGACTGCACTCCAGCCTGGGCGACAGAGCAAGACTGTCTTTAAAAAAAAAAAAATCTAATTGGCTTTTCTTAGGGAACCATAAATTGGGCAGTGTCTCCTCTAAAGATTTCATGTTCCATTGGGCATGAAAGATCGGTTTTTATAAGATAGTTTGAGCAAAAACAAGGAAATAGCATAACACAAAAAGCAGATCAGTTACCATCAGGTTACTTCAGGTTACTTTCTCTATAAGGATTAAAGCAAATGGAATTTCCTTATCATGTAGACTAAAACTGGCCAGTTTAGGGATTTGGTTGTCATCTTTCTCTCCTGACTTCTCTGAAGATCAGAAAACCAGTTTAGTTGTTTGGTTTGGTGACAAAGAACTTTAGCAAGAATACTTCATTTTGGTTTGATCTTTTCTGTTGGGGCCCAGTGCAGAAGCTCAGTCCAAAATAATGGCTTCCCACAAACTTCATTTTTTTTTTTTTTTTTTGAGATGGCATCTCGCTCCGTCACCCAAGCTGGAGTGCAGTGGCGTGATCTCGGCTCACTGCAAGCTCTGCCTCCCAGGTTCACGCCATTCTGCCTCAGCCTCCCGAGTAGCTGGGACTACAGGCGCCCACCACCACGCCGGGCTAATTTTTTTGTGTTTTAAGTAGAGACAGGGTTTCACTGTGTTAAACAGGATGGTCTCAATCTCCTGACCTCGTGATCCGCCCGCCTTGGCCTCCCCAAAGTGCTGGGATTACAGGTGTGAGCCACCGCGCCTGGCCCCACAAACTTCATTTAATAGTGAGATTAGGTCACTGTGGGTAGTAAAACCAGACTTTGGCTCCAGAGCCTGCACTCATACTGAAGATGCTGTATTGCCTTGTTTGAAAGCACAGGCTGCTGAAGCCTGGGGATCTATGCTCGTTATCTGTCTTGCCTAGTGTAGTACAGGATATATGAATCAGGAACAGAGGAATCAAAGAAACAGACGATGGTGTGACAGCCATGCTCAATACAACAAAGCCCTTTATAATAACTCAGGTCCATTAAAAATGCACTGGGGGGCTGGGTGCAGTGGCTCATGCCTGTTATTCCAGCACTCTGGAAGGACGAGTCATCACTTGAGGTCAGGAGTTTGAGACCAGCCTGGCCAACATGATGAAATCCTGTCTCTACTAAACATAAAAAAATTAGCCGGGTGTGGTGGTACACGCCTGTAATCCCAGCTATTTGGGAGGCTGAAGCTGGAGAATCACCTGAGCCCAGGAGGCAGATGTTGCAGTGAGCTGAGATCACACCACTGCACCCCAGCCAGGGCAACAGGGCGAGAAACTCTGTCAAAAAAAAAAAAAAAAAAAAAAACCAACAACAAAACCACAGTGGAATTCTAGATACTTAGATAAGCAAGCTGTTAAAATTAAGTTTAGCCTAAATCTGCTTCTTTACATATTTTAAGTTCAGTCTAAATGTTTCTCTGAACAGAGTGAACTATAACCTAACTGTTATGTAAACAGACTACATCCTACCCTCATACCAATGACTGAGTTTTGGTCAATCAGATATGGCCAACTGTTCAAACTGTGTTCAAATAAGGCAAATGCAAAGCTGTAAGCAATCCAGCTGTTACTTTACCTCACTTTGCTTTTTCTGTCCATAAATTCTCTCTGACCATGTGGCAGCACTGGAAACTCTCAGAACCTATTCTGTTTTTCTTTTCTTGCTTTTTTTTTTTTTTTGAGAGATGGGATGTTGCTATGTTGCCCAGGCTAGTCTTGAACTCCTGGGCTTGAGTGATCCTCCCATCTCAGCCTCCCAAAGTACTGAGATTACAGGTGTGAGCCACTGTGCCCAGCCACAGAACCTTTTCTGCTTTGGGGGACTGAATGATTCCGAAATTGTTCTTTGCTTAATTAATCTGTTTAATTTGTCTTAAGTTTTTCATTTAACTTTAGACAAATTAAACAGATTAATTAAGCAAAGAACAATTTGGTGTCAGAAGTATGAACCAAAGTGGAGCTCCTAGGGTCTCCCAGGAGCGTCGAGTGATGAAATGAGTGATGTGCTGGACTCATTTTGTCCATTCCTCTCTCATAGCAAGAGGATTGTGGGTAAGTTCTCAGATTCCAAAGCCCCATGAATATGGGGTTCTAACTATCTAAGTTTCTTTGAGCAAATTCTTGATCTAAGCTGTCTTCGGAAGTCATGATAGAAAACTGGCAGTAAATGGCAGTACTTCAGAGAATAAGAAGTTCAGTTTTCAGAGATTTACAGGAATTTTTGGAGACAGAGTCTCGCTCTGTCACCCAGGCTGGAGTACAGTGACACAATCTTAGCTCACTGCAACATCTACCTCCCAGGTTCAAGCGATTCTCATGTCTCAGCCTCCCGAGTAGCTGGGACTACAGGTGCGTGCCAGCATGCCCAGCTAATTTTTTTGTGTTTTAATAGAGAAAGGGTTTCACTGTGTTGGCCAGGTTGGTCTTGAACTCCTGAGCTCAGACAATCCACCCACCTCAGCCTCCCAAAGTGCTAGGATGACATGTGTGAGCCACCGTACCTGGCATGAAATGTACAGGATTTTTTTTTGTGTGTATGTTCCATCTCATTTGTTTCTTCTTCTTGCATGTTCAGGTAAGGAAAAATTACTGCGTAAGTTGATCAAGGGAATCTGAGAGCCAAAGTCAAGATTCAGTATAAAAATACACCCTTAATTTCTGAAGAAAGAAGTACTCTACCTTTTGGCTATGCCTACCTATATACATGTATTAGACCCCAGAAGAAGCAAGCACTTACAGAAATGGCAAAATCTTACTAATGGTAATTTAAAATTACAATGAAAGGTGGGTGTGGTGGCTCACACCTGTAATCCCAGAACTTTGGTCCAGGCGGGTGGATCACCTGAGGCCAGGAGTTTGAGACCAGCCTGGCCAATATGGCAAAACCCTGTATCTACTAAAAAAAATACAAAAGTTAGCCAGGTGTGGTGGCACATGCCTGTAATCCTAGCTACTTGGGAGGCTGAGGCAGGAGAATTGCTTGAACCCCGGAGGCGGAGGTTGCAGTGAGTTGGGATCATGCCACTGCACTCCTGCCTGGGCAACAGAATGAGGCACTGTCTAAAAATAAATAAATAAAATCACAATGAAATGTTCCAAATAAACAACACTGATACGGACAGGAGACAGGGAAATACTGGGTAGAAGAGGGTGGTTCCCCAGCAAAGGCCCCACCATCAAACCTGGATACTCACGGCTCTAAGTGAGGACAAGCATTTCTGTTTTCACACCCAAAAAGTTGCCTTTTGGCCTGCCACTCCCCCATCCTGTACCCATATAAACCCTGAACTCCAGGCTCCAGAAGCAGATGAGGTGACGAGGAGACAAGGAGACAAGGAGACAAGCAGATGAACAGCAGAACAGTGCAGCAGAGAAGGAACGTCTGGAGGAGTTTGGCTGTGGATGTTCAGAGAATTGACCACTGGATGGCCAAACTCCAGGGGAAGATTATCTTCCCACTCCATACCCTGTCCAGGTCCCCATCCATCTTACTGAGAGGCACCACCGCTGCTCAATAAAACCCCTGCATTTATCCTTCAAGTCCACATGTTACCTGATTCTTCCAGGACGCTGGACAAGAACTCAGGATACAGAAAGCTGTCACACTAGCCCTCCACCCCTGCAAAAAGGCAGAGGATTCACTCAGCTGGTTAACACTTAAGCCATCTGTGGATGGCAAGGCTAGAAGAGCACACTGTAACATATTCCCTCTTGGGCTTTGGGAACTGCAGACAGCCACCCCTAGACACTGCTGGGGGGCTGGAGCCCAAAAGTGTCCACTCCAGTGTACGCTCCAGCAGTGAGCGTACACCACCACGCCCGGCTAATTTTTGTATTTTTGGTAGAGACTCGGTTGCACCATGTTGCCCAGGCTGGTCTCCAACTTCTGAGCTCAAGCAATCCTCCTGCCTCAGCCTCCCAAAGTGCTGGGACTCCAGATGTGAGCCACTGTACCCAGCCTTTCAAGGCTTTAATACATTCTGCCAAAGTATATTTTCACCAGGTAAAAGAAACTTTTCATGATCCACTGACTAAGGACAGTTGAAGACTTCACTATCTAGAACTCATAGAGACTGGGACTTTTGGAAATACCATCAGAGGAGAATTGCCCTTGCCACCCACACTGCAGCAAAACTTTGTGACTTTGAGCTTTGGGTTTGTGATCTTGCAACTCAGAAGAGCCCCTCCAGAACTGTATGCCTATTGGAAAACATAAGATAAAGCTAACCACAGAAGGTTCTCCCCAGAAGCAGGTGACATCCTAGATGTGGACAGCTTTCCCAAAATCAGGGATCAACACTCCTCTGCCATCATGAGATTCTTACTTCTCCTAATTTTTCCTTACTTATGCCTCTATGAACAATAGAACTGGAAAAAAGGTCTTATATGCACCCGTGGGGTATACTGTTATTTGCGGAGGATTTTGCAGCCAACCTTATACATGGACAATCTTATGCCTTGATAGATGGAAGATAAAGGGCCAATGTCGATGAGAAATTTTAATAGTACATTTGTTGCATCATAATCAGTCAGAAACAGAACACTGGTCCACTCTTAACCTACATCATAGGTTAAAGAAAACATTGCGGCAGGTACAAGAGGCAATCAGCTTGACCCTTCGCTGAGCTGTTAACACTTAGCTGTCCACAGACTGCAAGCTGAGTGAAATGAGCCACTCCAGTTCCTGTCCACAAGGGGGTCAAGGTCAAGGGAACAAGTACCATCTCAAGGCAACCATCAGGTAATGGTCAGGCAGTTGTTAACCTGTCTAAAATAATAATTGGTCACATCTGGCATCTAGGAAAAAAATCAGTCTCCCAATAGATAGAAAACACCTGAAGCTGGTGACTTGCAGCTTCCCAATAAGATCTCAGGATTTGGGCGAGTGGGTCCAAGCATGTGCACTAAGAGGCAAAATGGCAGAGTTAAACTGGTACATGACCTTTCTCTAAGAACACTCGACTGGTAAGGGGAAAATGCCTCAAGTGAGCATGCACACTACTTCAGTAAGTAGTATGCATGCACCCCCTCCCAAACGTTGGCAGGCTACTGCACATGCGGACAGCCTGCCCCAAGGAAAAAATCAAGGGAGGAGAGATGCAAAACTCCAGAAGCATGCCAATGTATAAAACCCCAAGTCTAAGGTCAAACAGGGCACTTGGATTGCTCAAGTTGCCTGCTTGGCCCTGTTCCAAGTGTACTTTACTTCCTTTCATTTCTGCTCTAAAACTTTTTGATAAACTTTCACTGCTTCTCTAAAAAAAAAAAAAAAAAAAAGAGAAAGAAAAAGAAAATATCACCAGGGGGGCTTTCACTCTTTTAGATGGGCATTATTTGTTAGATCTCTATTTCCATGGTTTCGAGTAAATGAGGCAATAATTAGAAATTTATCCCTTATAATAGTCTCTATAACAGATTCTACTACAAAGGTTTTCGTCAGGCAACAGACTTTAAATTCTCTTGCTAAGTTGTGCTAGGCTGGGCTCATGCCTGTAATCTCAGCACTTTGTGAGGCAGAGACCAGACGATTGCTTGTGAGTTGTGACTAGGAGTTTGTGACTAGCCTGGGCAACATAGCAAGATCCCATCTCTACAAAAAAATAAACACAAAAATTAGCCAAATATGGTGTCATGTGCCTGTAGTCCCAGCAGCTTGAGAGGCTGAGGCAGGAGGATCACTTGAGCCTGGGAGATCGAGGCTGCAGTGAGTTATGATCTTCAGCCTGAGTGACAGAGTGAGATTCTGTTTCAAAAAAAATTGAATAAATAAGGTTGTGCTATATAATAGAATGGTTTTAGATTACTTAATGGCTGAACAGGTAAATATCTGTGCAGTTGCTGACACTTCTTGTACACAGAAGAATACATTTGGTATTACAGAGGTTCAGTTACAGAAAATTAACAAATCCCCTATAACTCATTTTGTGCTTGGTTGAAACGAATTGACTATCTAGTTGATTCTTTGATCTATTTGATTTTTGTTGGTTTGGTTCATGGGGACCCTGTCTAAGGCACATAATCCAAACTCTTGATATTATCTTCCTGATAGTCATATTAATGATAGTAGTCTCCCTGGTACACCGTATTCTCTCAAACATTTTAAATGTTTGCATGCAGCCATCAGATAATGTCAAATGGTCTCTCTTCAACTGGAACAACAACATTTTAAAAAACATAACCATGAGGACACTGCAACCTATAAGTTTTGTGCTGAAACTAGAAACCCAGATGATGGTAACTGAGATGGCTGCTAAAGCCCTGAGTTCCGGTCACATTCCTGCCTAAGTGAGAACTTAACCAAAAGGGGAGGGTTTTTAAACAAAATTATGGCAAGTCATAATTTTGGAGTGAGCTCACGTAGTAGACCCCAACAGACCAGAACAGATTAAACCAAAGTGGAGTAATTCATGCTAGATGCGAAATAATCAAACTAAAACTTTAAAGAAGCAGATAGATCCTAAAACAGATTAAGAGATTGTAGAATAGAAAATAGAAGATTCTAGCATAAGGAGGTCTCCTCTACTCTAACCCTTACAAAAAAGGAATCTAAAGCCCTCACAAAACCCACTCTTCTGCTGTTTCCAAGTGGGATTTGAGCCCAAATAAGTACATTTACAATGACGACAGAATGATATCAATGCCTAAAGTTTTGAGAGGTTGACAAAAAGCGGAGAATTGTTAAATTAAGTTTAGCCTAAATCTGCCTCCTTATGTTCAGCCTAAAGATTTCTCTGTACATAGTGAAGTATAGTCTAGCTGACTGTGTAAACAGACTGTAACCTACTCTCATACCAATCACTGAGTTTTGGTCAATCAAAGGTGGCCAACTGTTCAAACTGTATTCAAATAAGGCAAATGCCAAGCTGTAACCCATCCAGCTGTTTCTGTATCTCATTTCTATTTTTTGTATGTCACTTTCCTATTTCTGTCCACAGGTCTTCTCTGACCATGCAGTAAGCCTGGAGTTTTTCTGAACCTATTCTGGTTTAGGAGGCTGTCCAAATGACCAGTCGTTCTTTGCTCAATTAAACTCTTACATTTAATTTGTCTAAAGTTTTTATTTTAAAACAACTAAGCAGGCTGGGTGTGGTGGCTCATACCTGTAATCCCAGCACTTTGGGAAGCCAAGATGAGTATATCAGTTGAGCCCAGGAGTTTGAGACCATCCTGGGCAACATGACAAAACCCTGTCTCTACAAAAAATACAGAAGATAATTAGCTGGGCATACTGGTGCGTGCCTGAGGATTGCTTGAGCCCAGGAGGCTGAGGTTGCAGTGAGCCAAGATTGCACGGTTGAACTCCAGTATGGACAGCAGACTGAGAACTTGTCTAAAAAAATTAAAAAGCTAAGCAGACTGGGTATGAAGAAGCAAGATCTGACTCAAGCATCAGATGGGGATAGAACAAGATGATGATGGAGGTTTATTCTAGCCTGGAGAATCTCAGGCGCTATTACTGATAGCCTTGTCCTGATTTGGTATGTGGCATGCGGTCACAAACTCTCATCATACTCATCTTTGCGTTTTTAAAAAATGTTTTACTCTCTACTTCAATAGATGCAAAGATCTTGGCATTTCTCATAGCAAGGCGCAAGCATCTAGCACAAAAGAGGCTCTCAAAAGAAAAGTTCATTTCTTCTCCTCTTTGAACTTTAAAGTGACTTCCATCTAACTTTTGACTTGAACTTCCACTTTGCTCAGAAAAGACTGTAATGCAATGGATAAAATACTGTAATGCAATGGATAAAAGAATATACGTTTGATAAGAAAAAAATGGATTTCTAACCCTTCTCTCCTTTGGATCTCGTTTGCACATGGAATAATAGTAACTATGAAGATGCAGTCTGCTGGTCAGTTGGTTAATTACAGCCAGTCCTCAGATAACATCATTACATTCAACATCCTTTTGTTATAACATTGTTGAGAAAACAAATCGATTCCCAGCCAGGGTCACTGTCTGTGTGGAGTTTGCATGGTCTCCTCATGCCTGCGTGGGTTTTCTCCAGGTACCCTGTTTTCCTCCCACATCCCATGGATGTGCACTTTAGGTAAACTGGCATGTCTAAATGGTTCCTGTCGGAGTGTGTGTGTGTGCGCGCATGCGCGCGCGCACTCTGTGATGGGACAGCATCCTGTCTGGGGGGACGCCCACCTGGCGTCCTGAGCTGCTAGGACAGGCTGCCACCTGACACCCTGAATTGGAATAAGCAGCTTGGAAACGGAATGAATGAAAATGAGTGAATACAAATTATTGTAAAATAAAAAAATCCATACAGTATATGATAATCATACAAATGCAGGACAATGAATGATGTGATCCAAAAGCACTCAGTGAGTCTGCCAGATTGGTTCTTGTTTGTTTTTGAACTGTATAGTGGGAGGACATGCTCCTGAAAATTTTTGCTTTACAAACACTTATTCCTTGATTTAACCCACCATCACCACGACCGCCCTCACTCACTGATTAACCAAAACTTGGGTCAATTATTCTCTTGTTTCTATTAATCTTTGTAAAAGGTATGTGTAGCTCACATTTATTTCGATGTTTAATGTTAGAAGTGTTTTGATCTTGTTTAGAAGTTTGGTGATATTTTTGTAAGCAGGAATATGCCAAATATGCCGTAGGAACTTAATACTTGTTTCTATCAATTAGAGTATGGAGCTGCAGACACTTTTTTTTTTTTTTTTTAAGAAACAAGGTCTTACTCTGTCACCCAGGCTGGCATCCTCAGTGGTGTGATCACAGCACACTGCAGCTTCAAACTTCTGGGTTCAAGCAATTTTCCCACCTCAGTCTGCTGAGTAGCTAGGACTACAAGTGCATGCTGCAGTGCCTACTGATTTCATTATTATTAATTTTTAAGCGAACTATGTGTGACTTTTGTTATACTGCTGGTATGTGCAAAAACAGGGAAGAGCTAAAGGGCATTTCTTTTTTCTTTTTTTGAGATAGGGTCTCACTCTCTTGCCCAGGCTGGAATCCAGTGGCCCGATCTCAGTTCACTGCAGCCTCCACCTCCCAGGTTCAAGCCATCCTCCCAGCTCAGCCTCCTGAGTAGCTGGGATCACAGACTTGTGCCACCATGCCTAGTTTTTGTATTTTTAGTAGAGACTTGTGGGATGTATGCAATGTGGCTTCAACGGAGGCCCAAGAAAATGGTGCAGACTGCTTGCAGTCCTGAAAATTGCAATTGCCCTGAAAACTGCAGTTGCCCTGAAAATTGGAGTGTGGTTCGACTTGATGATACAGTTCTATGTAGCATTCTAATATTTATTAATCTAAAGTGGTTAATGAAATAAATTGGACATAGGAGTTGATATCCGGTATCCTCAGGTTACTGATTTTATTTTTATTATTTTTATTTTATGTTTTTGAGACAGAGTCTCAGTCTGTCTCCCAGGCTGGAGTGGAGTTGTGTAATTTCGGCTCACTACTGCCTCCACTTCCCAGGATCAAGTGATTCTTGTGCCTCAGCCTCCAGAGTACCTGGGATTACAGATGTGCGCCACCAGGCCCCGCTAATTTTTTTATTTTTAGTTGAGATGGGGTTTCACCATGTTGGCCAGGCTTGTCTCGAACTCCTGACTTCAGATGATCCGCCAGCCTTGGCCTCCCAAAGTGCTGGGATTACAGATGTGAGCTACTGCACCCAACCCTGATTTTTAAAACGTTGTATACTGTGAAGCACCACATTAAAGTACTCTAATCTTACGAATTTTTAGTGTTTTTGAATTCTCAGCCAGGTGCAGTGGCTCATGCCTATAATCCCAGCACTTTGGGAGGCTGAGGCAGGCGAATTGCTTGAGCTTAGAAGCTTGAGACCAGCCTGGGAAACGTGGCAAAACCCCATAGCTATATTTTAAAAAGAAAAAAATGAATTCTCCAGTTCCCCAGGCTCATACTCAAAGAGTGATTTAAAAAACTGACAAAAGGCTCTCTCCTTGTCCAAACTTGGCCTCTCCTCCCTCCTGTCCTTGGCCTGCCTGGCCCAGTTTTAATAAGAATCCTGCTAAGTTATCCCCCATCCTTGATATCTGATCAAGTTTCTGATCCTTCACCTCTGATATATAAGTCCTTGGTCTGCCTCTAGCAAGAATCCTGCTAGTTCAGTTTAGCTAGAATCCCCCTACCCATGATGTCTGCTCTTAGTAATTTTTCAGCTATGACCCCCTCACTCTTCTTGTTGCCTATAAATCCCCACTTCTTGCCCTTGCTGTTTGGTTGAGGCAGACCTCTCTCCCCTCTTCCAATAGTGCTGGATAAAATCCTCTTAACTGTTTTAAAAAGTGTCAGAATATATATATATATATATATATATATATATATATATATGTATATAGCAATTCTAGAGCCAGGAAATATAAATGAAGAGTTCTTTCCTTCCTTTCTCTCTACTTCCTTTCTTCTTCAGTCTTTTTTGTTTGTTTGTTTGTTTGTTTTAAGAGACGAGGTCTCACTATATTGCCCAGGCTGATCTTGAACTCGAGTTCAAGCAATCCTCCTGCCTCTGCCCCCTAAAGTGCTGGGATTATAGGCGTGAGTTACACACCTGGCCTCATTCCTTTCTTTCTCATGCCCTCTTTCCCTCTATCTCCTTCCTTCCCTTATGTTAAATATAATTTTCAGGAGTTCATTATTTGGATTGGGCTCTGGCATTAGACCCAATGGACCAAACTAAAATGGAGTACAAATGCTGAAGTTCCACACCACCAAGCCAAAACCAAGATTTTTTTTTTTTTTGAGATGGAGTTTTGCTCTTGTCACCCGGGCTGGAGTGCAATGGCATGATCTCGGCTCACTTCAACCTCTACCTCCCAGGTTCAAGCAATTCTCCTGCCTCAGCCTCCTGAGTAGCTGGGGAGTATAGGCGCCCACTACCACGCCCAGCTAATTTTTGTATTTTTAGTAGAGACAGGGTCTTACCATGTTGGCCAGGCTGGTCTCAAACTCCCAACCTCAGGTGATTCGTCTGCCTTGGCCTCCCAAAGTGCTGGGATTTACAGGTGTGAGCCACCACACCTGGCCTGAAACCAAGATTGATAACCAAGATTGTTATCAAACCTTCCAAGAAATCAGGAGAAAGTGAAATAATAACCAAATCTCCAAACAGGCCAGTTTTAGACCTACAGGACTACAGGCGCATACCACCACACCTGCCTAATTTTTAATTTTTTTGTAGAGACAGGGTCTCACTATGTTGTCCCAGCTGCTCTCGAACTCCTAGGCTCAAGTGATCCTCTTGCCTTAGCCTCCCAAAGTGTGTGATTACAGGTGTGAGCCACCACACCTAGTCCAGCCATTCTGTATTGTTCTTCTGTGCTCTCTTAATGCTTAACCATGTCTTTTATTTAAATAATTCCAGGAACTGGCCTTAGGAGGTCCAGAATATCAGACCAAGGTTGAGAGTGTCCCATCTCAGGAAAGAATGCTGAAGAATTGATTTACAGCCTTGTTGCCTCCAGCGAGACCACCAGGTGGCCCATTACTCAACATAACCATTGCAACCAGATAATGCTGACCTGCATACCCTACCTCTCAGAGCTTTGCCCCGCCCTGCCTGCATATCTACCCGATATTTATTTTTATAATTTTTAATTAAAATATGCATGGCTTCATGAATTTGCATGCCATCCTTGCGCAGGGGTCATGCTAATCTTCTCTGTAGCATTCCAATTTTAGTATATATGCTGCCGAAGCAAGCACTAAGTGTGATGTTTCATAGTCCCCTGAAACAGGAAATATTTACTTACTGCTTAACTTACTTGCTATTATCTGTAGGGTCATGACAGGAAACAGAAGGCGCACTCCCACTTGAGTAATTTGAAGGTAATCTAATAAATCATTAACTTAGTTATAATGGCGTGGGCAGGGTGTAGGAAAATTACAACGGTTAGCATAAGACGGTGAGGCTACGACAAAGGGAGGCAGTGGTTACCAGGACTTGGACAAGAGGGCTATGTACACCAGACACTACGGCCTTCGGTTGAAGGCCACCGCCAGCCTTGGTTAAGTCTGCAGGGGTGGGGCTGGGGTGTTGTGGGAATAAAGACCCCAACTTCCATCTTCTCCCGCTTTCCACATCCCACTGCTGCTTCCTAATGGCTGATCCCAGTCAGAAACCAGAGGGCAGGGAAGTGTGTGGATGAAGTCACGAGGCTAGTTTCCTGAGGCTCAGACAGGCGAATAGGGAATTGGGAAGGAAAAATGGAAGATCTCTCTCATATTCATTTAGGCAAAATGAAACAACTGAACTTCAGAATGCTGCCTTGTGTGTGACTTTGGGCATGTGTGTTTACCTGGCCTGTTTCATCATCTGTAAAATGCTGGATAAGTTTCTCTACCACGTATAGTTATTATAGAGACATATGTGGAGTTGCCTAGCACCCCGTATCAGTTAGCTATCATTGTTGCTAACCCCCAAAACTGAGTAGCACACAACACTAAGTTTTTCCTTTTCACATTTCTGCAGGTTGGCTGATCTCAGCTGGGTTCTGCTTCGAGCTGGTGGCCAAGGCTAACAGGCGGCTCTAGCCAGCTTGTCTCTTGTCCTCTTGGACCAGTGGGCTGGCTGAGGTGTGTTATTCTCATGGAGACAGCTGGGATGCAGGAGAGCAAGCCCAGTTGTGCAACTGTGTCTTAAGGCTTTAGCTGTGTTGTATTAATTTTTCTGGAGCTTTGGTAACAAAATACCACAACCTTGGTGGCCTAAAATATTTTCAAAGTCATGGCAAAAACCGCAATTACATTTGCACCAACCTAATAACACAAATTTATTGTCTTATGGTCCTGAAGATCAAAAGTCAGAAATGGGTTTCATTGGGCCAGTCGAGGGAGGGAGGCAGGGACCCAGTCAGGGAGTCGGCAGGGCTGCGCTCCCTTAGGAAGAATCCGTTTCCTTGTTCCGTGGCTCCCTCCATCTTCAGAGCTGACAGTAGAGCATCTCCAATCTACTGTTGCTTCCATTTTTACACCAACTTTTTCTGATTTTTGACTCTCCAGCCTCCCTATTTATAAGGACCTTTGTGATTACACTGGGCCTAGCCAGATAATTGCATCTCTAGAACGTTATTTAATTACATCTGCAAAGTGTCTTTTACAATGTTGTTACATATTCACAGGTTCTGGAGATTGAGCCTACCCCTTCTGGGGGGCGGGGGAGGGCATCATTCAGCCTACCAAATAGATCATGCCTGCTAAATTCCATTGGCCAACATCAAGAGAGGGAAGTACTCATAAATGCAGAATGGGGAGATAGTAAATATTTCTGACAGTAATGTCATCTACCACACATCTGGTACGTTTTTTTGGTTTTTTGAGACAGTCTTGCTCTGTCGCCCAGGCTTGAGTGCAGTGGTATGATCTCGGCTCACTGCAACCTCCGCCTCCTGGGCTCAAGTGATCCTCCTGCCTCAGCCTCTGGAGTAGCTGGGATTACAGGAGCCTGCCACCGTGCCCAGCTAATTTTTGTGTTTTTAGTAGAGATGGGGTTTTGCCATGTTGGCCAGGCCGGTCTTGAACTCCTGACCTCAAGTGATCTGCCCGCCTCGGCCTCCCAATCACAGGGATTACAGGTGCGAGCCACCGTGCCCAGCCAAAGTTTTTAATAAACGCTTACTGAATATAAGTTGGACTATGATGACTCATGGTGCTATACTTTTCGAGGGCTTCCTGAAAAACTTCCTGAAAACACCAGTGAGCACTGATCATCTTATGATCACAGCCACACTGTTGTCTGGGCTTGAGTTACTGCTGGGTCTGCAAGCAATGGTCAAGGTGGATGAAAACTATAATTTAAGGTCTTTATTTACTCATTCCATTTATAGTGCTGTTGTATACTCCAGAATCACATTGAAAGTCAGGCTCTGAATTTTCCTTCTTCTTCTACTCACTACTCCAAGATGACACATTATCTGCTTTAAACCTTCTGAAGGTGCGGAAAAGAGGCTGCAGGATTTTAGAGAAACAGTTTCCTTTTAATCCTCTTATCCCTTTGCCAGAAACGGCCCAGAAGTCAGCTGAGGAAGCATTTATCAAGGCAGGGAAGTCATGTACTGCTCTGCTTTGAGCAGGTTGGAGCAAACCTGGAGTGCTTTGTCTGCCAGTGGACACCACTCTGTGAGTGGCACTCACAAATGAAGAGTGCAGGAAGACAACATATGGTTAGGAGATTCAAAACTGTGGTACTGACTGAGGCAGGGTTGGAAGGGTTTCGGCTTGGAGAAGAGAGGACCTTCAGATGACCAGAAGGTAACATGATTTGTGTGGCTAGAGGGAGAATCAGGCAATATTTTCCTAGCTCTGTCCACTGAAAAGGCCTAATGACCAAACAAGTGGCAATGAATTTGCTTATTGCCCGGACTGGTTGCTAAACACCATTTCCAACAAAACCAGGGCTCCTTGGAGAAATGGCTGATTTCAGATCTGGACTGAAAATGTACAACATGAGCCTGGAAATCTTACCATACCAGGAAGCGAGGAAACTGACAAGATTAGAATTGCTTCAAAAGGACTCAGGAGGCAAATTGAGTTGAGTCCCACTGACTGAAGACAGAATTAGGTGACACTGATTAGAAGGCCAGGCACAGTGGCCCACATCTGTGATCCCAACATTTTGGGAGGCGGAGGTAGGTAGATTGCTTGAGCTCAGGAGTTCAAAAACAGCCTGGGCAACATAGCGAAACTCCGTCCCTACAAAAAATACAAAAATTAGCCAGGCGTGGTGGCATGTGCCTATAGTCCCAGCTACTTGGGAGGCTGAGGTGGGAGGATGGCTTGACCCCGGGAGGTTGAGGCTGCAGTAAGCCATGATCACGCCAGCGTATTCCAGCCTAAGTGACAAAGTAAGACCCTAACTCAAAAAAGAAAAAATAAAAAGGCAGCATTGATAAGGCGAGCTGCCATGGATTGAAATAACTGTTTAAAGCCACAGTCCATGGTTTAATGTATCCAGGCATAAATAATCAATGGTTGCCATTATGACAAAAAAGACATCCAGATGGGGTCTTGCTAAGTTACCCAGGCTGGTCTTGAACTCCTGGCCTTCAACTCCTTGAACTCCTCCCACTTTGGCTTCCTATAAGTGTGGGACACCGCCCCCACCCCTATGTAGTTTTCTTTTTTTTTTTTTTTGAGACAGAGACTTGCTCTGTTGCCCAGGTTGGAGTGCTGAGGCGCGATCTCGGCTCACTGCAGCCTCCACCTCCAGGGCCCAGGTGATCCTCCACTTCAGCCTCCCAAGTACCTGGGACTACAGGGACCTGCCACCATGCCTGGCTAATTTTTCTATTTTTTGTAGAAGCAGGGTCTCCCTATGTTGCCCAGGCTGGTCTTCAACTCCTGGGCTCAAGTCATCTGCCTACCTCAGCCTCCCAAAAGCGCTGGGATTACAGGCATGAGCCATGGTGTCCAGTCCCCAAGAAGTTTTGAAAAAAAAAATTAAGGTGGTGATGCACACACTGACAGCCCAGACTCACGGGCAGAATATATGCATGTAACAAACCTGCATTTGCACATTCTATTCAAAATTTTTTAAAAATTGGAATTTGATAAAACTGCTAGAATAGTGGGTCTTCAATTTTAGTATGTGCCAGGACCACCTAAGGGGCTTTTAAAAACACCTATGGCTGCGTTCTACTCAGTTTTATTTTTTAAATATTTATTTGAGATAGAGTATCGCTCTGTCCCCATATTGGAGCATGATCTTGGCTCACTGCAGCCTCTACCTCCTGGGTTCAAGATTCTCCTGCCTCAATCTCCCAAGTAGTTGGGATTACAGGTGTGTGCCATCATGCCCGGGTAATTTTTGTATTTTTAGTAGAGATGGGGTTTCACCATGTTGGTCAGGCTGGTCTTGAACTCCTGACCTCAGGTGATCTGCCCGCCTCAGCCTTCCAAAGTGCTGGGATTGTAGGTGTGAGCCACTGCAACTGGCCCAGTTTTGTTTATTAAAAAAAAAATATTGGCCAGGTGCGGTGGCTCACCCTGGTGATCCTAGCACTTTGGGAGGCTGAGGCGGGAGGATTACCTGAGGTCTGGCATTCGAGACCAGCCTGGCCAACATGGTGAAACCCTGTCTCTACTAAAAATACAAAAATTAGCCAGGTGTAGTGGCACACGCCTGTAATCCCAACTACCTAGGAGGCTGAGGCAGGAGAATTGCTTGAGCCCAGGAGACAAGAGGTTGCAGTGAGCCAAGATTGTGCCACTGCACTCCAGCCTGGCCGACAGTGCGAGACTCTATCTTAAAAAAAAGATCGCGCCACTGCACTCCAGCCTGGGCGACAGAGCGAGACTCCGCCTCAAAAAAAAAAAAAAAAAAAAAAAATTGTTGTGGGTACATAGTAGGTGTATATATCCATGGAGTAAATGAGATACTTTGATATAGGCATGCAATGTGTAATAATCGCAACATGGAAAATGGGGTCTTCATTATCTAAAGCATTTTTTGTATGTTATTTTTATTTTTTCTTTTTAATTACCCACAGTACACAGATATACCCTCAAGCATTTATCCTTAATGTTACAAACAATCCAGTTATAGTCTTTATTTTAAAATGTACAATTAAATTACACACTATAATCACCCTGTGTGCTATCACAAACTACGTTTTCTTTTTTTTTGGATCCATTAACCATCCCCACTTACCCCTCACCCCCCTACTACCCTCCCAGCCTCTCATAACCATCCTTTTACTATTTCTATGAGTTCCATTGTTTTGATTTTTAGCTCCCACAAATAAGCGAGAACATACGAGGTTTGTCTTTCTGTGCCTGACTCTATCCACAGTTTTTGATTCAGAGTCTGGGGTGAAGACTGAAGTTGTATTTCTAACATCTAAATCCGAGATGATTTTGATGCTGCTGGTTGGGAACCGCATTTTTTTTTTTTTAAAGACAGGGTCTCGCTCTGTCACCCAGGCTACGGTGCAGTGGCATGATCGACTCACTGCAGCCTTAACCTCCTGGGCTCAAGTGATCCTCCTACCTCAGCCTCCTGAGTAGATGGGACCACAGGTGGGCAGCATCATGTCTGGCTAACTTATAATTTTTTTGTAGAGATGGGGTCTCACTATGTTGCCGAAGCTGGTCTCAAACTCCTGGGCTCAACTGATCCTCCCAGAGTGTTGGAATTACAGGCGTGAGTCACTGTGCCTTGGCAAAACCACACTTCTTGCTGGGCGCAGTGGCTCATGCCTGTAATCCCAGCACTGTGGGAGGCCAAGGCGGGAGGATCGCTTGAGGTCAGGAGTTTGAGACCAGCCTGGGCAACATGGTGAAACACCATCTCTACCAAAAATACAAAAAATTAGCTGGGCATTGTGGCAGCTACTCAGGAGGCTGAGGTGGGAGGATCACTTGAGCCCAGGAGGCCGAGGTTGCAGTGAGCTGCGATTGTACCACTGCAACTCCAACCTGGGTGATAAGAGAACCCTTCTCAAAAAAAAGAAAACCGCTTCTCTAGGTCTATTAATTTACAGGAAATGCAGCATACAGAAGAATACACTTAATGATGCCACGAGATTGCAATCAGCAAAATCAAGACTGGGAAACTCTCCAGGACAAAGACAGCTTCTCCAATAAATATATTGAAGGGGACACAAAGAGAGACTTTAGATTTAAAGAGAGTTTAGATGTCTTTAAAGAGGTATATAGTGAATCTACAGATAAAATGTCTAGGATTTCCTTCAAAATTATTTGGGAGAAGTAGACAGGTATATATTGTTAAAGCCAGTGGAGCACAAGGGCAGTTCATTCTACTATTCTTACTGGTGTTTGGAGACAGTCTCGCTCTGTTGCTCAGGCTGGAGTACAGTGGCGTGGTCTTAGCTCACTGCAACCTCCCCTCCCAGGTTCAAGCGATTCTTTTGCCTTGTTCTCCAAGCTAGCGGGGATTACAGGCCTGCGCCACCACACCAGGCTAATTTTTGTATTATTAGTAGAGATGGGGTTTCACCACATTGGCCAGGCTGGTCTCCAACTCCGGATCTCAAGTGATCTGCACGCCCTGGCCACCTTTACAGGCATGAACCATCGCTCCTGGAGAGTTTAGTTCTATTTTAGAATGTTTTCCTAAATGCAGTTACTATTTAATGAGTGACTGTGCCAAATGCTTTGATATTAGTATTTACTTTTCATATTAGTAGGTCTTGTTTTATAGATGAGGGTGCAACTTATTTGCCTCCCAATCCTTTTGGACCTGGGCTAGGGGACTCGCTCTCCTGCTTTCAGCAGTAATGGGGGTTCAATCTGATGCCATCAAACCTTTGCCTTCAGAAGCTCTTAATCTCCAAATTGACTCCCTCCTAAAGACAAAAATAAAAAACCACCTTCTTTAAACCTTACCTTTAAAACATAGTCTACTCCCTTAGCTGGGTGTGGTAGTGCACACTCGTCTCAGCAATTTGGGAGACTGAGGTGGGAGCATCGCTTGAGCCCATGATTGCACCACTGCACTCCAGCCTGGGTAACAGAGTGAGACTCCATCTCTTCAAAAACAGAAAACCTAAAGAAAACCCATATAGTGTACACGGACCCCGCCACCCCTCCAAAGCAATTCCTTTATGGTAGAAGGCCAGGCGAGGTGGCTCACACCTGTAGTCCCAGCATTTTGGGAGGCTAAGGCGGGCGGATCACCTGAGGTCAGGAGTACAAGACCAGCCTGATCAACATGGAAAAACCCTGTCTCTACTAAAAAAATAGAAAATTAGCCGGGTGTGGTGGCACATGCCTGTCATCCCAGCTACTCGGGAGGTAGAGGCAGATGAATAGCTTGAACCCAGGAGGCAGAGGCTGCAGTGAGCTGAGATTGCACCATTGCTCTCCAGCCTGAGTTAACAAGAGTCAAACTCTGCCTCAAAAAAAAAAAAAAAAAAGTTTATTTTGTAGGTTTTCCCCTCATCTTGGATTTGTCTCGTTTCTACATGACAGCACTTTGGGCAGGGATATCACAAAAATGAGACTCTGTCCTCGATGTATTATATATGTCCAGTGATCCATCTTAATAACCTGAATCACTATAAAAGTCATTTTTAAAAATAATTTTGAGAGGGGGTTAACTGGAGCCTATATTAACTACTTCTTAAAAAGATGAAGACAAAGCCTGAGGATGCATTGGAAATTAGGAGACTCAAGAGCCATGACAACAAAATGCCACCAATGAATCTTGGACCAAGAGGAAAAACGTTAAGGGACATTATGGGACAACTGATGAAATTTCAGTATGAACTGTGTATCAGACAACAGTATTTTATCAACATTAATTTCCTGATTTTGATAATTCTGTAGAAGATAATGTTCCTGTTCCTAGAAAACATTTTTAAAATTTTATTGTTTTTCAGACAGGGCTTCACTCTGTTGCCCAGGCTGCAGTACCATGGTGTGATCTTGGCTAACTGCAACCTCCGCCTCCCGGGTTCAAGCGATTCTCCTGCCCGTCTCTCAGTCTCCTGGTAGTAGGACTGCAGGCACGCACCACCATACCTGGCTAATTTTTGTATTTTTGGTAGAAACAGGGTTTCACCATGTTGGCCAGGCTGGTCTCGAACTCCTGAGCTCAGGTGATCCTCCTGTCTTGGCCTCCCAAAGTGCTGGGATTACAGGCATGAGCCACCGCACCCACTCTTCCAATTTTTGAACCATGATTCCTTTCTATTCAAAAGCTACAAAAAGTTAATGACTGTGTTAAGTGCTATACTAGGGGCCATCTGCAGGATTGCTCTAAGATAACAAGGCATATGTAAACAAACTATTTAGGATCTAGGAAGATCAACTGCACAATTGCACTGACTTTCAGTAAACAGATACATACATGTTCGGGATACTAATATATTCAAAATGTGGTCACTGAGGAAACTTAAAGATTAGCATATAAATTTGTAATTACTACACTAGGTGCTCTATTCCAAGAACTCTAAATGTTGAATCCTGAAAGTAATTTTTAAATTCATGCTGATACACAAGTCAAAGGATTATTCATACTGTTGGTTCTGAAAAAAAAATTATCATACATTCATTCAACGGTAACCAGTCAGCCATTGTAAGCCGATCTCTGTATTAGCATATATTAAATCAAACTGCAGACTCAGGGCATGAACACTGAAAACTTAAAAGGTCATTTTTATATAACCATAGAAATCTCTGAGCAGATACAAGTACTGTCAACAGTAGCTGCATTAATAAGCAGATTCCAAGGTATGGTCCAACCATGTATATTTGTAAATAAAATTGTATTTGTTATGGTACTCTCTTGTACTGTTCATATTCTTGACTTTTAGTCTTCACATCCCATGCCATGTTTTATCTCTATTGTTTCAAGGACGACACTGAAGCACAGTGATTAATGACTTGCCCAAGATAAACCATATACTAAACCCCAAACTCATGTTTCTGGGGAAGTGAAAACAAGATCCTGTTCTCATACTCAAGATAGGAATGGCTTTCCCAATGCCAACTCCAATTCAGAAAACCATTTGTTAAGAATCTGGTCCTAAGTGGGCATATGCAATAAACTCAAAACAAGTCTTTCCCTCAGTAAGTATTTTATTGAGATTTAAAGCACAAAATAGGTTAACAAATCGGGAGGAAGGTGGTAACACAGGAATGGGAACGTAAAAGTCAAAGTAGGCAGGACTCAAAACTGGCCATAAAGGCACTACGGCATGTTCATAAACACCATCAAGTGAAAGGGGAATCAAGATGTTTTCACTTCTCTTCTGCTCCACCTTAATACTCTTATCTAGCCACTGGTATGGAGCATGTCGTGGACTCATTCTTCCCACAAGTTAGCAAGGGAACTAAACATTTTATCGGTCAACCCTATGCTCAAGTGAGCCAATGTTACACAGTGATTTCAGGCATCCAGTGACTTAGAACTACAGGCAAGGATAGGCCCTGACTATTAATAAATTGGTTGTGGCTATTACTAGAAAATTATGGATGCAGGCATTTACCTATACAATGACCTGCTTACTGGGGCAGCTAACAATGTAGTCAAACCAGTCTATCATCATATGATGTCCTATTAACAAGAGAGCCCAGTTGAAGGATGTTTCATATTTTTAGAAAGCCAAATTTCTTACTATAATATCCTCCCACCCCTCTTTTAAAAAGGCTGTGGTTCAAAAAGCTTTTATGTTCTTTCCCTGAAAACAAGAGAACTTTGGTCAAAGCCAATTTTTAAGAGTCATCACTTCTGCTGAGTAGGCAAAACAATGAACTACAGTAACACACACCACTTTCTTTCCTTAAATTCTGAGATTTATACTGGAAAAATAAACCCATTTCTTTATAAACATCTAATTAAGTATCAAAGAAAATAAGATAATGGAAGAAGCATCTGCCTTTTGGGGCACTATATTCCTAAGGTTGGGCTTTAAGATTTTTTAACAGGAAACCCAGAATTTCTGAAAAACAGGTTTTTTTTCACACTACCAAGAACTCACAGCCACTCTGTGAATGCCCGAGATATTTGACTCAAGTTTTTCAACTCTATCTTATTAGGCATATTTCTGGATTATTTGAACCTAAAAACCAACCCTAGAATATCATGCTTTCCAGGCACACCTGTGGCACGAGTGGTGTACGACCATGCCCCATCACAATCCAACCCTTAGTACCCTACATTGTGACAGCTCCTGGAAAGGTATTAAAGCTGAGCCAATTAATCTATATTTCGATTTCAGACTAAGATCAATAAATGCTTTTAAATAAAATTACTTTATATAATTAAGTATCTGAATAAAGGAATGTAAGGTTAATTCACTTCTCCAACTGCAATTTCAACTCATCAGGCTTATGGATGTATGGACTAACTGCTAACCTAGTAACTCGTACAAATTTGCAGTATTCAAATTTGGTTTCCACAGTACTCATTACACCTCACTCGTAATAAAGTACAAAAGTTTGGGCTTACCCATTTCACTGTTTTTCAAAGCAAAAATTTACAAGTATGATCTAACCAATTATCACATAATCCCACTAACTACGAAGGGGACTATTGGGTGGAACTTAACTGGCAACTGACTTTACTAAGTGCCTGTTAAACATAATTATCTTTCAGCATAAAATGCAGTATGTGCTTTTACACTTTGAATAAACTCAAGTTCAGATCAAAAAGAGGCTACTTCCATTTCCACATGACAAACATTAAAGACAACTGAACCACTCTCTAACACTAATTACGCTGACAACTTCCAGAAAGTGGATTATCTAAACAAGATCCCAAGTATTAGGAATTATTTCTTAGAGTTTAAATTTGCCTTTGAAAAAAGTTCCATTACTTAAAATTAATTTAAGCAAAATCATGGAACAGATAGACTAAAAAATACCTTTTATTTTTACTCAACTTGTTAAAGGGGCAGATAAAAGACTTTGGCAAATTTGATTAACAGCACAAAATAATGTTATCCAAACTGAATAATTTATTGCTGATCTGAGGCTTGCCTTGTTTACACTTCAGTAGAATTTACATGTTTCCACAAATGGCAGATACCAACATTTAAAGGAATTTAATAGTGACCTATTCAATAAGGCAATCATCTTGGTAGCAAAGTTTTATTTAAATCTTACATAACTCAAGCTTTATAAAAAGCCAACATAATTGAAAATTGGGTTCTCCCTCTAAAGTCTTAAGTATTCAAAGCTTGAAACAGTTAATTTAAAAATAAGCAAACAAATAAAACAAAAAAACCCTGCCAGCAGATCCTGCTGAAATACTTAAAAAAACAAAAAAACAAAAAAAAAAAACTAAATGAGCTTACTCTTTACAAAAGTTATTTTAGCTCAAAAGCTATAAAATCAAAGTTATCTTAATTCTACAAAGAAGGGACAGGGTGTCTGACTTCATGCCACCATTTCTTTAGAGCCTCATCTTTTTCATCAAATTTGGCCACAAATCAAATTTCTGTGTGCCCCTGTTTTCAGGAGATTGCTCTTGCAGAAGAGGCCAAGTATAAACATGAAAGAGTAACTGCCTAAATAGGAAAGTGTTCCATAATAGTGTGCAAAGAACAAGAGAGTTCTGAGTTAATCTCTGGAACTCGACCTGGACCTTGATCTTGACTTTGAACGAGACCTAGAACGGGATCTTGAAGCTCTTTTTGGTGGAGGGGACACAGAACGGGCCTTTGAGGGTGGAACAGGTAGCGGCGAATTGGAATGGGACTGGCTCCTTGATCTGGATTTTGACTTTATATCACCCTTTCCATTTTCTTTGGGGGATCGGGACCGAGACCTGCTTCGAGATTTCTCATACTCATCCTTAGATCTGCTTCGAGAATGTGAATGGGAGCCCCGATCAGACTTGGGCTTAGATTTGCTCTTTGATCTAGATTTCCTGCCTTTTGATCGAGAACGTGATCGACCTTTGCTCCGCGACCTGGAACTGGACAAGGAAAGACCGATTCTCTCAATACTTTGTAAGAACATACACGTACTCCATAAACAAGTACAGTAATATTCACAATGACTCAACACAACATTATTTACCGGGAGCGACTTTTTGAGATACTTCGAGATCTACTGCGGCTGCTCCTGCGACTCCTACTTCGTGACCGTCTTCTAGATCGAGACCTATTAGGAGAAAAACAATGAAGTCTTAATCTCAATCCATCTTAAATACACCTGTGCCATCTGGCAAAAATAGATAAGCCAAAGAATAATGTTTTTCTTTACTACGAAATTAAATACACCTTCAAAACATCCAGAAAAAAACCCAATGATGCACAGCCAAAACAAACTAAAAGCTGGCTTTAATTCAAGTAGGCAACAATTGAAATTACTCCATTACTTCCCTTTTTTATTGTCAAATATTCTGTTTCCTCCCCACAGTGTCCTTCAACAAGTTACCTGGATCTGCTTCCAGAGTAAGATCGCCTATGGCTTGTGCGTGGCTTATCTTCAATAAGCCTAATATTTCTGCCATTTATTTCTGTGCCATCCAGTTTGTCCAAAGCACGCTTCATGTCAGAGTAGGAGCGAAACTCAATTACACCCTCATTTGTTCGTTCCTTGTGGGCATCCGCATAGGTTACTTCACCTGCTTGTCGCATAAAATCCTGAAATGATAAGATTGGTCAGACTCGGAAATCTTAAAAGATCTATATACTATAATAAATTCCCAGAAATAAGAATGTAAATAAGAGTTTACTTTAAAGCATTAGTCGTATCCTTTGTATCTTGAATTATAGCACATACCTTTAAATCTTGCCAACTGCACCGACTAGAAAGATTTTCTACAATAAGCCTGTATT
Organism: Macaca fascicularis; assembly: GCF_037993035.2. NCBI lineage: Eukaryota > Metazoa > Chordata > Mammalia > Primates > Cercopithecidae > Macaca > Macaca fascicularis. The sequence continues at coordinate 99,547,731 of NC_088384.1, read as the reverse complement.
CTGTACGAACAGGTGGTCCGTATTTGTCTCTGCCAGATGTTCTCCGACTGCTGTATCCACCTCCACCACCTTTATCACATGAAGGGAACAATTAGATGCCTTGTAATGATAAAAACGCATAATGTCTTTGAAAGTTAGTACAAACATATCAACTTTTATTTACTGGAGTAGGACTTTGCTATTATATTGCTAAACCTTCGACACATTTGTGATTTGCCATAAAATTAAATTAAGGGCAAGTCAAATAGACTAAATCCAACTAAACCTCTCCTACAATCTGTTAGAGAGTGACTGCTCCTTTATTCGATTTACCTCGCTAAGTTTTATTTTACAGAACATTGTAAAATATAAAACTTAACTGATTACATGCATTTCTACATTTTACAAAAATGTTTACTAGTTTTACACTAAGTACTTACATCACAGTGTGAGGTTTTTGGTGGTGGTTTGGCCACAAAACACGCAAGGTAACAGTCACCTAGTTCAGATTAACCAGTTTTGTCTAACCCTTGGAATCCTCACCATCACCCTGCGTCTAATGGCAAAAGGCTGCTGTCGTCATGGCTTCCGGTAAGGTCAGCCAAAGGGTCATAGGGCAAGGGTCACACAATGTATGGAAAAGCCAAGGCCAATCAGGAAAGGCAGTCATCTTAGCCTCAGTGGACACAGCCTCAGCCCCATTGGTCACTTTCAAATTGAAACATCAAGGACTTGTTAAAAAGTTTGAATTCAACATGCAACAATTTAAACATCAAACATTTAACATAACCAAAAATCCCCCCAACCTCCTCCCAGTAACATGCCCCAGTTAGTTCAAATACAGCATAAAGCTTATTTAGATCTACTTTGTGGTACAATACCACATTACTTAAAAATAGTACATTCTTCGGCCCCCATCAAGTTCCATAACTTTAAGACCTATACTTTAAGCTCCTCCCTTCCCTGTCCCCCGCCCCCCTACCCCACCTCCACCCCAGCCTGCCCCCGAACCTCTAACTAATGCACTGATAGGTAAGTAAGGAGAATACAACAAATACAGCCACTCCTTACTTCCTCTGTGGTTAGAACCTGTGACAGTGCTGACAAGGGGCCAGAAGAAGCCACCCCCCGCCCAACTTCGCAAATAAAACCAAACACCCAAACCCAATCCCCGCGCTCCGGCGTCCCATGGCTGCCCCGGGCAGACATGAAGGCAGCGGGGCTCGGGGACACCCGAGTCAAACGACCCCCAGCCCTCGCGCCTGCCCGGGCTGGGAGGCCCCAACCCACCCACCCCCGCCCGCCCCCAGGGTCCCCAAGGGCGCGGAGCGCGCGGGGGTGGGACTCACTGCGGCTTCCGTAGCTGTAGCCGTCGCGATCGCGACGCGGGCCCCTGGCGTGCTCTACGATCACGCGCTCGCCGCAGAGCTCCTTGCCGTTCAGCTCGTAAACGGCGTCGTCGGCGTCGCGGGAGTCCTCGAACTCCACGAAGCCGTACCTGGGGGCGGTGCCAGGGCCGGACAACGGCGGGGGCGTCGTTAGCCAGGGCGCGCCCGTGCGCGTGCCCGCACCCCTCAGCGCGCCCCCGCGACGCCGCGCCGTCGCCATCTTGGAGGCCCTGCCACGCGGCGCCGCGGCCTTGGCCGCCTTTTTCCTTGGAGAGTTCCCGCCGCCACCAGGCCTGGGACGCTGGGGGCAGGCGCCCAGGCTCGACTCACCCATTTTTGAGGTCTACTTCGAGGAGGCGGCCATAGCCACTGAAAAAGCGCTGGATGTCCTTCTCCCGGACGTTGTAGCTCAGGCGTCCTATGTAGACGCGCGGCATGTCCGTGGCGGGCGGGGGCCCAAGGGCTGGTTGTCAAACGGCGGACCGCAAGCCAGTAGCCGCGGTGCAGGTGCGGGGACGGCAAGAGCCCGAACACGCGCCTCACACCACAGCGGCGGCCGAGTCCAGCCACACAATGATGCGCGCGCGCGCCAGGCTTACGCTATATGGGCGGCCAGTGGGGCGGGGCCTGGCGCGTGACGTCAGCGCGCAGCGGCACGTCCGTCCCCAGTCGGCCCTGGGCTAAATGGTGACTGGCGAGTCAGCTGCCCGCGACGTTTCGGTGTAGTGCGGTCTTGCTCGCTTCTAGGATTTTTCTCCAGCCCTCCCCACCGTCTTTGAAAACACAGTGTCTCTAATGCAGCCGCAGAATTGTTTTCTAATTTGTACCTTTTATAAAACTGCGCGATCGATCTCTTTGGGGTTGAAGCTCGGGAGGCGGGCTGAGAGAATCCCCGTTTTTCATTGGTTCTCGAGGTGGTTATAATGGGTCGCCGCGGTCTCTGATTGACGGCTTAAAACGAGGCTGCCTGTTTCCCCCAGCGATTGGTTGGTGCTCGTTTTGGTGGGGACCGCGCTCTCGGACCCAGTCGCTGGTCCGGTTTCGCAGAATCCGAGGATCACGCGCTGAGGTCTTGCTGACCTGGCGGGGGTCGCGTTGCGAACTTGCAGAGCCGCCATCAGCTTCTCCAAGTCTCACTCGCAGCCTTCTTCAGTCTTGGCCTCCCCGGACGTTCCCCTCTCCCTCCATGGGTCTTTCTTGGAGCCCTGTCAACTTGACTCACTTGTGGATTGGGGTGTCCGTGGGAATCCTACGCTCACTGTAGGTGCTCAAAAGGGAGCGCGGAGGAGACCCCGCAGCCCTCCTACAGCGATGAACAATTTTTTTTCTCCCGTATATAGAAAGTCCTTTGTCCCAATACTATCATTTCTTCCATTGACTTGAAAGTGCCTTATTTTGTGAGTTTATCAAGGGAGATGCTATTTAAAGCTGGAGAACCAGATGAAAACCTGTGGTTTAAGTTTAGGTGGGGAGCAGAAGACCCAGGCCAACGCCTGGGGTACTCTGAAATTTAAGTACAGGAAAGGAGACTGACGGGAAGGAGTGACTAGCGAGGTAGGGAGAAGACCAGGAGAGTAGGGTGTCACCGAAGCGGAAAAAAAAAAAAAAAAAAGGGAAGGGATATCACTGAGATAACATCAGCTCTTTAGATATTTTTGTATACCTGCTCTGAGTGGTGCAACCTGAATATCCTTCAGCTCCCGGTTGAAAAAGGGGGGTTTTGTCCTCCTGGAGCTATTTGGAAGTCTGGAGGGAAACGTTGTTGTTGTCACGACTGGGGGAGGTAGAGGCCATGCTTAAAGTTAGATAAACAAAAAATACGAGTCTGTAATCCCCACACCTTGGGAAGCCGAAGCAAGAGGATCTCTTGAGCCCAGGAGTTGAAGGCTGCAGTGAGCTACCACCATGCCACTGCACTACAGCCTGGGTGACAAAGCAAGACTCCAACTCCTTTGAAACATAAGACGCCCACGCCCACGCCCACGCCCACGCCCACGCCCACGCCCACGCCCACGCCCACGCCCACGCCCACGCCCACGCCCACGCCCACGCCCACGCCCACCGCGCGGAAGGCCACCCCGGCAGGTTGCTGCTACCAGCGCCTGCTGGCCAGCTTTTATTCCCTTCTTTGGCCCCACCCACATCCTGCTGATTGGTCCATTTTACAGAGCGCTCATTGGTCCATTTTACAGAATGCTGATTGGTCCATTTTTACAGAGTGCCGATTGGTACGTTTACCAACCTTTAGCTAGACACAGAGTGCTGATTGGTGTGTTTACAATCCTTTAGCTAGACAGAAAAGTTCTCCAAGTCCCCACCTAACCCAGAAGCCCCACCAGCTTCACCTCTGGGTAGGCAGAATGAGGGTTCCCCCTAATCCTAATCCCTGAAATCTGTGAAGATGTTACTTTATATGTCAAAAGGGACTTTGCAGATCTGGTTAAGTTGAGCATCTTGAGATGCAGAGATGCCCCGGGATTATCTGGGTGGGCCCAATGTGATCATAAGGGTGCTTACAAGAGGGGGACAGGAGAGCCACAGTCAGAGAAGCAGATATGACAAAGGAGGCTGGGATTGGGGTCGGAGTGATTGACTGTAAGGAAGTCACAACCGAAGTTAATGGCTTTGAAGATGGAGGAAGGAATCATAAGCCAAAGAGTGCCAGTAGCCTCTGGAAGCTGGAAGACAGGAGGGAACAGATTCTCCCCTAAAGCCTCCTGAAAGAATGCAGCCCAGGCCAGGCGCTGTGGCTCACACCTGTGCAATCTCGGCTCACTGCAACCTCCGCCTCCTGGGTTCGAGTGGTTCTCCTGCCTCGCCTCCCGAGTAGCTGGGGTTACAGGCATGCGCCACCACGCCCAGCTAATTTTGTATTTTTAGTAGAGACGGGGTTTCACCATGTTAGTCAGGCTGGTCTCATCTCGAACTCCCAACCTCAGGTGATCCACCCGCCTCGGTCTCCCAAAGGCGTGAGCCACCGCGCCCAGCCCAACACCAGCTCTTTAGATATTTTTGTATTCCTGTTCAGTTTTGAGTGGTGCAACCTCAATATCCTTCAGCTTTGGGTTGAAAAAGCGGCGGGGGGCGGGGGGGAGCGGGTTGCCCTCCTGGAGCTATTTGGCAGTCTGGAGGGAAACGTTGTTTGTCACGACTGGGGGAGGTAGAGACCGTGCTTAAAGTTAGATCAATAAAATATATGAGTCTGTAATCCCTGCACCTTGGGAAACGGAGGCAGGAATATCTCTTGAGCCCAGGAGTTCGAGGTTGCAGTAAGCTATGATCATGCCACTGCACTGCAGCCTGTGTGAAAAAGCAAGACTGACTCAAAGAAAGAAAGAAAAGCAAGGAGCAAGGCATGGTAGCTCACGCCTGTAATCCCAGCACTTTGGGAGGCCCAGGTGAGAGGATTGCTTGAGCCCAGGAGTTCGATATCAACCTGGGCAACATGGCGAGATCCCGTCTCCACAAAAAAAAATATATATATATATATATATTTTTTTTAATTAGCTAGGCATGGTGGCACATGCTTGTAGTTCCAACTACTGGGGAGACTCTCAACAGGGGGCAGTGGTTCTCAACAGGGGGCAGTTCTGTCCCCCCAGGGGATATCTGTCAGTATCTGAAGACTTTCTGGTTGTCGCAGCTGGAGGAGGGAAGAAGCTGCTGGTATCTCATGGGTAGAGGCTAGGGATGTCATGAAACATCCTACAAGGCGCAGGACAGCCCCACCACGAAGAATTATCTGGCCCAGAATGTCAATAGCTGAGGTTGAGAAGTGCTAGTCCAAATGAATCCTGTACAGAAGTTTTTTTCTTTTCTTTTCTTTTTTTTAAAAAAAATAGAGACAGGATCTCCCTATGTTACCCAGGCTGATCTCGAACTCCTGGGCTCAAGGAGTTCAATCCTCAGCCTCCCAAAGTGCTGGGATTACAGGCATGAGCCACCATGCCCAGCCTACAGAAGTTTGTAAAACGAGGTTTGGACTAGCTTGGCAACATGCAATCCAATCTCCCAGTTGGAAGAGCCTCAGAGGATCTTTCAATCATCTGAATCATGATTCTTTCTAACTCTGTCACTGACAGTTTCCAATTCTGGATTCTGTTTCTGGAGCAACTGCTGCTATATTCACTTCACTCCATACAGATACACCTGAGTTGCTACGAAAGGGGATTTGCCGGGCACGGTGGCTCACACCTGTAATCCCATCACCTTGAGAGGCAGAGATGGGATCACCTGATCCCAGGAGCACAAGACCAGCCTGAGCAACATAGCGAGACTCCATCTCTATAAAAAGAAAGAAAGAAAAAAAAAAAAAGACCAAGAGTGGCGGTGCATGCTTGTAGTCCTAGCTACTCCAGGGACTGAGGTGGGAGGATCACTGGAGCCCTGGAGGTCAAGGCTGCAGTGAGTTGTGATGGCTCTACTTCACTCCAGCCTGGGTGACAGAGCAAGACTCTTGTCTAAAAAAGAAAGAAAAGAAAGGAGAGAAAGGAAACAAAGAAAGAAGAAAAGAAATGAGCTCCCATGCTGCACATCTACCATTTCTCCTTTGATTTGTTCTCCCAACACATCAGCAGCGTTGGGTCCTCAGGAAGACTCCACAGCATGGTGACAATCCAACACCTCTCTCAATTATGATATCTGAAGCTGTTTTCTCTTCCGCAGCAGTGCTCTTGGGTTTCTTGTTAGGGGTAGCCACGGGGCTTTGGGAAAGAGAAGTGAGAGGAAGAGCGGATGATATCACAGCTGCATCTTTCTCTTTGACAAACGAATTCCCCATCCTTCAATAAATACTACCCCACTGACTCCCGGAAGCAACATCCACTCCCACCAATACCATAAAAGTGTCATTTCGGCCGGGCGCGGTGGCTCAAGCCTGTAATCCCAGCACTTTGGGAGGCCGAGGCGGGCGGATCACAAGGTCAGGAGATCGAGACCACAGTGAAACCCCGTCTCTACTAAAAATACAAAAAATTAGCCGGGCGCGGTGGCGGGCGCCTGTAGTCCCAGCTACTCAGGAGGCTGAGGCAGGAGAATGGCGGGAACCCGGGAGGCGGAGCTTGCAGTGAGCCGAGATCGCGCCACTGCACTCCAGCCTGGGCAACAGCGTGAGACTCCGTCTCAAAAAAAAAAAAAAAAAAAAAAAAAAAAAAAAAAAAAAGTGTCATTTCCTGCTTCAACTCTTGCAAATAATGAATTTTAACACATTTTTTAAAAATGAGAGTTTGATGAGTAAAAAATGTTATTATTGTCAAATTCTCCCTTCTGTAACTATATTCCATGAACTTGTTTGTTTAAGCCTCTCTCTCTACACATATTTGTGTATATATGCATGTATAAATCTTGCTGCTGCCCACTCTTTGAGTCTGCACTATCTTTTAAGAGCTGTAACCCTCACTGCAGAAGGTCTGCGGCTTAACACCACGAACCCACCGGAAGGAAGAAACTCCAGACACATCTGAACATCTGAAGGAACAAACTCCGGACACACCATCTTTAAGAACTGTAACACTCACCGCGAGGGTCTGTGGCTTCATTCTTGAAGTCAGTGAGACCAAGAACCTGCCGGAAGGAACCAATTCCGGACACACTACCACAGGGACTCTGAAATTTTGTTAAATTCAGGAATGGAAGCTGGGTGCAGGAACTTGTGCTTTGTAATCCCAGTGCTTTGGGAGGATGAGGTGGGAGGATCTCTGAAGGCCAGGAGTTCAAGACCAGCCTGGGCAATATAGCAAGTCTACAAAAAATGAAAAAAGGCTGGGCATGGTAGCTAACACCTGTAATCCCAACACTTTGGGAGGACGAGGCGGGCAGATCACTTGAGGTCAGGAGTTCGAGACCAGCCTGGCCAAAATGGTGAAACCCCGACTCTACCAGAAACACAAAAAATTAGCCAGGTGTGGTGGTGCAGGCCTGTAATCCCAGCTACTTGGGAGACTGAGGCACAAGGTTCGCTTAAACCCGGGAGGTGGAGGTCACAGTGAGCAGAGACTGCACTACTGCACTCCAGCCTGGGCGACAGAACGAGACTATGTGTCAAAGAAAGAAAGAAAGAAAAATGTTAGTAGGCATGGTGGGACGCACCTGTAGTCCTAGCTACTTGGGAGGCAAAGGCAGGAAGATCACTTGCAACTGCTCTCCAGCCTGGGCCACAGAGTGAAAACCTGTCCCCCTGCCTTCCAAAAATTTAGGAATGGCAACTGGGAAGTGGCTAAAAAGGTAAGGAAAACATCCCAAAAGAGTGTGGTGTCACAGCAGCTAGGAGTGGAAAGAGTTTCAAGGAAGTAGTGGTTAATTGACAAACAAGTTCATAAGCCTTTGACCCAGTAAGCTTAATCCTAGAAATCTATTTGACAAGGAGCCAGTTTGTAAAACCATGGGTCCAAGGATGCTTATTTAAGCCATGGAATACTCTTCCACGATGAAAATAAGTAAGATTATTCTCATTTCAAATATTTATTGAATGCCTACTGTTCTCAGCATCGGGAAAACAACAGTAACGTCATGTGTTGGCTTTGCAAACTAGGGCCTCAGTCAAATCTTGGCCTGTCACCTGTTTTGTAAATAAGGTTCCATGGGAACACAGTATCACCCATTCATTTACACATTGTCTATGGCTCCTCTTGAGCTACAGCAGCAGTCTTGATTTCGTTATTGTATCGAATGGTCGCAACAGAGACTATCCAGCCTGCAAAGCCTACACTATTTCCTCGCTGGCTCTTCACAGAAGAGGTTTGCTTACCTCAGTCTGTGTGACTGACCACTAATGATGCTTTTGGGTGCTGGTAAGTAAAGAAGGCAAGTTTTAATATATGCATGATCCCATTTTTTTTGTAAATAACACCACCTCAAGCCCCCGTCCCGCCCCGCCATTTTTTTTTTTTTTTGAGACAGAGTCTCACTTGGTCATCCAGGTTGAAGTGCAGTGGTGCCATCTTGGCTTACTGCAATCTCCACCTCCTGGGCTCAGGAAATTTTCCCATCTCAGCCTCCTGAGTAGCTGGGACTACTGGTATGCACCACCACGTCCAGCTAATTTTTTGTACTTTTTGTAGAGATGGGTTTTTGCCATGTTGCCCAGGCTAGTCTCGAACTCCTGGACTCAACTGATCTGCCCACCTCAGCCTCTCAGAGTGCTGGGATTACAGGCGTGAGCCACCTCGCCTGGCCTAAAACTCCCAGCTCTTGATACGACTACATATGTGTATATTGGATGGGTTTGTGGTGGCTTTTGAATATCAATGGGGGTAGGTCCTATACAGTCACGTCCCTCCAACTCTCCCTGCATTCCTTACTCTTCCTTCTCCCACCAGCTCTTGAATGTGCCAAACATACACCAACCTCAGGGCCTTGTCACTGGACAGCTCCCTGTATCTGGAACTATTTTTCTATGATTAACGCCCCTCATTTCCTTTTGGTTTCTGCTCAATGTTATTGCTGTGGCTTGAACATGTCCCTCAACAGTTTCTGTGTTTGAGACTTTATCCCCAGTGCATGATATTGGGAGGTGAGGCCTAATAAGAGGTGACTGAATCATGAATGAGGGTGGAGCCTTCACGAATTAATGTTATTACGGAAGGAGTGGATTGGTTATTGAGAGGTGGATTGTTTTAAAGAGAGTCTGGCCCCCAGTGCCTCTCCATCTTGTGTAAGAAATAAATTTCTTTTCTGACTGGTCCAAGCACAATGATGTTTGCAACTAATTGATCACAACCAGTTACAGATTTCTTTGTTCCTTCTCCACTTCCACTGCGTCACATGACTAGCCTTAAAAAAAGAGAAGGAGAAATAAATTTTTCATTATAAGTTACCCAGTTTAGGCCGGGCGCGGTGGCTCAAGCCTGTAATCCCAGCACTTTGGGAGGCCGAGACGGGCGGATCACGAGGTCAGGAGATCGAGACCACCCTGGCTAACACAGTGAAACCCCCGTCTCTACTAAAAAAATACAAAAAACTAGCCGGGCGAGGTGACGGGCGCCTGTAGTCCCAGATACTCGGGAGGCTGAGGCAGGAGAATGGCATAAACCCGGGAGACGGAGCTTGCAGTGAGCTGAGATCCAGCCACTGCACTCCAGCCCGGGCTACAGAGCGAGACTCCGTCTCAAAAAAAAAAAAAATAATAAATAAAAATAAATAAATAAATAAATTACCCAGTTTGTGGTATTCTAATTTCATTATAAATTACCCAGTTTGTGGTATATCAGCAGAAAACAGACTGTTATCAGAAGCGCCTCCTCAACCATCTATTTTAAAATAGCGTCTTTCCCGTGAACTCTGTGTCTCTTCTTCCCCTGTTCCTTTTTTTTTCGTAGAACTTTTCATCACCTGAGATATTTCTTTCTGCCTCTCCCATCCCCAACTAGAATGTCAGCATCAGTGGAGCAGGGATGCTGTCTGTCTTTTTACACCTTCATCCTCAGCTCTTAGAAAAGTCCAAAAACGGGCTGGGCGCAGTGGCTCACGCCTGTAATCCCAGCACTTGGGGAGGCTGAGGTGGGTGGATTATCTGAGGTCAGGAGTTCGAGAGTCATGATTGTGCGACTGCTCTCCCTTCCTCTCTCTCTCCCTGTCTCCCTCTCCCTCCCTCTCCCTCCCTGTCTCTCCCTCTCTCTCTCTCTCCCTCTCCCTGTCTCTCACCTGGCCAACATGGTGAAAACCCGTCTCTACTAAAAATACAAAAATTAGCCAGGTGTTGTGGCCCATGCCTGCAATCCCAACCACTCAGGAGGCTGAGGGAAGAGAGTCACTTGAACTGGGGAGGCGCAGGTTGCCGTGCAGTGAGCCAAGACTGTGCCACTGCACTCCAGCCTGGGCGATAGAGCGAGCAAGACTCCATCTCAAAAAAAAAAAAAAAAAAAAAAAGGCCGGGCGCGGTGGCTCAAGCCTGTAATCTCAGCACTTTGGGAGGCCGAGGCGGGCGGATCACAAGGTCAGGAGATCGAGACCACAGTGAAACCCCGTCTCTACTAAAAATACAAAAAATTAGCCGGGCGCGGTGGCGGGCGCCTGTAGTCCCAGCTACTCAGGAGGCTGAGGCAGGAGAATGGCGGGAACCCGGGAGGCGGAGCTTGCAGTGAGCCGAGATCGCGCCACTGCACTCCAGCCTGGGCAACAGCGTGAGACTCCGTCTCAAAAAAAAAAAAAAAACAAAAAGAAGAAGAAGAAAGAAAAGTCCACATACAGCTAGACATAGTAGCACACACTTGTAGCTCCACCTACTTGGGAGGCTGAGGCAGAAAGGTACTTGAACCCAGGGTTTTGAGGCTGCAGTGAGCTAATGCACCCCAGCCTGGGTGACAAAGTGAGACCCTATCAATAAAACAAAAACAAAAACAAAACTGCAGCATACAAAGTAAGTGCTAATTGAGAGCAGCGCCACTCTGGGACATTGCGCAGAGCACGTGAAGCGAGACTCTCCATTCAGCAGATATTAGTGTGCTGATGGGTTCACCAGGATGTGCTGGTGGGATGGAATCTTCCACCGTCTGGTTAGTGCTGCCCAGAAACACCACCTTCAAAGGGGTGCAGGGATGTCCTCACCAGATCCCACATTTCCTCCACCAAAATTTCTCCATTCAGAAAATTCCAGTGTGGCTCTGGAGCCACTGGGACTCTCAAATTATTGGTGGCAGTGGAAATTGGCACAATCACTTTGGAAAGCTGCATGGTGGTGTCCATTAACGCTGAAAGCTGGTAGTGGCTATCACCGTGACCTAGGGAGGGGAGAGCTAGGAAAGGGTATGAGGGGCCACTGGAGTTCTGGTCGGATTTTGTTCCTTGAACTGGGTACTAGGGTGCGCTGTTGATGAAAATGCACTGAGCTGTGCACTTACGATTTGTGCATGCTACTGTATGCATGTTGTACTTCATTGGAAAATTAAAACAAAAAAGATAATAAATCTCTAAAGAAAATTACAGTTACACACTTCACCTAGAGCCCTCTTTGTCATGCTGATAACTAAAGCTCTACTGATAACTTATTTATCTATTTATTTATTTATTTCTGAGGTGGAGTCTCGCTCTGCCCCCACGGCTGGAGTGCAGTAGCACGATCTCAGCTCACTGCAACCTCCACCTCCTGGGCTCAAGCAATTCTCCTGTTTCACTGCAACCTACACCTCCTAGGTTCAAGCAATTCTCTTGTCTCAGCCTCCTGAGTAATACGATTACAGGTGTGTGTCATCACTCCTGGCTAATTTTTGTATTTTTAGTAGAGGTGGGGTTTCACCATGTTGGCCAGGCTGGTCTCAAACTGACCTTGTGATTCACCCACCTTGGCCTCCCAAAGTGCTGGGATTATACCATGCCCGGCTGAGAACGTGATTTATAGTGTTTGTACAGAAATGTTAATTTATCAGAATCAGTTGGTTGTTTATGCTTTGGTTGAGGGGGCGGCGGGCTTGTTTCCGATGGGTTTTCGGTAGGCTAGGACATGCTCCATGGTGCTGAAGCTGTGGCTTTGTTGCCACCTGGTGGCTATCAGTGTGATTACAGTGGTAGAAAAATTAACAGCAGCTCACTCCTGCCTGAAAGAAGCTCACAGCTATTAATAGAAGGTTCTTGAAGGTCCCCGAATCCAAGTCTTCTAATTGTCAAGCCTCTTATTCACCTAGAAGTTTTCTGGCCCTTATTTGGCTACACCCCTGACGGAAAGTTCACTGCTTAACTGGAGGTCCAAGTCCACTGTCGGACATCTTTTCACTGTGTGTTATTAATTCTTTATATAAACAATTGCCTTCCTTGAATTGTCTACCCCCTGGTCCTGGCTGTGCCTGAGGCTGTGCAAATACATCTGTTTCCCACAAATGGGTCTTTCAGATATTGGGGTCAGCACTCAGATGCTCTATTCACGTTCTCTTTTCTGCCTAAGTGCCCATAGTGCCCTGCCTAAGTGCCCTGATACGGTTTGGCTCTGTGTCCGCACCCAAATCTCACCTCAAATTGTAATCCCTATGTGGAGGGAGGCACCTGGTGGGAGACAGTTGGATCACAGGGGTGGTTTCCCCCATGCTGTTCTCGTGATAGTGAGGGAGTTCTCATGAGATCTAATGGTTTATAAGTGGCAGTTTCCCCTTTGCGCGCTCTCTCTCTCTTTCTCTCTCTCTCTCTCTCAATCTCTCCCTTCCTCTCCCTCCCTCTCCCTCCCTCTCCATCCCTCTCTCTCCCTCTCCATCCCTCTCTCTCCCTCTCCCTCTCTCCCCCTCTCTCCCTCTCTCCCCCTCTCTCCCTCTCTGTCTCTCCCTCTCTCTCCCCCGTCTCCCTCTCCCTCCCTGTCTCTTCCTCTCTCTCTCCCTCTCCCTCCCTGTCTCTCCCTCTCTCTCTCTCCCTCTCCCTCCCCCCCTCCCCCTCTCCCTCCCCTCCCCTTCCCTCTCCCTCTCCCTTTTCCTCTCTCTCTCTCCCTCCCTCCCTCTCCCTCTCCCTGCTTTCTCCCCTTTCTCTCTCTTCTCTCTCTCTCCTGCTGCCAGGTAAGACATGCCTGCTTCCCCTCCACCTTCTGCCATGATTAAGTTTCCTGAGGCCTCCCAAGCCATGCCAAATCACGAGTCAATTAAACCTCTTTTCTTTATGAATTAGTCAGTCTCAGTATTATCTTTATGGCAGTGTGAGAACGGACTAACACACCCCCAGATATCCCTCTTGTGACCTGGTTTCAAGTCTGTTCATCCTGGCTGCTCACCGCTCATGTGCTCAGATTCATGTGTGGCCCTCAGAGCTGACCTTGGCCCTCCTGGACTTGTCTGGATATGACTGTTGGTGCCACAGCCACGTTGTTCTCTAGGCCAGGTAAGAGCTGCAGCCTCTGTTTACACAGGTGGTGGCTGGAGCCGAATTCCTCACTCAGTCCTACGTCTCCTGCTGCTTAGAGTCAGACTGGGATCAAGAAGCTCCTGGAAGAAGCTGGGTATGGTGGTGAGTACCCATAGTCCCAGCTACTTGGGAGGCTCACTTGAGTCTAGGAGTGTAAATCCAACCTGGACAACATAGTGAGACCCCATCTCTTTTTTTTTTTCTTTTCTTTTTTTGAGACAGAGTCTTGCTCTGTCACCCAGGCTGGAGTGCGGTGGTTGAATCTCAGCTCACTGCAACCTGTGCCTCCTGGATTCGAGTGATTCTCATGTCTCAGCCTCCCGAGTAGCTGAGACTACAGGCATGGGCCATCATGCCCAACTGATTTTTGTATTTTTAGTAGAGACGGGGGTTTCACCATGTTGGCCAGGCTGATCTCGAACTCCTGACCTCAAGTGATGTGCCCATCTCGGCCTCCAAAAGTGCTGGGATTACAGGTGTGAGCCACCGCACCCAGGCAAGACCCTATCTCTTAAAAAAATAGAAGCTTTTGAAATTGTCCATTGTGGCAAATGTGGAAGCAGACCAGTCAGCAGAATGGAAATCCAGTAGGTGCTGGTGTATAGACTCAGCATCATTGCTCAGGTTTCCGGGGCAGTGGGGAGATAGAAATGCTGATGAGAATGCCGGATGCGGTGGCTCACGCCTGTATTCCCAGCACTCTGGAAGGCTGAGGCGGGCGGATCACCTGAGGTCAGGAGATCGAGACCAACCTGGCCAACATGGTGAAACCCTGTCTCTACTAAAAATACAAAAATTAGCCAGGCATGGTGGCAGGCACCTGTAATCTCAGCTACTTAGGAGGCTGAGGCAGGAGAATCGCTTGAACCCAGGAGGTGGAGGTAGCAGGGAGCCGAGTCTGTGCCATTGTACTCCAACCTGGGCAACAAGGGTGAAACTCTGTTTCAAAAAAAAAAACCAAAAGAAATGCTGATGAGGAAAATCCTAGTTGGCCATGTGTCAGGTGGAGAGCACGAGGCCACGGGGAAGATCAGAGACAGTTACTCACAGCCCACAGCACACTTCAGTTAGCAGCGTCGTCTTTGAGCCTGTCAGAATCCTGCAGGAAGCAGTACTGAGGTTCCCTCTCAGATCTTTCCTAAAGCTGGTGCATGCAGGTTTCCGGCCTGGCCAGGCTGTGGCTTGCAGACCTTTTACTCATCATTAGTTCCACATGCTGTCATCTGGACAGATATAAGTGGAAGCATGTTCCTGATTACCTCGGGGGTTCATGTGCTTTTCACTGCAGCCTTTATTCTGGCAGCAACAGCTGCCTCACATGGCGGCCCTCTAATGTCACAGGCAGGAGAAGCTGAGCGGGTCTGCCACATGGCAGAGGTACAGAATGTACTTCTTAGGAGAGTGAGGGGAAATGAGTTGTTTTCAGGCACCTCAACTAGCCTAGCCCGGGCACACTGCTTGTCTCAGAGGACATAACCAGATGAGACAGGCCCAGGTGGGCCATCCAAAAATCGCAGTCCCAAGGCAGTGGTCTCAGGCATTGGCGAGCATCGTTGAAACACGGATATGTGGGTCCCATTGCCAGCGTCGGGCTCCCTGGGTGCATGCAGGGCCTGGGGGCCTGAGTGTTAAAATCCTCCTGCAGAGCCGAGAGGCAGATGCTCAGAGGACCACACTAGGAAAGGTGGAACTGAAGGGACAGAAAGCAGGTAAGTGGCTGCCCAGGGTGGTGACTGAAGGAGGGAATTGACTGGTGAGAGGCAGGAAGGAGTGAGGAAAATGTTCCAGATCATGATTACTGCGATGTCTACACAAATGTATGTATTCGTCAAAACTCATTGAACTGTCTACTTAAAATGGATACACTTTACCATATGTAAATTATGTATCAATAAAGATGATAAAAAACAAAGCTGGCCAGGAGCGGTGGCTCACGCCTGTAATTCTAGCACTCTGAGAGGCCGAGGCGGGTGGATCACCTGAGGTCAGGAGTTTGAGACCAGCCCGGCCAACACAGCGAAACCCTGTCTCTACTAAAATGTACAAAAATTAGCCAGGCGTGGTGGCAGGCACCTGTAGTCCCAGCTACTCGGGAGGCTGACGCACGAGAATTGCTTGAACCCGGGAGGTGGAAGTTGCAGCCAGCCAAGATCGCACCACTGCATACCAGCCTGGGTGACAAGAGCAAAACTCCATCTCAAGAAAAAAAAAAAGCTAAGAAGGTCATCACATGTTTTGGGCCTCCGTTTTTGTCCCCAGAGAGCCTTGGTTAAGCCTCTTTCACCCCACCCTAAGGCCAGGTGCAGTAGCTCACGCCTGTAATCCCAGCACTTTGGGAGGCTGAGGTGGGTGGATCAATTGAGGGTCAGGAGTTTGAGACCAGCCTGGTTAAACATGGTAAAACCCTGTCTCTACTAAGAATACAAAAGGGCATGGTGGTGCGCACCTGTAATTCCAGCTACTCCAGAGGCTGAGGCAGGAGAATCGCTTGAACCCAGGCGGTGGAGGCTGCAGTGAGCTGAGATCACACCGCGGCACTCCAGCCTGGGCAGCAGAGGTAGACTCCATTCCCCCCCCCCCACCTAAAAATTTCACCCCACCCGAGGTAGATGCCGGAGCTTCCTTCGCATCTGAATGAAAACAAAAACTGGGACCACCAGGCCTATAGGGGGCGCTGTCTCTTGCAGTGTCACAGTGTCGACGGACCATTGAGAGAACTCACTTTGTGCCACAGGCACCCTATGGGGAAGAAGGTGGGGAGTACAGCCATGTGTCCCTTAAAGACGGGGATATGTTCTGAGAAAAGTTGCATTTGGTGATTTCAACCCTGTGTGAACATCATAGAGTCCACTGTACATCCCTAGATGGGATAGCCTCCCATACACTAGGTATGGTGCAGCTTGCCACCCATAGGCTACAAACTACAGCGTGCAACTGACCCCATACCACCGGCGATGGTAACACAGTGGGAAGTGTCTGTGTATGGATGACGCCAGACGGGCAAGCCCCAGAATTGGGGCTTAGTTTGGGAGAGTTCTCGTCTTTGTCTAGGAAAGAATTCAAGGGTGAGCCGGTGATGTTAGCAACATTTATTGAAGCAGCGTACAGCAGCCACAGAGGTACTGCCACAGGCAGTGTGCACAGAATAGCAGCTCAGGGCCATGGGCAGTTCTGCACTCATATTGATATTCACTTTTTTTTTTCTAAGATCGAATCTCCCTGTGTCACCCAGGCTGGAGTGCATTGGCGTGATCTCGACTCGTTGCAACCTCTGCTTCCCAGGTTCAAGCGATTCTCCCACCTCAGCTTCTGTAGTAGCTGGGATTACAGGCGCCTGCCACCACACCCGGCTGATTTTTGTATTTTTAGTAGAGACGGGGTTTCACCATACTGGCCAGGCTGGTCTCAAACTCCTGACCTCAGGTAATCCTCCCGCCTCAGCCTTTCAAAGTGCTGGGATTACAGGCATGAGCCACTGCAATTGGTCGAGATCCACTTTTAATTACGCACAAATTAAGGGGTGGATTATGCAGAAATTTCTAGAAAAAGAGCAGTAACTTCTGGGTAGATGGGTCATTGCCATGGGAAAGGGTGATAACGGCCGGGTGTTGCCATGGCAACAGTAAACTGACAGGGCACTGGTGGTGTGTCTTCCAGAGCATCCTTTTGCCTCTTTCCTGTTTCAGCTAGCCTTCAATCTGGTCTGGTGTCCAAGCTCCACCTCTGGAGTTCAGTTCCATCTCCGACCTCATCTAAACATTGAAAAGTATGGTGAAAATACGGTTATAATCTTACGGGAGGATCTTTGTGTAAGTGGCTCCTCCTTGGCCCACTCACTGTTGTGTGGCTCATTGTCATGACTGTATTTGCAGTTATACTGCCTGAGTCTAGTTCCCTCATCTGCTTTATGACCCTGGACAAACTTCATAACTTTCTCATACCTCAGTTTCCTTGACTGTAAAATGAAGAAAGCAATAGTACCTATCTCGAAGAGTTGTGCAAAAATTTTAACAAATTATTTTATTGTAAAGCACTTAGAACAGCAGCTAGCATACAGTAAGCATGAAGTGAGCATTTGCGATTGTTATTTAACAAATGCAACTTTCATCCATGCTGTTTTTCCCTCCTAATTTTGCCATGGAAATCATTTTTATGGAGAGCTCTTAGTTCTCCATCTTTTATGACAGGCTGATTCTGGTCGCATTGCAGCCATCTTCATGGATAGAGGATGGCGACATGTGAAGTGGGAGCTGGACCTAGAGCAGAAAGAGCTGGAAGGTTGGGGTGCAGCCTCGGTGTGGGACAGTTTCACTCTGTGGTGAAGACAGGCTTGAATCCCCTCCCACCATGACCCTTTCTTTTTATTTTATTTAGTTATTTGAGTTACGGTTTTGCTCTGTTACCCAGGCTGGAGTTCAGTGGCATGTCATGGCTTATTGCAGCCTCCATCTCCTGGGCTCAAGTGATCCTCCCACCTCAGCCTCCTGAGTAGCTGGGACCACAGGCATGAGCCATGACACCTGGCTTAGTTTTTGAATTTTTTTTTTTTTTGAGACAGAGTCTCACTCTGTCCCCTAGGCTGGAGTGCAGTGGCGCAATCTTGGCTCACTGCAAGCTCCGCCTCCCAGGTTCACACCTTTCTCCTGCCTCAGCCTCCCCAGTAGCTGGAACTACAGGCGCCCTCCACCACTCCCGGCTAACTTTTTGTACTTTAAGTAGAGATGGGGTTTCACCATGTTAGCCAAGATGGTGTCGATCTCCTGACCTCATGATCCGCCCGCCTCGGCCTCCCAAAGTGCTGGGATTACAGGCGTGAACCATCATGCCTGACCGATTTTTTTTTTTTTTTTTTTTGTAGGCACAGGGTTTTGCCATGTTGCCCAGGCTGCTCTCAAACTCCTGGACTCAAGTGATCTGCCTGCCTTGGCCTCCCAAAGTGCTGGGATTATAGACGTGAGCCACCGCGCCTGATGCAGGACCTTTTCTTGAGCACTCTGGCCCTTGCTAATTCCTAGCAGGCTGGGGTTGTGCTTGCTTTACCTCCATGAGCCCCTCAGCCCACACCTCAGAAAAATGGGGATGAAGCTGGCTCCCAGGGCGGTGGTCAGGATCAGGTGAGAGGGCATGAAGAACTCTTGGTGCTTGTCTTTGTTTGAGTTTTTCCGGAAGCAGCTTCTGAGACAAAATTCTCAGTATTATTTTACAAGTAGTTGATATGGGAGGTGATCCCAGCAAGCACCAGTAGGAGAAGATATGAGACAGGGAATGGGAGGAAGTCAGCAAATGTGTTAGTGGGATGAGGACAGCCGAGAGTAACTGGAGCTTCATGCCTCTGTGAACTCTGGGAGACTGTGCAGAACACACCTCAGACAGAGGGGAGAGCACGGCCTTCTCCCAGTCAAGCAGGGAGAAAGCTGGGTGTTCATATGTTAACTGCCCAGCTGTCCTTGGTTGAAGCTTTCTACCAGGAGTGTTCACTCTGGCATTTCCTGCTTGCTTGATTGGCTGAATCTTCTTCCACAGCCAGAAATTAAGCCCCTGGGCTGGGAGGCAGTCCCAGTAAGCCTTTGGCTTGTGAAGGTAGGTGCTGAGAGGACAACAGTGCAAATTGCATCTGCTACAGGCGGTCAACTCCTGATAAGAACTAGTTAATGTAGTTGGGTGCAGTGGCTCATGCCTGTAATCCCAGCACTTTGGGAGGCCAAGGCGGGTGGATCACCTGAGGTCAGGAGTTTGAGACCAGCCTGACCAACATGGCGAAACCCAGTCTCTACTGAAAATACAAAAATTAGCTGGATGTGGTGGTGCATGCCTGTAATCCCAGCTACTCGGGAGGCTGAAGTAGGAGAACTGCTTAAACCTTTGAGGTGGAGGTTGCAGTGAGCCAAGATTGCACCACTGCACTCCAGCCTGGGAGACAGAGCGAGATTCCATCTCAAACAACAACAACAACAACAACAACAACAACAACAACAACAGCTAGGTAATGTAGTTGGGTGTGGTGACTCAGGCCTGCTAATCCCAGCACTTTGGGAGGCCAAGGCGGTAGGATCACTTGAGCCTAGGACTTTGAGACCAGCTTGCGCAACACAGCAAAACCTCATCTCTACCAAAAAAAAAAAAAAAAAAAAAAAAATTAGCTGGGCATGGTGGCGGGCACCTGTAGTCCCAGCTATGTGGGAGGATTGCTTGATCCCAGGAGTTCAAGGCTGCAGTGAGCTAGGATCGTGGTATTGCACTCCGGCGTGGGCAAGAGAGCAAGAACCTGTCTCTTAAAAAAAAAAAGTGTAGATTTAAGCATCTTACCTGTCTCACAGGAGTAGAGAAAAACAAAGACCAAGTTAAAGGAGCTTCTTGTAAACGGGCCACTTTTGTCACGTGGCACACTCCAGCCGACTTGCAGCTCCTCGTTCAGATGTGAACCTGCCCTCCCACAAAGGCTGAGTAACATAAAATCATGACACCCGCCTCTTTGGATGAACTCATGAATGCCTGCTCACCACAGTGAAAGGTCTTCTGGTGCTTGTAGGAGAAGGGCACCCATGCAGGGCTGGGGAGCTGACCAGGTTCAGGTGAGACAATGTGGCAGATGTCAGCTGTTTGGGGAGTGGGGGTCACAGGGATAGTCCAGTGGCCCACTGCTCATGGAGGTTGTGAGCTCTTTCTTTCTTCTCTTTTTTTTTTTTTTTTTTGAGACAGAGTCTCCCTCTCTCACCCAGGCCGGAGTTCAGTGGCACGATCTCGGCTCACTGCAGCCTCCACCTCCCAGGTTCAAGCGATTCTCCTGCCTCAGCCTCCCAAGTAGCTGGAACTACAGGCGCTTGCCACCAAACCTGGCTAATTTTTTGTATTTTTAGTACAGATGGGATTTCACCGTATTAGCCAGGATGATCTCAATTTCCTGATCTTGTGATCCACCCGCCTCAGTCTCCCAAAGTGCTGGGATTACAGGCATGAGCCACTATGCCCAGCCGGTTGTGAGCTCTTTCAAGAGTGAATGCCAATGTTTCAAAACATTGGCCATCAACATTTGTGATGTGGCTTGGAGCCGTAGGGGGCTTTGGAATTATCCAACTTTATACATTTCCAGCAATGGGACAAGCCATCTCCTGTGTCTGAGCCTCATTTCTCATCTGTAGCATGGACATCATAGTAGGACACCTTCCAGAGTCGAGTTGAGAAGTAAATGTGGTGGTGCATCGTCAATGCCTGGCACGGTATAGACCAGAAGTTGGCAAACTTTTCCTGTAAAGGGCCAGGCTGTCAATATTTCAGCTTCGTGGGCCACATGGTCTCTGCTGCACCTACTCAAATTTGTAGCATTAAAGCTACTATAGGCAATATATACATCTTATAAAAATAGATGCTGGCTGGGTGCGGTGGCTCACGCCTGTGATCCCAGCACTTTGGGAGGCCGAGGCGGGCAGGTCATGTGAGGTCAGGAGTTTGAGACTAGCCTGGCTAAAATGGAGAAGCTCCGTCTCTACTAAAAATACAAAAATTAGCCAGGCGTGGTGGCAGGCATCTGTAGTCCCGGCTACCCGGGAGGCTGAGGCAGGAGAATCACTTGAACCGGGAGGCAGAGGTTGCAGTGAGCCAAGATCACGACACTGCAGCCTGGGCAACAGAGCGAGACTCTGTCTCAAAACAAAAAACAAACAACAAGCAAATGCTTACCTTCTGTATAGGGAATGGGCAGAAATGGGAAGAATTAGGGAGATTTTATCTCTTCCTCCTGAAAGGAACATATGTTTCTTACCTATCTTTGTGTCCTCCTTCAGCCCAGCGTGGGCCTGGGACATATAGGTGCTCAAGAAACATTTACTGAAGGGAGAAAAACAACCTATAGCATGAAGAAGAGAATAGTGTTTGCAGTCCAACAGACCTGTGTCCAAATCAATTTATTCTCTATGTGGCCTGGGCTAAGCCCCTCCTTTTCTCTGAACCTCTTCATCTATAAAATGGGTGTTAAGAGTAACATCTACTGCATAAAGTTGTCATGTGGGTATTAATGGGCAAAAAGTGTGCATATTGAAAAATATTTTTAAAAAAGAAAGCATGAATAAAGGCTTCCATGATTTTTTACTCATGGCTCTCAACCCTTAGTTCCTCTGGCTTGAGGGGCATTTTTGTCTCCTCCAATCTGTACAACCAGCCTTCTCTGGCCCCTCTTGGACTCTGGGAGGAAGTGAGGGAGGGAATCTCATCTCTGCAGGAGGAAAGAGTGGTTGTCTGTAATAGAGGGTGGCAGGAGAGTCAAGCTTCCTGTTCTGAATTCAGGACCAGGCAGGCAGTAATTGCAGACAATCAGTTTTTGCCTCAAGGGCTCAGTGTTGGCTGTAAAGAATTAATGGCCAAGAAAGGTGTCTACCAATTATTTTTCCACTCAAGGTGCAGAGATTACAGAAACACAGCTAAGCCCATTTCAGATCCAGGCCTCCTAGCGCTGGCTGGCGATTACCACTCTACAGACCTCCATCCCAGGGGAGTGCTGGGAGTCAGGAGTCTTTCCTTAGAGGGTATGCTCAGACTTCCAAGTGTGTGCGGAACATTCTATGTTTCCACAGGGAAGAGGGAGAAAAAGGAAGGACACATAGGTCTCTTGGTTCAGTTGTCCTAAAAGCAGGCCCTGAGACAAGGATTCAAGTGCAGGCAGTGGTCTTGGGAAATCACCCCAGGAAATGCCATTAACAGGGGAGGGAAGTGAGATGGGGAAGGGACAGAGCATATGGGTATATTATCCAATCAGTTACACTTTGGACAACTGGAGCTTCATCTCACATGGACTCTGGGAAATGGTGCAACGTATATATCTCAAAATGATCCCATCTGAGGGGTGAGGGAGCTGGGGTATTTATACACCAACTCCTGTGGATCACTAGTTGAAGTGTTACTGGTGGAGGGTGTCCAGGTTCTTGGCATCTTGAACAAAGAATTGGACAAAATGCACAAAGCAAGGAAAGAATGAAGCAACAAAAGCAGAGATTTATTGAAAATGAAAGTACATTCTACAGTGTGGGAGCAGGCCCTGGATACAGAATCTTCTCTGGTCCAAATATCCACTAGAGGTTTCCCATTGGCCACTTGGTGTTCACCTCATGTAAATGAAGTGGTGGTCCGCAATCGGAGGCTGAAGTGAAATCACAAAGTTACACTCCTATGCAAACGTCTTGGTACTTTCATTTCCCATCTGCCCTGCAGAAAAGGTGGGGGTTCACAAAGGGAGTAGACTCTGGTCCTTTTGTTACTTAGGTGTGGAAAGTTAGAGTTTTTCTTTCAATTTAGTTCTAGGAAGTCAGCCTGAAAGAGCCTTAGGTTCCCTGCCTCCAGACCCTATTCTCCTGCCTCAGAAGGCTGCTGGGTGGGGTGGGGGGGGGGGGCTTGGGGGGTGGGGGGGTGGGGATGGGGGTGCTGTTAATTACCTAGCACTTCCAGCATCTCTCATTTGGTAGCCAAGAGCGTCCTGAGGCAGGAAATGCAGATGATGGCAGCTGTTGTGTCCTGAAATGGTTAGACATATGGAACAAGCCAGGTACCCACAGAATCCACTACAACACAGGTTAAAGCTCAACACTGGTCCAGGCACTTCACACCTAAGATTATTTATTTATTTATTTTGAGAACCGAGTCTTGCTCTGTTGCCCAGGGGCAGGCTGGAGTGCAGTAATGCAATCTTGGTGCACTACAACCTCCGTCTCCCAGGTTCAAGCAATTCTCCTGCTTCAGCCTCCCAAGTAGCTGGGATTACAGGCACCTGCCACCATGTGCAGCTAATGTTTGTATTTTGAGTAGAGACGGGGTTTTGCCAAGTTGGCCAGGCTGATCTCTAACTCCTGCCCTCAGGTGATCCGCCTGCCTCGGTCTCCCAAAGTGCTGGGATTACAGGAGTGAGCCACCATGCTCAGCCCTGAGATCTAATTTAATCCCCATGTATATCCAAGACTGAACCTTACTTAGTCTCCTTTCCCCAGACCTATTCCTAAGGGCTGGAAATGGGGAGATGAGTGAAGCTCTCATCCTAGGTGCAAAATGTGAGGGGGCACCAGAAACACAGCCATCAAATAATATTTTGATGCAATATTAAAAAGGAATAAGTGAATGCAAAAAAAAAAATCCATGGTGAGCAAAAGATCAAACATTTTAATCAAGACAGGATCAGTAATAGTGCTGTGCTGAGCCATATTGAAGCCTGAGGCAAAAGGAAAAATCAGTAACCCTGATCTTGTTCTTCATGGATTTTTTTTGCATTCATTTTGATTTTTAAAAAAAATTATTGCATTAAAACATTATTTATCTTGATTAATGATTTTTTGGAGGCACGGCCTTGTGTTTGGTGTCTGAAGTGAGTACCTCACTTGCTCACTCTAGTCCTGACCCTGCTCCCTCTCCCATCTTCCCCATCTTACTGCACAGTGCTCAGTCCACTTAGCTGCTCAAGTCAAAAATCTAGGGTCCCCTTGGGCCCCCCTCTTTCCCTCCCCTCTCCCTGCTGTACCATTTCTGGACTTTCAGTTCCACCTCTAAACATCTTTCAAATTTGTCTTTTTTTTTTCTCCATTGCTACAACCCCTCTCTAAGGACTTTTGGGCAGACAGGAATAGCTTGTTGGATTATCCTGCAAGCTCTGGTGTGTCCACTCACATCAGTGGCTCCAGCAGACATGATAGGTTCTTTGTCTTGCCCTCTGATTTCCACCTCTAAGTCCTCCCACATCTGCGTGAGTTCTTGTTTCAATGTGAAATCTGATTCCCACAGTGCTTGTAGAGGCTCTGTTTTTGTGATTGACCCCTGATGGATCCCCCAAGGCTGTGACTATCTCTCTGCTGCCTTGGCAGCTCCTTGGGCACCCAGAGGCACAGTCTCAGAGCTTCAACGAAGCAAAACCCCTTCTGATTTCTCCTCATCCTCTCACCTTCTGGGAGTTCTATTTTCTTTTTTTTGAGACTGAGTCTTCCTCTGTTGCCTAGGCTGGAGTGCAGTGGCATGATCTCGGCTCACTGCAGCCTCCACCTCCCAGGTTAAAGTGACCCCCCCGCCTCAACCTCCCAAGTAGCTGGGACTAAAGGTGCGCGCCACCATGCCTGGCTAATTTTTGTGTTTTTTGTAGAGATGGGGTTTCACCATGTTGGACAGGCTGGTCTCGAACTCCCGACCTCAAGTGATCCTCCGGTCTCAGCCTCTCAAAGTGCTGGGATTATAGGTGTGAGCCACCAAGCCCGGCCCCGGATTCCTACTTTCTTTCCATCCCACACTGGGGCAAGGGCTGAAAGAGGTGGGGGCACTGAATCCCTGAGCATCCCAGGCAATGTCTTTCTCTTGGTTGCATTTTCTCTAAATGTCCCTGTCTCCTTGGTTCCACCTCTGGGCTTGGAAGAGATCACCTTCTTCTGAGCTCGTTTACTGAATCCCATCATGACTGCTTATAATATTGCCAGAGCTGAGACCTCCCAGCTTTGCCTTTGCTATGGAAAGGGAAGTTTTTGAAATTAAGAACCTCTCCATATTCCCCACCAGCCTAAATTTTAAGACTATGATCTCTGCACAGACTCAAAGCTAAAGGATGGCCTCTTTATTTCAGGTGGGGTCTGCACTCCTCTTGATTTAATGGGGTTGGGGGTGGTGGAAAGAAGAGACACAGAGTATCATGACTCACAGGGATGAAAAGTAGATGGATCTATTTGATAGTTTCAAAAATATTACCCCCTTTACACAGTCAAATGGGTCCCCAAGTTCCCATTACCTTTGCTCTTCTCCTGGGCAGTCATTATTTCTGGAGAGTTCCGGCAAATTCTGTTTAGCGTTTCCTCCTCTCATTGGGGCCATATTTTCTCTCCTTTCAGAGGCCATCTTTGTCTTGCGCACACCAATGGCTCCTCAGCTCTCTCTCTTCTTTAAGTTCTGAATAGATAAAGAAGTTCCTTGAATCACTAATGGTGAAATCCAGACACTGGGCGGGCACTTCATCGAGGAAAAGGGAGACCTGGATTCCAGTAGTGGACTTGACTGGATCTAATACAGTTCCCGAGTGGAGAATGGGGAAAAGGGTACCACCGAAGTGTATTGTTGGAAGGATGAAATGAGATAATGCCTGTATAGTGAAGCTTCACGTAGCAGCTGGCACAGAGAATTTAATCAGGGTCTGTTTCCTCCTCTCTTTCTCCACCTTCTGCCATTCTCTGCTTTCTGAGACGAGTCTTACTGCTCTGGAATTCTGGGCCTCCCTGAGCACAGCCTAGTTTGTTCACCCACTCTGCAAAGTTAATCCAGCTCTTGGGCACCAGTCCATTGGACTGTTGTTGAACAGTGCAGTGGTTAAGTGGGCAGCTGCTAATCAAATGACTAATTATTAGTGTGACATTCTCAGCACAGAGCCAGGCGTGTCGGTCCTCCAGTCCCATGAGCTGAGGATTTCTCCAGTGCCATCTGATCTTCATCATTATTGTATACATACATACACACACTCACATCTTGGGTCCTGGCATCTGGGAATCTTGGGTCAGCAGAGGTGACGGATTAAGGGAGGTGAGTGGGGGAGCACAGGAGAGAGCAGAAGTCCCTCTAGGCACCTACAGCTACCCCTCCCCACCACCCGCTGATACGGTTTGGCTGTGTCCCTACCCAAATCTCACCTTGAATTGTAATAATCCTCACGTGTCAAGGGCAGGGTCAGGTGGAGATGATTGAATCATGCGGGCGGTTTCCCCTATACTGTTCTCTTGGTAGAGGATAAGTCTCACGAGATCTGATAGTTTTATAAATGGTAGTTCCCCTTCACAAGCTCTATTGCCTGCTGCCATGTGAGACCTAACTTTGTTCTTCGTTGGACTTCTGCCATGGTTGTGAGGCCTCCCCAGCCATATGGAACTGTGAGTCAGTTAAACCTCTTTCCTTTAGAAATTACCCAGTCTCAGATATGTCTTTTTTTTTTTTTTTAATCTCGGCTCACTGCAACCTCTGCCTCCTGGATTCAAGTGATTCTCGTGTCTCAGCCTCCCGAGTAGCTGGGACTACAGGCATGGGCCATCATGCTCAACTAATTTTTGTATTTTTAGTAGAGACGGGGGTTTCACCATATTGGCCAGGCTAGTCTCGAACTCCTGACCTCAAGTGATATGCCCACCTCGGCCTCCCAAAGTATTGGGATGACAGGCGTGAGCCACCGCTCCTGGCCAGGTATGTCTTTATTAGCAGCGTGAGAACAGACTAATATACCCTCCTTAGTCACTTACCTGCACAGCCCTTATAGCCTGGGGCTTCCTTTTTGTCACACCTATTTTGAGTCCTGAGCGCAAGCAGATGAGTGGAACATAGTCCTATAAAGCTCAGTGTGGCATAGTCACTGCTGATCTCTTTACCTCAGTCCTCAATTGCCCCTTCCCTCTGTCCTTGTGCTCCAGTCACAATAATCTCTATCTCTCTCTCTCTTTTTTTTTTTTTTTGAGATGGGTTCTTACTCTGTTGCTTAGGCTGGAGTGCAGTGGCTCGATCCTAGCTCACTGCAGCCTTGAACTCAAGCTAAAGCAATCCTCCCTTCTCAGCCTCCTAAGTAGCTGGGACTACAGGCACACACCACCAGGCATGGCTAATTTTTACCTTTTTTGTAGAGGTGGGAGATCTCACTCTGTTGCCCAGGCTGGTCTCAAACCCCTGGCCTCAAGCAATCCTCCCACGTTGGGCTCCCAAAGTGCTGAGATTACAGGCATGAGCCAGTGCACCAGGCCACAATAACCTCGTTTTGGTGACCAGAAAACACCAAACTTATTCTGCTCAGAGCCTCATCACCTGCCCTGCCTGTTCTCTTCTCTTCCTGTGGCTGGCTTTGCATCCTTCAGATCTTAGCTCACATATCCTTTCTTCAGAGAAGTCTTCCCTGACTATCCTCTCTAAAGAGGACCCTACAGAGATTAGTTATTACAGCACTTCACGCATTTCCTTCCTTCACAGCATCTATCACAACTGTAATTTTTCTAACCCACGTCTTCATTTGCTTTTCTGCTCTCCCACCAGCTTGTACACTCCATGAGGGCAAGAGCTATTTTCTTCTGTTCACTACTCCACCACCACCTAGAAGAGTGCAGGCACAGAGTATGTCTGAAGAACCATGTAGAAGAGTGCTGGCACAGACTAGGTTAATAAATATTTATGTAATCAGTGGTCTCCACGTTCCTTTTCATTTTATTGTCCTATATGAATTTTGCAGGCAGCCCAATGGGTCATCACATTGACTCAATTTGAGAACAATTTCTGGGGCCAAATCTCCTCACTTATTTATTTATTTAGAGACAGAGTGTCACTGTCATCCCCTTCTCACTCTTTAGAAGCAGCTGGGGTTGGATCTTTCAACATGTGATGCCCAAGCCTCCTTGAGACCGATCCTGGACTCACATTGCCACGGCCAGCCCAGTAGCCTCCTTCTTTCCTTCCTTCCTTCCTTCCTTCCTTCCTTCCTTCCTTCCTTCCTTCCTTCCTTCCTTCCTTCCTTCCTTCCTTCCTTCCTTCTTTCCTTCCTTCCTTCCTTCCCTCTTCTCTTCCCTTCCCTTCCCCTCCATTTTTCCTTCTTTCCCTTCCTGTCTTTCTTTCTCTTTCTCTCTCTCTCCCTCCCTCCCTCCCTCCCTCCCTCCCTCCCTCCCTCCTTCCTTCCTTCCTTCCTTCCTTCCTTCCTTCCTTCCTTCCTTCCCTCCCTCCCTCTTCTCTTCCCTTCCCTTCCCCTCCATTTTTCCTTCTTTCCCTTTCTGTCTTTCTTTCTCTCCTTCCTTCCTTCCTTCCTCTTTCTTTCTTTCTTTCTTTCTTTCTTTCTTTCTTTCTTTCTTTCTTTCTTTCTTTCTTTCTTTCTTTCTCTCTCTCTCTTTCTCTCTTTCTCTCTTTCTTCTTTTTTTTTTTTGAGACAGAGTCTCGCTCTGTTGCCCAGGCTGGAGTGCAATGGTGTGATCTCAGCTCACTGCAACCTCTGCCTTTCAGATTCAAGTGATTCTCCTGCCTCAGCCTCCCATGTAGCTGGAATTACAGACACATGCCATCACACTTGGCTAATTTTTAGTAGAGACAAAGTTTTACCATGTTGGCCCGGCTTGTCTTAAACTCCTGACCTAAGTGATCTGCCCGCCTCGGACTCCTAAAGTGCTGGGATTACAGGCATGAGCCACTGTGCCTGGCCTGCTTCCTTTCTAATAAGCAACTCTCCCTACATTTGGTGAGGGAGAGTCAGGGAGTGAGAACTAGACTTCACTCAGAACTGACTCTGTGAAAACCCTGTGAACTTGGACAACTTAATCTCAATGGGTGTCAATTTTCCAATTTTTAAAAAGAGAATAACAGTAATAAAGGATTTCTTAACCCCAGTTCTACTGACATTTTGGGCTGGATAATTCTTTCTCAGGTGGTGTGTGTGTCTGTGCATTGAAGGATATTTGGCAGCATCTACCCACTAGATGCCAGTAGTAAACCCAGTTAGGACAATCAAGATGGTCTCCAGACATTGCCAGACATCCCCAGGGGGCAAAACCACAACTTTTCCCTTCCTCTTTCCCCCATTTTAAACCACTCCAATAATACCTGCCTTACAGGATTATTGGTAGTTTAAATGAGATAGGTCATGTTAAGTGCTTATTATTATGCTTTGCACAGAGGAAGGATTTGATCAATATTTAAAATCTATTACTGTTATTACCAATGTCATTACATTGAAGGCTACAGGACTTTCAGGGAAGAGTTGCAGACCCAGAAAAATTCACTCTAGTACCCATGGTGTACTGGAGCTGTCTTGTCTGTGCTTCCAAACATTGATTGCTAAATTTTGAGGAAATTTGCAAACCAGTTGTTAAACATAGCCATCCTTGAAACTGGCAATTGTAGGAATATTTACACGATGGAAATTGGCAAATGCTACATAGAAGGGCTTTATTTTCTGGGAGCTACCTGGCTACCATAGTGCTTCTTTATTAATGCACTAAATGACAAGATATTGTGGTAAGTCAGTTAACTACTGATATTTTGAAATATTGATGACCATAAATGATATTTTGAGATATCAACAACTGTAATATGATACGAAAATCAGTGATTTCCACTGGAGGCAAAGTTATTGATATTGCTTTGTTGTCCCCTTTCAGATTTGAAGGAAATGCTAAATTTGAGTTAGAAATAGGAAAAAAATAAAGATGTAGTTTTGTTTTTCATCCGTGGACTCCCTGAATTCTGTCCATGGACCTCAATTAAGAACTTGTGCTTTAGGCCTTGCACAGTGGCTCATGCCTGTACAATCAGAACTTTGGGAGGCTGAGGTGAGAGGATCACTTGAGTTCAGGAGTTTAAGATCACCCCAGGCAACATAGTGAGGCCCTGTCACTACAAAAAAAAAGAAAAAGGAAGGAAGGGAGAAAGGAAAGAAGGAAGAAAGAAAGAAAGGAAGGAAGGAAGGAAGGAAGAGAAAGAAAGAAAGAAAGAGAAAGAAAGAGAAAGAAAGAAAAGAAAGAAAGAGAAAGAAAGAAAATAAAGACAGGCTGTAGTGCTCTAGTGGACACATTTGGTGGTATTGTGTAAATTAACCTGGGCATTTAGAATCAGACAGACCTGGGTTTGAAGCCCAAGTCTGCCAGTCACTTAGGTGAGCAAGCCTTAGTTTCTTCAGTCTCTCAAATGGGAACCTCAACTTCACAGGTTGTTGGAATTAAACAAAAGGATGTATTTAAAGTGCTTTAAGAGGAACCTGACACCAGTAGAGTGTGTGTGTGTGTGTGGTGTGTGTGTGTGTTGTTTGTGTGTGTGGTGTGTGTGTTGTGTTTGTGTGTGTGTTGTGTGTGTTGTGATTGTGTGTTGTGTGTGTTGTTTGTGTGTTGTGTGTGTTGTGTTTGTGTGTGTGTTGTTTGTGTGTTTGTGTTGTTTGTGTGTGTGTGTGTGTTTGTGTGTGTGTTTGTGTGTGTTGTTTGTGTGTGTGTTGTGTGTGTTTGTGTGTGTTGTGTTTGTGTGTGTTTGTGTGTATGTGTGTGTTCGTGTGTGTTTGTGTGTTCGTGTGTGTTGTTTGTGTGTGTGTTTGTGTGTTTGTGTGATTGTGTGTTGTTTGTGTGTGTTTGTGTGTGTTTGTGTGTGTGTTGTGTGTGTGTTGTGTGTGTGTGCGTTGTGTTTGTGTGTGTTTGTGTGTGTTGTGTGTGATTGTGTGTTGTTTGTGTGTGTTGTGTGTGTTTGTGTGTTTGTGTGTGTTTGTGTGCGTTGTTTGTGTGTGTTTGTGTGTGTTGTGTGTGTTTGTGTGTGTTGTGTGTGTGTTGTGTGTGTGTTGTGTTTGTGTGTGTGTTTGTGTGTTTGTGTGATTGTGTGTTTGTGTGTGTTGTGTGTGTTTGTGTGTTTGTGTGTTTGTGTGCGTTGTGTTTGTGTGTGTTGTGTGTGTTGTGTGTGTTTGTGTGTGTTTGTGTTTGTGTGTGTTTGTGTGTGTTGTGTGTGTGTTGTGTGTGTGTTGTGTTTGTGTGTATGTGTATTTTGGGGGAGGCACTTTATCACTTTTCTCCCCATCCCTGGTATCTGCAGAGATCTCTGGATTTGAGCGGCTAAGCCTTAGCCTTAGTGACAGATCACATCCCAGATGGCGCTCCTGGCTTATCTTTATTTCCAGTTTCTGTCTGGGTGAAATATCTGCAACGTGTACACCGGAAAGAACAAATAGAATTATGAGTCACTTTTCACAAATTGTGTAGTGGATTTCACATACTTTCATGCTTGATTTACCACCATGTTTCAAACTGTTACAAAACCTTTTTTCCCCCTCACTTTAGGACACTGTGGCATGGGTCCCAGTGGAGAAGGGACATGGTATTCCCTTCACCCCTGCCCTCTCTGCCGCTCCCCAAGGCACAGCAAGCGAAGAAACTTATTCTCTCCCACCCTCAGGCTGGAAGCTCCGTTGTTCCCAGGCACATGACCATTTTTTCCAGCTCATTAGAATGTGGGGCTAAGATAAAGGAGGGCAGAACCATTAGGTATCAATTTATATGTAAATGTGAAAGTTGCCGAAGAGACTTCGCTCTTGTTCTTTAGGAGACATCCAGCTGGGACCTTCTGGAAAGCGGGCACCAGCACCTAGAACCCTGAGTACACACAGGAGCTCTAGCACCGCTCTGTCTCCTTGTCTTCACCCATGGGGAGACTGAGGCCTAAGGTTACAGAGTAAGTAATGTGCAGGGCTGATTGCAGCTCCCTGACTGCTCCTGCACAGCAGGGCTACCGTATACGCAGAGTAGCAGCTCAGGGCAGTTTTGCAGTTATATTTATAGCTATTTTAAATTACATGTAGGTGAATGGGCAGTTTATACAGAAATTTCTGGGGAGGGGGTAGTAACTTTTGGCTTGTTGGGTTACTGCCATGGCAAGGGGCGGTAAGCTTCAGGTGTTGCCATGGCACACTGGTGGGCGTGTCTTATGGAAAGCTGCTTCCGCTCCATCCCTGTTTTCGCTAGTGTTCAATTCGGTCTGGTGTCGGAGCCCTGCCTCCAGAGTCAAGTCCTGCCTCTTATTTCAGGACTAGGGCTTAAAACCTATAGGTGGACCCCAAAGCCAGTGTTTGGCTACTTAATGGGGTACCCCCAAGGAGAGGGGGCCCTCTGACCAGACTGCAACCTCACATTCTCCTCTCTCCCTACTTAGTTCTGCCTATTGAGGCTGACAAAGACTCTCTTCTTAGACCAAAACTATCGCTGGGCTCCTCTGAGCCCTATGCTCACCTAGCCCTGAGCTTGAGCTTCTCTCC
Organism: Macaca fascicularis; assembly: GCF_037993035.2. Taxonomy (NCBI): domain Eukaryota; kingdom Metazoa; phylum Chordata; class Mammalia; order Primates; family Cercopithecidae; genus Macaca; species Macaca fascicularis. The sequence continues at coordinate 99,515,820 of NC_088384.1, read as the reverse complement.
GTCCTCACAGAATCCAATGTGAACAAGAATCCTGCTAAGTCAGTTTAGCGAAACCTACCCCACCCTCGGTATCTTATCACCCTGGCCTGCCTCCAGCAAAAATTCTATTGACTCCTCCCCCTGCTCCTTGGCCATAAATCTCTACTTGAGCTGATTGCAGTCAGAGTTCAGTCCAGTCTCTCTCCCTCGCTGCAGGACCCCATTGCAGTGGTCCCTATACTTATGGTCATGGCCCCGCGTCAATAAAGTGTGCCTTATTGTCTTTAACAAGTGTCATGAGTAATTTTTTCTTTAATAAGACTCACCTTCTGGTTTGGGAGCTTGAAGTTGAGGGGAAAAGTGTACTGTAGACTCCACTGATAAAGATTAAAATACATCCTAGCTAACACGGTGAAATCCCGTCTCTACTAAATATACAAAAATTTAGCCGGGCGCTGTGGCGGGTGCCTGTAGTCCCAGCTACTGGGGAGGCTGAGGCAGGAGAATGGTGCGAACCTGGGAGGCAGAGCTTGCAGTGAGCCGAGATCGCGCCACTGCACTCCAGCCTGGGCGACAGACCGAGATGCCGTCTCAAAAAAAAAAAAAAAAAAAAAAAAAAAAAAAAAAAAAAATTAAAATACAGAGTTATGTGCCCAGTGCTATGCTGTGTATGCATGGAGGACAGTTATTAACAGAGGAGCCCTCCCGCCTTGGTCCTGAGCTCTATATCAAGGTATCAAGAATTAAAATGGAGAGCTGGGTGCAGTGGTGTACACCTCTAGTCCCAGCTGCTCAGGAGGCTGATGGGGGAGGATCACTTAAGTGTAAGAGTTAGAGGCTGCAGTGAGCTATGATCGAGCCATTGTACTCCAACCTGGGTGACAGAGCAAGACTGTCTCTTAAAAAAAAAAAAAAGGAGGGTGACTGGGCGCGGTGGCTCATGCCTGTAATCCCAGCACTTTGGAAGGCCAAGGCGGGTGGATCACCTGAGGTCGGGAGTTGCAGACCAGCCTGACCAGCACGGACAAACCCCATCTCTACTAAAAATACAAAATTAGCCAGGCGTGGTGGTAGGTGTCTGTAATTCCAGCTACTCGGTAGGCTGAGGCAGGAGAATCGCTTGCAACTGGGAGGCGGAGGTTGCGGTGAGCCTAGATCCTGCCATTGCGCTCCGGCAACAAGAGCGGTGGGGAAAATAAAAAAATGGAGGGCACTATGAATGTGGACCAGTGCAGAACCTTCTCCCTAAAGCAGAAGAAAAGTGGGCTTTATCCCCACTCCGGGCTTTTCTTCTCTGTGGTCAGTCATCCCCAACCGGCTCATTACCCCAACCTCTTGAGAATAATAGAGTCAGAGGGATGAGTGGGAGATGGAAGGCTGTCACCCTAGGGGAAGCAACCTCAATCCTCTCACTTCTCCAGTAACCTGGCGAGTAGTTTTCCAAAAAGGAAAAGGCATCCTCACCTCTGCCAAATGTTCCAGCGCCCCTCGCCCTTGAAGATGACCCACAGCAGTGTTCTTGCTTCTTAGATACGTGGTGAAGAGAAAGGCCAGGGTCTGGAGATGGCATGTGCTGGGGGAGGCTGAGTATATCCTTAAACCAACGTATCACGTTTAAGTGTTTGATCTTGGCCGGTTGCAGTAGGTCACGTCTATCATCCTAGCACCTTGGTAGGCTGAGATGGGAGGATTGCTTTAGGCCAGGAGTTTGAGACCAGCCTGGGCAACATAGTGAAACCTCATCTCTACTAAAAACAAAACAGAAAATTAGCTGGGTGGGGTGGCCTGCTCCTGTGGTTCCAGCTACTCAGGAGGCTGAGGCAGGAGGAATGCTTGAGCCCAGGAGATGGAGGCTATGGTGAGCTGTGATAGCACCACTGCACTCCAGTCTGCATGACAGAGGGAGTCCCTGTCAAAAACAAAAACACAAACAAAACCAAAAACATAAAAAATAAATAATTTTTTTTTTTTTTTTTTGAGACGGAGTCTCTCTATCTCCTGGGTTGGAGTGCAGTGATGCCATCTCAGCTCACTGCAACCTCCCTGTCCCGGGTTTAAGCGATTCTTCTACCTCAGCCTCCCAAGTAGCTGGGATTACAGACACTCGCCACCACGCCTGGCAAATTTTTTGTATTCTTAGTAGAGACGGGGTTTGTCCATGTTGGTCAGGCTGATCTCAAACTCCTGACCTCAGGTGATCTGCCCACCTCGGCCTCCCAAAGTTCTGGGATTACAGGTGTGAGCCACCACGCCTGGCCAGTTTTCTTTCTCTCCCTTTCTCCCTCCCTCCCTTCCTTCCTTCTTTTTAAAAAGAGTTTGACCTTGATCTTAAAGAGCAATGGGAAGTCCTCAAAGAGGTTTAAACAGGGAAGCGATGAGGTCAGATCTGTGGTTTAGAAAAATCTCTCTGTCATCTATGGGAGATAAGTGGGGGCAGCGAACAGAAAGATGAATGAACAGGCTGCTTCAGTCATTTACAAGAGATGTAGTGGTGCTCGAATCAAAGCAGGGATAGGGGAGATGCAGACAAGAGGACGGATGGATAGAGACTTGGGAGACAGAACTGACAGCACTTCGTGGGCGACTGGATGTGGGAGTAGGAGAGAGTAATGATATCCAAGATTATGGCTTTAGCAAGTGGCGGGTGGCGATGCTGACATTCTCTGAGATTGGACTGCAGGAGAAGAAGCAGTAGCTTTTGGGGGAAAGATGATGAGATAAGTTTTGGCCATGCTGAGTCTGATGATCTGTGGGACATCCAATTAGAGATGTTTGGTTGGAGTTCACGACAGCAGCTTGGGAGGCATTAGCATCTAGATGGTAATTAAATTGAGAAAAGGACAGGTTTGAGGACAAAATCCAGAGGAAGATGATGGGAGGGATGGAAAGAGGACTGAGAAGTGATGATTGCAGAGGCAGGAATGGGGAGCAGGATGCCATGGAAGTTGATTGAAGAGAGTATTTCAAGGAGACATCTGCCAACAATGCGAAATGCTGGTGAGAGGTCAGATAAGATCAGGGCCTGGCAAAAGTAGGAATTGGGGCTTGAGGCCAGGAGTTTGAGACCAGATTGGGCAACATAGTGAGTCGCCATCTCTACAAAAAAAAAAAAAAAATATGTATGCACAGTGGCACATGCCTGTGGTTCCAGCTACCTGGGAGGCTGAGGTGGGAGGATGGTTTGAGCCTGGGAGATTGAGGCTGCAGTGAGTTGTGATGGCACCACTGCACTCCAGTGTGGACAAAAGAGTGAGATCCTGTCTCAAAACAAAAAATAAAAGAACCCAGTAGGAGTTGGGGTGGGTTGAAGAGATAATAGGAGGTAAGGATATGAGACCTGTAGACTTCTTGTCTTTCTCTCTCCCTCCCTCCCTTTCTCCCTTCCTTCCTACAAAGACAAGGAAATAATTACCTGGAATCCTACCACCATGAGATGGTACCCAGCCTTCATGTGCATCTCTTTAAGTGCCACACCCTGCATACTACAGAACATTTAACTTATTTTAATTTTATTTATTTATCTTTTAAAGAGACAGGGTCTCGCTCTGTTGCCCAGGCTGGAGTGCAGTGGTGCGATCGTAGCACACTGAAGCCTCAAATTCCTGGGCTCAAGCTATCCTCCCATCCCAGCTTCCCACGTAGCTAGGACTAGAGGCACGCAACACCACACCAAACTAATCTTTTTTTTGTAGAGAGTAGGGTCTTGCTATGTTGCCCAGGCTGGTCTTGAACTCCTGGGTGTGTCTGGCCAGAAAATTTAACTTAAAGGAGATGATATATATGCTGTTTTTTAAAATCATGGATATTCCCTCTTACCCCCATAACAACACTCAACCCTTTATTTTTTACCTTTACCCATAAACTGTGTTAACAATCTATGTCTTCCACTTTTTAAAATATATAATTCTATCCAGAGAGAGAGAACGAGAGCGAGAGAGTGTATGTGTGGTGTGTGTCATTGTTTTAAAAAAATAGGATTATATTATTCACTCTTGCTTTTTTCCCTTAACCGTTCCTCAGTGAAATCCCTCTAAACTCTCTGGAGAGGCTCTGACTTATTCCTTTCAGGGGCCAAACTCTAGCCCATGATGTGGACGTGCCACGCTCTACTCAGGTGAGTACTCATATCCATCCCCATTTCATGGATATGCACTTTGCTTCCAGTTCTTGGTCACTAGGAACAGCATTGCAATAAATGTTCTTACACGTGTTATTATAGACAAATACTTTTATTTCTATGGGATAAATCCCCAGGAGTAAAATTTCTGGGTTGAAGAGTATATATATATTAACCCCTATAATTTTACTATAGAAACTTTCAAATATATGGATAAGTTGAAAGAATCGTACATTTTAACACTGATATACTTATCGCCTTGCTGTCTTTGCTTAATCACCTATCCATTATCGAGTCATTCATCTTTCACTTATCAATCCATCTTATTTCTTGGCACATTTCAATGTAAGTTGTAGACATCAGCATATTCTACCTCTAAACACCTTGACCTGCATAACTTCAGCTCAACATTTGTTTACAGGTATTTTTCAGACATAATTTATATAAAGTGAATTGCAGAAATCTTAAGTGTACCTTTCAACAAGCTCCGACAAAGGCAAACACTTATGTATCCCAAATCCCAGTTAAGTTGTAGGACAGTAACATCAACTCCAGAAAATTCTCTCAAGCCTCTCCCCAATCCATCCCTACCCCACTCCCCAAAACAACCACTGTTCTGATTTTCTCATGATATATTAATTTTGCTGTTCTGGAATTTCATGTAAATGAAATGATATAGTGTATATGCTTTTTTTTTTTTTTTGAGACAGAGTCTTGCTCTGTCTCCAAGGCTGGAGTGCAATGGTGCGATCTTGGCTCACTGCAACCTCTGCCTCCCGGGTTCAAGCGATTCTCCCTGCCTCAGCCTCCCGAGTAGCTGGGATTACAGGTGTCTGCCACCATGCCCAGCTAATTTTTGTATTTTTAGTAGAGATGGTTTCGCCATGTTGACCAGGCTGGTCTCGAACTCCTGACCTCAGGTGATCTACCCACTTCGGCCTCTCAAAGTACTGGGATTACAGGTTTGAGCCACTGCGCCCAGCCATATATGCTTTTCAGTAAGGCTTTTTCACTATGTGTAATGTTTTTGAGGTTTATTCGTATTGTTATTTGTGGCTTTTTAGCGCTCAACCATGTTCTATTTTATGAATACACCACAGTGTGTTTATCCATTCTTCTGATCTGTTTTTGGCTTTTGATTATTATGAATAAAGCTGCTATGAACACTTGCATGCTAGCCTTTTTGTGGGCATGTTTTCCTTTCTCTTGAGTGAATATCTAGGAGTAGAATTGCAGGTCACAGGACAGGCGTATGTTTAGTTTTATGGGTTGTATGTGAGGATCAAGCAATCCTCACGCCTCAGCCTCCCAGGTAGTTGGGACTACAGGTTTGCACCATCACACCTGGCTAATTTTTCTATTTTTTGTAGAGACAGGTTTTCACCATGTTGGCCAGGCTGGTCCTGAACTCCTGGGCTCAAGCGATCCTCTCACCTCGGCCTCCCAAAGTGCTACCTCGTGACTGTTGCACCGTGCTCGGGGGATGCTCTTCAGCACACCCTAGGGATCTTGAATCATTTATGATCAAAAGTTTCTACTGGATCATTGCAATTCTCCCATAGCTCATACAAGGCCCTGCCATCTGCCCAATATCCCAGGAGTCACTAGCCCTGGCACCTCAATAGACGACTCCTAAGTAGAAGTAAACAACTTGAACAACTTGAACAACTTTAACAATCACGACAGGGAACATGTAGTTGAGGATGATGCTCAGTTTGAGATGGACATCTGACTTTCCTGCAAGAATCGGAAGAAAAGCAGCAATGCTGATACCTGTGTGTACCTGATTTGGCCAATAGGATCAATAACAAAGACAGAAGAGGCAATACCGGCAGTCCCCATTACAGTCTCCACCTGCTCCTGTTCCTCTGGCTGCCAAATGATGGGAAGATGAGTTTCGTCAGACTGTTTCTTCTCCCTGTTTCCTGTTCCCTGTTCCCTCTTCCCCGTCCCAGTTAGATTAGATTGAAGACCCCTGGTGTATGTATAGCTGTAGAGCTAAGAAGCCCATAGAGGAAAACAGTTAAAAACATTTTTTAAAGTGACACATAATAATTGTACATGAGTACATAGTGGTATTGTGATACATATAATATACAGTGATCAGATCAGGGTAATTAGCACATCCATCATCTCAAACATTTGTCATTTCTTTGTGTTGGAACATTCACTATCCTCCTTCTAGCTGTGTGAAACTATATAAAGTATTATTGCTAATTACAGTCATTCTACAGTGCTGTAGGGCATTGGAACTTCTTCCTCCTATCTAGCTGTAATTTTGTATCCTTTAACAAATGTCTCTCTAACCCCATCTTCCCCCATCCTTCCCAGTCTCGAGTATTCTCTGTTCTACTTTTTACTTCTATGAGATCAACTTTTTTTTTTTTTTTTCAAAGTTTCCACATATGAGTGAGAACATGCAGTGTTTAACTTTCTGTTCCTGGCTTATTTCACTTAACATAATATCCTCCAATTCAGTCCATGTTGCTGTGAATGACATGATTTCATCCTTTTTTGGGAGGAGTGGAGGCCACACAGGGTTGTGCTCTGTCGCTCAGGCTGGAGTGCAGTGGCGCCATCTCGGCATACTGCAACCTCTGCTTCCTGGACTCAAACGGCTAATTTTTTATTTTTAGTAGATACAGGGTTTCACCACGTTGGCCAGGCTGGTCTCAAACTCCTGACCTCAAGTGATCTGCCCACCTCAGCCTCCCAAAGTGCCGGGATTACTGGCATGAGTCACCATGCCTGGCCTGTGGTGCAGTTTAAATTAGAGTTTCTTTGTTGATTTTCTGTCTATATGATCTTGCCAATGCCGACAGTGGGCCATTGAAGTCCCCAGGTATTATTGTATTGGGGTCCACTTCTCCCTTTAGATCAAATAATATTTGCCTTATATATCTGGGTTCTCTGGTGTTTGTTGTATATATATTTACAATTGTTATATTCTCCTGCTGAATTAGTCCATTTATTATTATATACTTTCCTTGTCTCCTTTTATAGCTTTTGACTTGAAGTCTGTTTTGTTTGAAATAATTTGCTTTAGTCCATTTTCACGCTGCTGATAAAGACATACCCAAGACTGGGCAATTTACAAAAGAAAGAGGTTTAATGGACTTACAGTTCCACGTGGCTGGGGAAGCCTCACAAACGTGGTGAAAAGCAAGGAGGAGCAACTTACGTCTTACATGGATGGTAGCAGGCAAAGAGAGAGCTTGTGCATGGAAACTCCCGTTTTTAAAACCATCAGACCTCATGACACTTATTCACTGTCACGAGAACAGCATGGGTAAGACCTGCCCCCATGATTCAATTACCTCCCACCAGATTCCTCCCACAACATATGAGAATTGTGGGAGTTACAATTCAAGATAAGATTTGGGTGGGGACACAGCCAAACCATATTGTAAGCATAGCTACTCCTGCTTACTTTTGGTTTTGGTTTGCTTGGAATATCTTTTTTCATCTCTTCACTTTCAGCCTATGTGTGTCTTTACAGGTGAGGTGAGATTCTTACAGGTAATATGTAGTTGGGTCTTTTTTTTTTTTTTTTTTTTTTTTTAAATCCATTCAGTCTATATCTTTTAAGTGGGGGGAATTTAGTTTGCTTACATTAAAGTTACCATTGATAGGTGAGGACTTATTCTGGTCATTTTATTGATTGTTTTCTTGTTGTTTTGTATATTGTTTGTTCCTTCTCATTATTTTTGTATTTGAGTCATTTTGTATAGTTTGTTTGATAAGGTTTGATAATTTTCTCTTTCTCCTTTGTACATCAGCTCTACCAATGGGTTTCATAGTTTTACATGCTTTCATGATGATGCCTGTTGTCTTTTCACTTCCAGGTGTAAGACTCCTTTGAGTATTTCTTGTAAGGCTTACTAGTTTTTGCTTGTGTGTGAAAGATTTTATTTTTCCTTCATTTTTGAAGGATAGCTTTTCTGGGCATAATATTCTGTCTTGGTAGTTGATTTTTTTTTTCTTCAGTACTTTATTTATTTACTTATTTATTTTTTGAGCAGGGTCTCACTCTGTCACCCAGGCTGGAGTACAGTGGTGTCATCACAGCTCACTGCAGCCTCAGCCTCCTCAGGCTCAGGTGATCTTCCCACCTCAGTCTCCTGAGTAGCTGGGACTACAGGTGTGTACCATCATGCCTGGCTAATTTTTCTATTTTTGTAGGGATGGAGTCTTGCTATGTTGCCCAGACTGCTCTTGAACTCATGGGCTGAAGCAATCTGCCTGCCTTGGCCTCCTAAACTACTGGGATTGCAGGTGTGAGCAACCATGCCTGGTCTTCTTTCCATACTTTAAATATATCATCCCATTCTTTCATGACCTCTAAGGTTTCTGCTGAGAAATCCACTGTTAGTCTAATAGAGATTCCTTTATCTATGAGTTAAAACTTTTCTCTTGCTGCTTTTAGAAGTCTTTCTTTGTTTTTGACTTTTGACACTTTGAATATAGTGTGCCTCAGAGAGGACCTGTTTGAGTTGAATCCATTTGGGGTTATTTGATCTTCCTGGACCTGGATGTTCATCTCTTTCCAAAGACTTGAGTTTTCAGCTGTTATTTCATTAAATATGCTTCCTAACCTTTTACTTTCTCTCCTCCTTCTGGAATGCCCATAATGTGAATATTTCTTTGCTTGATAGTGTCACACAAGTTGTGTAGGCTTTCTTCATTTTTTCTTTTTTCCTTGAGACAAAGTCTTCCTCTTTTGTCCAGGCTGGAATGCAGTGGCATGACTGTGGCTCACAGCAGCCTTGACCTCCTTGTCTCAGGTGATCTCCTGCCTTAGCCTCCCAAGGAGCCAATATTACAGGCAAGCACCACCATGCCAAGCCAATTAAAAAAATTTTTTTTTTGGGTAGAGATGGGGACTTGCTATGCTTCCCAGGCTGGTCTCAAACTCCTGGACTCAAGAGATCCTTCTGCCTTGGCCTCCCAAAGTGCTGGATTATGGGTGTGAGCCATAGCACCCAGTCACTTTTACATTTTTCTTTTTTCCCTCCTCTCCTCTCCTCTCCTCTCCTCCCCTCCCCTCCTCTCTCTCTCCCTTTCTTTCTTTCTTTCTTTCTTTCTTTCTTTCTTTCTTTCTTTCTTTCTTTCTTTCTTTCTTTCTTTCTTTCTTTCTCTCTCTCTCTTTCTTTCCTTCCTTCCTTCCTTCCTTCCTTCTTTCTTTCTCGCTTTCTTTTCTTCTTTCTTTCTTTCTCCCTCTTTCTTCTTTCTTTTTCCTTCCTTCCTTCCTTCCTTCCTCCCTCCCTCCCTCCCTCCCTCCCCCCTCCCTCCCTCCCTCCCTCCCTCCCTCCCTTCCTTCCTTCCTTCCTTCCTTCCTTCCTTCCTTCCTTCCTTCCTTCCTTCCTTCCTTCCTTCTTTCCTTCTCTCTTTCTTTCTTTATTTTGGTCTGCCTGTGTTATTTCAAATGACTTGTCTTAAAGTTCAGAAATTCTTTCTTCTGTTTGGTCTAGTGTGCTGTTGAAGCTCTCAAATATATTTTTTATTTCACTCATTAACTTCTTCAGCCACAGAATTTCTGTTAGGTTCTTTTTGATTATATCTATCTCTGTTGAATTTCTCATTCACACCATGAATTGTTTTCTTAATCTCATGGAATTGTATATCTGTATTCTATTGTATCTCATTTAATTTTCTTAAGATTATTATTTTGAATTCTTTTTCTGGTGTTTTTAATATTTCCTTATGATTGGAGACTGTCACTAGAGAACTACTGTGTTCATTTGGAGGTGCCATGAGTCCTTGGTTTTTCATGTTTGATGTGTCCCTACATCGATTTCTATGCATTTGGTAGAAAAGATGCCTCTTCCAATTTTAGCAAGTAGGTTTTGTAGGGAAAGTATTGTTAATATACATGGGATGTAAAGGAAAAGAAGTCATTATATGAAAAAGACACATGCACACATGTTTATCCAGCACAATTTGCAATAGCAAAGATGTGGAACCAACCTAAGTGCCCACCGAGGAAGGAGTGGATAAAGAAAGTGTGATATATCCTATAAAATACCACTCAGCCATCATAAGGAACAAAATAATGCATTTTGCAGCAACTTGGATGGAGTTGGGGGCCATTATTGAAAGTAACTCTGAAATGGAAAACCAAATACGGTATGTTCTTACTTATAAGTGGGAGCTAAGCTATGAGGACACAAAGACATACAGAGTGATATAGTGGACTCTGGGGACTCAGTTGGGGAGACTGGGAGGTGGGTGAAAGAAGACTTCATGTTGGATATGCTGTTCACTGTTCGGTTGATGAGTGCACTAAAATGTCAGCATTCACCACTAAAGAACTCATGCATATAACCAAAAGCCACCTGTACCCCCAAAACTATTGAAATTAAAAAAAATTACCAGGCATGGTGGTGTGTGCCTATAGTCCCAGCTACTCAGGAGACTGAGGTGAGAGGATTGCTTGGGCCTAGAAGTTCAAAGCTGCCGTGAGCTGAGATTGTGCCACTGCACTTCAGGCTGGACAACAGAGCAAGACCCTGTCTCAAAAAAAAAAAGTTTATCTGGAAGGATCATTGTGAGAGAAAGGCCTTGAAATATATGAGAAAAAAATGACTGGGGTGGGGAAGGTTAAATGTTATCTGTGTATTATAAAGTCATAATACTTACAAAAAATATACATGGGGTATTGGTTTCGTGGAGAGTACTGGTTTTGGTTTTAGGGGGATGCAGTACTGTAGTTCCTGCAAAAATCAGCTGGGCATGGTGGTGGGTACCTGTAGTCCCAGCTACTCGGGAGGCTGAGGCAGGAGAATTGCTTGAACCTGGGAGGCAGAGGTTGCAGTGAGCCGAGATCACACCACTACACTCCAGCTTGGGCAACGTAGCAAGACCCTGTCTCAAAAATAAATAAAAAAATAAATAAGAAAATAAATAAAATAAAAGGTATTGTGGTTTCCATGTAGTTTCTTCAGCTATAATATGCTCTAGTGGCATTTCCAAGTGTCTCAGGGGCTTAGGCTGACAGAGGCTGTGGTGGCAGTGGTGTGGCTTTACCGGGGGGTAGGCTTGCCAGGCTGTTTTTCAGGTCAGAGGCGCACGTGTGCACATTGCGTGTTGGCAAAGTTGAGGCTGGGGTTTGTGTTACGAGGCTATTACTCTAGTTGGGAATGTGTGCATGTGGTTGCATGGCTGGCCTGGGGCTGTGCCTGCCAGGAGCAGTCTGCGGGGCTGTTTCTCAGGCCCAGGACATAGGTGTACAGCTGTTCTACAGGCTTGGGGGCATGCATGCCGGGGGCAGACTGTGGGGCTGTTTCTCAGGCCTGGGATGCAACTACAAGGCTACTCGGCTGGCCTGGAGGGTGCCCACCAGGGGCTGCCCATATAGCTGTTTCTTGGACCTAGATATGATCACACAGCTACTTGGCTGGCCTGGGGCATGTGTGCTGGGGGAAGCCCATGGGGCTGTTTTTCAGGCCTGGGATGTGGGCTCATGGCTGTTTGGCCAGCCTGGGGTTTTGTCCAACAGGGATTGCCTGTAGGGTTGTTTCTCAGTTGCAGGGCATGGGCACACAGTTGCTGGGCTGACCTGGGGGCATATCTGCCAGGGGTAACCTGCAGGGATGTTTTTCAGGCCTTGATTGTGGGTGCCGGGTCATTGGGCAGGCCAGGGGCTTGTCTGCAGGGGATTGAGCATTGCAGATTGTTTCTCAAGCTGTGGGCACAGGCACACAGCTGCTCTGCCAGCCCAGGAGTGCTTCAGCTGTTTGGAGGCTTGAGGGCCTCTCCTGCTTGGGCACACAGCAGTTTGGCTGGCTCAAAGGCAGGTTTGCCCTGGGTAGGACTTCCAGACTGTTCCTCCCACTGGAGATGAGGGCCACAGGAGTTGGTTTCCCTGCTGTGCAGGGCCAGCCACAGCCAGTCCTGCCCCCAGGCTCTATGTTACTGCCCTTGTGTCAGCAACCACCGGCATGGGCTTGGTGGAATGCTGAAGTTGGTGCTGGAGAGGCGTAGTGGCTACTGACCCTCAGAGCAGGGTGCACTCTAGAAATGACTCTGGTCTCACGATGGGGCTGTGCTGCAGTAGCCTGGCCCAAGGGGGCGGATGGGGGTGGGGAGTGTGCACTGTCCTCTGGATCCAGGACAATGTGGCTGTGTGACCTCCTGCAGCTCTCTACACTGGGCTCAGGGCCTTCAAGGACTCTGGGATTCTCCAGCAGTGAGGACGGAGGGTGTTCGTAGTTGCAATGGGGGGTTCTGAGGGGGTTCTTCTGCTTACCTTTTCCCCTGCAGTGAGACGTCCTTTCTGACTCTGGGCAGATAGGATCCGGATGGGGGAGACGGGGCTGCAGAGGCCAGGTGCCTTCATGCTGGATGTCCAGCCCTCCTGGCCTTCCAGTCACAGCAGCTGCAGCTCCACTCCCCCTCTGCACTCGAGCCCTCTCCCTCCACCCTGCAGTCAAATCTGATCTGTGTATTCCTTGCCTTGGTCTGGTCTTGTGGGAGGGTGAACAGCAGGGTCTGCAGGCGGCCATCTTACTGACGCCACTCTCCCTTTTTTTTTTCTTTTTTTAAATGAGTTGTAGAAGTGTGTGTGTGTGTGTGTTTAAATATATTCTGAATACTGACATTTTGTCAGATATATATGTTTTGTGAATTTTTTTCTCAGTCTGAGAATGGCACATTAATTTTTTTTTTTTTTTTTTTTTTTGAGACAGAGTTTCACTCTTGTCGCCCAGGCTGGAGTGCAATGGCGTGATCTCGGCTTACTGCAACCTCTGCCTCCCAGGTTCAAGTGATTCTCCTGCCTCAGCCTCCCAAGTAGTTGGGGTTACAGGCGCCCGCCACCACGTCCAGCTAATTTTTTGGATTTTTGTAGAGATGGGTTTTCACCATGTTGGCCAGGCTGGTCTCAACCTCTTGATCTCAGATGATCCACCTGCCTCAGCCTCCCAAAGTGTTGGGATTACAGGTGTGAGCCACTGTGCTGAGCTTATTCATTTTCTTAAAGATGTCTCTTGACAAACTGAAGTTTTACATTTTGACAAAATGACTTTACACACTTTTTCTTTTATGGTTATTGCTTTCTTAGTACTGCCTGAGAAACTTGCTTAAGAAGCCTGGTCTCCAAGTTGAGAAGGAAGTTTCCTATCTTTTCTCCTAGGCGGAGAGTCACTTTTTTTTTTTTTCCATATTGAATTTCCAGTTTTCTCAGAACCATTGGTTGAAAACATTTCCTTCCTTCCTTCCTTCCTTCCTTCCTTCCTTCTTTTCTTCCTTCCTTCCTTCCTTCCTTCTTTCCTTCCTTCCTTCCTTCCTTCCTTCCTTCCTTCCTTCCTTCCTTCCTTCCATCCTTCCTTCCTTTCTTTCTTTCTCTTTCTTTCTTTCTCTTTCTTTCTTTCTTTCTTTCTTTCTTTCTTTCTTTCTTTCTTACTTTCTTTCTTTCTTTTTCTTTCTTTTCTTTTTCTCTTTCTCTTCTTTCCTTCCTTCCTTCTCTCTTTCTTTTTCTCTATCTTTCTCTCTCTCTTTCTTTCTTTCTCCCTCTCTCTTTCTTGCTTCTTTTTTTTTTTTTTTTTTTCCTGAGATAGAGTCTTGTTCTGTTGCCCAGGCTGCAGTATGGTGGCATGATCTCAGCTCTGCAACCTCGGCCCTCCGGGTTCAAGCGATTCTCCTGCCTCAGGAGCTTCTGAGTAGCTGGGACTATAGGCACCTGCCACCATGCCTGGCTAATTTTTGTATTTTTAATAGAGATGGGGGTTTCATCATGTTGGCCAGGGTGGTCTCAAACTCCTGACCTCAAATGATCTCCCAGCCTCGACCTCCCAAAGTGCTGGGATTAAAGGGGTGAGCCACTGCACCTGGCCTAAAAACATTTCCTTTCTTTATTGAATTGCTTTGGTGTTTTTATAAAAAAAAGTAAATCACCCTCTAAATGAGGATCTTCTCTGTTCTATTGCATTGATCTATTTATCTATCCTTATGACAGTAACCACAATGCCTTGATTACTGTAGCTTCCTTACAAGTCTTTAAATCCAGTTCTATTAGTCCTCCAAATTTGTCTTTCTTTTTCAATATTACTTTGGATACTTCCAGGTCTTTGTATTTTTATACATATTTTAGAACAAGTTTGTCAAATTCCATAAAATGGTCAGATTGGATTACGGTTGGGATGACATTAAATGTATAGATCAATTTTGGGACTAATTGACATCTTAAAAGCATTGAATATTCCAATCGATGCATTTAGTTTATCTCTGCATTTATTCAACCCTTTAAAAATTTCTCTCAGTAAGATTGTGTGGTTTTTAATGTAGACATTTTTAATGAAGAGGTTTTAAACGTAAAGGCAATGTCTTTTGTTAAATTTATTCCTAAGCATTTCATGTTTTTTGGCATTCCAGTATATAAAATTGTTTTTCTAATTCCATTTTCTAATGTTTCACTGCCAGAACAGAAAAATACAATTGATTTTGGTGCATTGCCTTTGTGTCTACAAATTTGCTAGTTTATGTGTTAGTTCCAGCAGATGTTTTATAGATTCTGTAAGATTTTCTTTGTAAACAATCATTTCATTTGTGAATAAAGACAATTTACTTCTTTTTTTCCAATCCCAATGTCTTTACTTGCCTTACCTCATGGGCTAGAATCTGTGATACCATGTTGAACAGAAGTGGTGAAAATGGATATTCTTGCCTTCTTTCCAATCTTAGAGGGAAACTATTCAATATTCAACTACTGCTGGGTATGGTGGCCCACACCTGTAATCCCAGCACTTTGAGAGGCCCAGGTAGGAGGATCGCTTGAGCCCAGGAGTTTGAGACCAGCCTGGACAAAATAACGAAAATCTATCTCTACAAAAAGTCAAAAAATTAACTCGGTGTGGTGGCACATGCCTATAGTCCTAGCTACTTGGGAGGCAGAGGTGGGAGGATCACTCCAGCCTAGGAGGTTGAGGCTGCAGTGAGCTGTGATTGTGCCACTGCACTCCAGCCTGGGTGACAGAGCCAGATCCTGTCTTAATTAAAAAAAAAAAAAAATTAAACGACTAAGTATCATATTAACTGTAGGCTTCTTGAAGATATCATTAATTAGATTGTGGAAGTTCCCTTTTAATTCTGGTTTGCTAAAAGTTATTTCCTTTTTTTTGTTTTATTTTTGAATAACTGACTTTTGTTTTTTTAAAAAAATGGTTTTCTTGCTTTCTTTCAATGAGTAATTTCTTTTTTTAGACAGTTAATATGGCTGATTACATTGTTTGACTTTTTGTGAGTTAAATCAACCTTGGATTCCTGAGATATGTCCAATTTGGTCTCTCTTTCTTTCTTTCTTTCTTTCTTTTTTCATATTGCTGGATTCTATTTTTGATATTTTGTGAAGGAGTTTTGCATTAATGTTCAAAAAGAATATAGGTCTGGAATTTTTTTTTGTGTGTGTGTATGTGATTTCTTTGTTAGGTTTGTCCTCAGAATTCTGCTGGCCTCGTAAGATGAGTTCTTAATTGTTCTTTCCATTTTGTGAGTTTGTGAGTGTGTGTGTCAATTCCTCCTTTTTTTTTGTGAGATACAGTCTCACTCTGTCACCCAGGCTGGAGTGCAGTGGTGCAATCTCGGCCCACCGCAACCTCCACCTCCTGGGTACAAGCAATTCTCCTGCCTCAGCCTTCCGAGTAGTGCTGGGATTACTGGCATGAGCCACTATGCCTGACTGAGTTTATTAATTTTACTGGTCTTTAAAAAAAGAAAAAACAATTTTTGGCTTTGTTAATTTTCTTTTACTGTTTATTTTCTATTTTGTTGACTTTTGCTCTTATTTTTTATTTTTTATAAGACAGGAAGGGTCTTGCTCTGTTACTCAGGCTGGAGTGCAGTTGTACAATCATAGCTCATTGCAGCTTTAAACTCACGGATGTAAGTGATCCTCCTGCCTATATTCTGCTTACAGGAAACCTGCTTCACCTATAGGCCCACATAAACTGAAAGTGAGGAGATGGTAAAAGATACCCGTGAAACTGCGAACCAAAAAAAAAAAAAAAAAAAAAAAAAGTCAGGAATAGCTGTGCTTATGTCAGATAAAACAGACTACAAATGAAAGACTGTGAAAAGAGACAAAGTCACTACATAAAGGTGTCAATTCAGAAAGAGGACATAATAATTATAAATATCTGTGCACCAAACACCCAAGCTCCCAAGTACGTAAACCAAATATTCATAGACCCAAAGGAAGAGATAGCAGTAAAATAATAGTAGGGGACTTCAACACCTCACTGTCAGTGATGGATATCTAGACAGGAAATCAAAGAAGGACATTGGAGTTTAACTACACATTAGACAAAATAGGCTTCACTGACATTTACAGAATATTTCATCCCAGTTCTGCAGAGTACACATTCTTAGACATTTTTTTTGAGATAGAACCTCACTCTGCCATCCAGGCTGGAATGCAGGGACACAGTCTTGATTCACTGCAACCTTTGCCTCCCGGGCTCAAGCAATTCTCATGCCTCAGCCTCCGAGTAGCTGGGATTACAGGAACCTGCTACTGTGCTCAGCTAAGTTTTGCATTTTCAGTAGAGACAGGATTTTGCTATGTTGCCCAGACTGGTCTTGAACTCCTGACCTCAAGTGATCAAAAATACAAAAATGAGCAGGACATGGTAGCGTGCCCCTGTAGTCCCAGCTACTTGGGAGGCTGAGATGGGATGATCACTTGAACGTGGGAAGTGGAGGTTGTAGTGAGCCAAGATCGTGCCATTGCACTCCAGTCTGGGTGGCAGAGGGAGACCTTGTCTTAAAAAAACAGAAACAAAAAAACCCAAAAAACAAAACCATATATGCATGGACATAGAGAATAGAATAATAGATGATGGAATCTCAGAAAAATGGGAGGGTGGGAGAGGGGTGAGGGATGAGAAATTACCTATTGGGTACAATATACATGACTTGGGTGATGTAATCCCAAAGTGCTGGGATTATAGGCATATGCCACTGTGCCTGGCCTGCAGAATACACATTCTTTTTATCAGCACATGGAATATTTTAATTCATTGTTTTTAATCTAAAATTTTTTATTTTTATAGATTTAGAGGGCATGAGTGCAGTTTTGTGACATGGCTAGATTGTGTAGTGGTGAAGTCTCAGCTTTTAATGTAACCATCACTCAAGTCATGTACATTGTACCCAGTAGGTAATTTCTCATCCCTCACACCCCCACCCCGACCTTTCTGAGATTCCATTATCTATTATTCTACTCTCTATGTCCATGTGTACACTTTTTTTTTTTTTTTTGAGTCAGGGTCTCCCTCTGTCACCCAGGCTGGAGTACAGTGGCACGATCTTGGCTCACTGCAACCTCTGCCTCCTGGGCTCAAGTGATCCTCCTACCTCAGTCTTCCAAGTAGCTGGAACTACAGGGATGTGCCACCTTCCCCGGCTCATTTGTGTATTTTTTTGTACAGATGGGATTTCAACATGTTGCCCAGGCTGGTCTCCAACTCTTGAGCTCGAGTAATCCACCTGCCTTGGCCTCCCAGAGTGCTGGGATTACAGGCATGAGCCACTCCACTGGCCTAATGTTGAGTACTTTAAAATATGTTTGCTGGCCATTTGCACGTCTTCTTTTTTATTTTTATTTTTTAATTTTTGAGATAAAGTCTTGCTCTGTTGCCACAGGCTGGAGTACAGTGGTATGATTATAGCCCACTGCAACCTTCTGGGCTCAAGCCATCCTCTCACTTCAGCCTCCTGAGTAGCTGTGACTACAGGCATGCACCACCATACCTGATTAACTTAATTTTTTTTTTTTTTTTGGGTAGAGATGAGGTCTTGCTATGTTTCTCAGGCTGGTCTTGAACTCCTGGACTCAAGTGATCCTCCCACCTTGGCCTCCCAAAGTGCTGGGATTACAGGCATGAGCCACTGTGCTCAACCTGTATGTCTTCTTTTAAAAAGTATCTGTTTATATCCTTCACACACTTTTTAATGGGGTTATTTTGTTGCTGTTGAGTTATTTGAGGTCCCTGTAGATTCTGGATATTAGTCCTTTGTTGGATGCATAGTTTGCAAATAATTTCTCCCTTTCTCTAGTTTGGCCATTCTGTTGGTTGTTGGTTGCTTCTTTTTTACTTTTTATTTATTTTTATTTTTTATTTGAGATAGAGTCTCTCTCAGTTGCCCAGGCTGGAGTGCAATGGCATGGTCTTGGCTCACTGTGACCTCTGCCTCCTGGCTTCAAGCGATTCTCCCGCCTCAGCCTCCTGAATAGCTGGGATTACAGGTGTGCACCACCACACCCAGCTAATTTTTGTATTTTTAGTAGAGACGGGGTTTCACTATGTTGGCCATGCTGGTCTGGAACTCCTGACCTCATGATCCTCCCACCTTGGCCTGGGATTACAGGTGTGAGCCACTGTGCCCAGCCTCTGTTGATTGCTTCTTTTGCTGTGCAGAAGATTTTTAGTTTGATATAATTCCATTTGTCTATTTTTGTTTTTGTTGCATATGCTGTTGAGGTCTTGGTTATAAATTCTTTGCCTAGGCAAATGTCTAGAAGAGTTTTTCCTAGATTTTCTTCTAGAATTTTTGTAGTTTCAGGTCTTACATTTAATCCTTTAATCTGTCTTGGTTAATTTTTGTCTATGGTGAGAGATATGGGACCAGTTTCATTCTCCTGCTTATGGCTATCTAATTTTTCCAGCACCATTTTCTGAATAAGGTGTCCTTTCCTCAATGTACGTTTTTGTTGATTCTGTTGAAGGTAAGTTATCAGCAGTATGTGGCTTTATTTCTGGGTTCTCTTTTCTATTTCATTGGTCAATGTATCTATTTTTATGCCAGTACCATACTGTTTTGGTTACTGTAGCCTTGTTGTATAATTTAAAGCCAGATAGTGTTATTTTTTTGCTTAGGATTGCTTTGGCTATTTGGACTCTTTTTTTGGATCTGTATGGATTTTAACATTGTTTATTCTAATTCTGTGAAAAATAATGTTGGCATTTTGATAGGAATTGCATTGAGTCTGTTGATTGCTTTGGGCAGTATGGTAATTTTAATGATACTGATTCTTTCAATCCATGAGCATGGGGTATTTTTCTATTTGTTTGTGTCATCTATAATTTCTTTCATCAGTGTTTTATAGTTTTTTGAATAGAGATAGAGATATTTAACCTCCTTAGTAAAATGTATTCCTAAGTATTATTTTTGTAGTTATTGTAAATGGGCTTGACTTCTTGATTTGGTTATCTGCTTGATCACTATTGGTATATAGAAATACTACTGGCTTTTATATGTTGCTTTTGTATACTAAAACTTCACTGAACTCATTTATCAAATCTAGGAATGTCTTGGAGGAGTCTTTAAGGTTTTCTAGGTATAAGATCATATAATCAGCAAACAGATAATTTGATTTCCTATCTTCCAGTTTTGATGCCTCTTATTTCTCTTGCCTGCTCTGGCTAGGAAATCCAGATGTTGAATAAGAGTGTGAAAGTAGACATCCTTGTCTCATTTCGGTTCTTAGGGGGAACATTTCCGCATTCAGTATAATGTTGACTGTGGGTTTGTTTTATATGGCTTTTATTATTTTGAGGTATGTTTCTTCTATGCCTAGTTTGTTGAGGGTTTTTATCATGAAGGACTGATGACTCTTATCAAATGCTTCTTCTGTATTTATTGACATAATAGTCTGGTTTTTGTTTTTAATCCTATTTATGTGGTCAGTCACATTTACTGATTTGCATGTATTGAGCCATCTTTGCATTCCTGCTATAAAACCCACTTGCTCTTGGTGCATTATCTTTTTGATGTGCTGTTGAATTTGGTTGCTAATACTTTGTGAAGGATTTTTGTGTCTGTGTCCATCAAGGATATTGATCTGTAGTTTTCCTTTTTTTGTTGTGTCCTTGCCTGGCTTTGGTATCAGAGTGACAATAACTTTGTAGAATGAGTTATGGAGGGTTCCCCCCTTCTGTTTTTTGGAGTAGTTTCAGTAGAATTGGTACTAGTTCTTCTTTGTACATCTGGTAGAATTATTGGTCTGCGAATCCATACAGTCCTGGTTTTTTTTTGTTTTTGTTTTTTTTTTCTGGTGAGGAGAGATTTTTTTTTTTTTTTTTTTTTGGAGACAGAGGGTCTTGTTCTGCCACCCAGGGTGGAGTGCAGTAACGTATTCATAGTTCAAGGTGGCCTCAAACTCCTGGGCTTGAGCTCAGGCTACTGAGTAGCTGGGACTGCATGTGTGCTCCATGCATGTGTGTGTTGTTTCTTGTGCATGAATGTCTGTTTCTTTGCATTGAAGGATTAGTTATCTATTCCAGTCTTCTCTGTCTGACTTGTTTTGTTTTTTGGGGAGGATATGTTTGCTTAGAGAGTCTTTGTAATTTACCTGTTAATTATGTTTCTTTTGTTTTTCCCTCTAGGTCACTGCCTCCTTTTTGGCACTAGATGGCGCCTTAAACTCAAGTTTGCCTCAGTTGTAGTAAATCAGATTGCTGCCTGTTCCCAAACGGGGGAGGCTCCACAACGGATAGCCTGGCAGCGTGGGAAGCTTTCTAGGGGTTTGCGAATGGGGAACCTGTGAAACGAACCTCCTCCCATGCGGTGATGATGAACAGCCACTCTGATTTGGCATCCTCTTTGGCCAACGTCCAGAGCAGAGTTTTCTAGGATAGTTAAGAGGCTGGGGATAGTTAAGTCCTACCTTTCCCATTTGTCTCTGACTGTCCTCAGGACATTTCTCTTTCTAGGCACTCTCAATGCTTCCCGTGACTTGAGGCAGAGGCAGATCTCCTGCCAAATAACTCAGGGTGGTAGGGAAATAGATTGAACGCCTCAATCTTACTGCTCCCAGTGTAGAAGCTGTGAGTCAGGGGAAGATTTCCATGTGTTTGGTGCTGGGCAGATTGGAGGGCAGAGCATTATGGATATGGAAGTCTGATGATCCTCTGACTGTTGGCTTAGAGTTTTTTCACTTCTTTATAGTCCCAGGAACTGTCTCATCCTCATATTTGAGTTATGGTATATTGCTGGTGATAATCTTGGTGCTATATACTTGTTTTTGGTTTTCTGTGGGGGATGGGGATTGAAGACAGCTTGCTTCTGCACTGCCATTTTGGAATTGGGAGTCCAGGTTTTGTCAATTTTTGCTTCATGCATTTTGAAGCTCTATCATTAGATGCAATTCTGTTCTCTTGATGAAAATGGACCATTTTACCATCATGAAATGTTCCTTTTTATCTCTGTCTTAAAATCTACTCCATTTGAAATTAACCTAGCCCTTATTCTAGCTTTCTTATTCCCTGATTGGATGCTGTATAATGTATCTTTTTTCATCTATTTCCTTTCAGCTATCTGTATTGTAACATTTAAAGTGTATCTCTTGTAGTTGGGATACAGATTCTCCTTGTTATTTTTTAAAATCCTACCTTCTCTGCTTTTTAGTTGGAGTGTTTAGTCCATTTATAGATAATGTAATTATGGATATAATTTGATATAGGTCTACCATTTTATTACTTGTTTTATATATACTTTTTTTCTCTCTTCATCTTTTTTTGCCTTCTTATGGGTTAGAACTCCATTTTAATTAGTTAATTGGCATTTTAGCTACACCTCTTTATGTGTTTTAAAGTGGTTGTTTAGTGATTACAATATTCATTCTTAACTTACAGTCTACATTCTACTTAGATCTAAATATTTTACCCACTTCACGCAAAATTTAAGAGCCTTACAACATACACATCAATTTACCCCCAACCTTTATGCTATATTTTCATACATATTATGTATAAATACATTAAAATTCCCACAATACAATGTTATAATTTTTGTTTTAAAGAGTTAGAAGCATTTAGAAATTAAGGAGAATGTAATGTTTTATATTCACTAAATTAGTCTGTTGTCACACTGCTATAAAGAACTACCGGACACTGGGTAATTTATAAAGAAAACAGGTTTAACTGACTCACAGTTCTGCAGGCTGTACAGGAGGCATGGCTGGGGAGGCCTCAGGAAACTGACAGTCGTGGTGGAAGATGAAGAGGAAGGAGGCACATCTTACATGACTAGAGCAGGGGGAAGAGAGGGAAGGGGCAGGTGCTACACACTGTTGAACAACCAGATCTCATGAGAACTCATTCACTATCATGAGAACAGCAAGGGGGAAGTCTGCCCTCATGATCCAATCACCTCTAACAGGCCCCTCTTCCAACATTGGGGATTATAATTTGACATGAGATTTGGGCAGGGACACAGACCCAAACCATATCACTCAGCAACATGTTTAACATTTTCAGATGTGGAGAAAAAAATGACCCCATCTTGGATGTTGATCTTCCATGTTGACTTCTGCTTAACCCCAGTTCTGGGAATGCCTGCAAAATTTCTACTTTACTTACTATTCCTAGTATAGCAACAGGTCTCTCTTGATGTTACTGCAGAAAGTATGGGCTATGATGCCTATAGTGTTCTTGCCTTTCTGGAGGGTACTTTAATTGTCTCTATAGAGCACATACACTCTTGCCCTCTGGTATAAAAGCCCTGGGTCTGGGGAGTAACAGTGCAGAAATCTATTTTTCTTGCTGCCACCCAAGACTATGCTTCTGTCTATAAGTTCCTACTGACAAACTGGATTTGTCAACCTCATTCTTTGGCTTCTTGGCTCCTTCTGTATTTGGGTGTCACTTTGCATAGGTGGCCTTTTCACAAAACACCAGGGATTTCACTACTTCTTAAAGATATATGAGTTTCCATCTGTGTCACTTCCCTTCATTTGATGAACTTCATTTAGTGTTTCTTGTAGTGCAGGTCTGCTGAGTGAAGTCTCTTAGTTTTCATTCATTTGAAAATGTTTTTGTTTCATCTTCATTGTGGTGGACAGAACTTGAGTGACCCCCAGTAATCCCCACCTTCTGGTATTCACATCCTTGTATAATCTCCTCTCCTTGAGTGTGGGTGGGACTTGTGAATTGCTTCTAAACAATAGAATATGGCAAAAGTGATAGGTTGCCACTGCCATAATATGGTACATTATAGAAGACTCTGTCTTGCTAGCTGACTCTAGAGTCTCTTTTACTTACTGGCTGTGAGCATGGAGGCTTGCAAAAACTTATCTGAGCCCACCAGGCAAGAAATTTCAGGCAACATCTAGTTGCTCAGCATGGCCTCAGTCTTACAGTCTCAAAGAAATAAATTCTGCCACTAACCTGAGTGAGCTTAGAAGACGATTCATTGTCAGTTCAGCTTCCAGGTGAGAACAGATTCCTGGCTCTGACTTCTAATGTAGAGAAACTGTGAGATAATGTGCATATTTAAAAACCACTAGGTTGTGGTAATTGTTGCATAGCAACACATTCATCTTAAGGTATATTTTCGTGGATATAGAATTCTGGGTTGACAATTTGTTTTACTTTTCTTTTTTTTTTTGGATATAGGGTTTCACTTTGTCACCCAGGCTGGAGTGCAGTGGTGTGATCATGGCTCACTGCAGCCTCAACTTCCTGGGCTCAAGTGATCCTAACCGCCTCACCTCCCAAATTGCTGGGACTACAGGTGTGCACCACCATGCTGGCTAATTTTTGTGTTTTTTTCTGTTGAAGCGGGGTTTCACCATGTTGCCTGGGCTTAAAGTTGTTTTTCTGTTGTCTTTTGTTCTCTATTATTTCTGATGTGAAGTCAGAAGTCATTCAAATCATTGTTCCCCGTTATGTATTGTGTAAATTTTCTCTGGCTGATATCATGATATTTTCTTTATCTTTGGTTTTCAGCAGTTTGGTCTGATGTATTTATATGTGGTTTTCTTTGTATTTTTTTCCTGCTTGGGGTTTGTTGAATTTCTTGAATCTATAAATTTATAACTTGCACTAAAAATATGATCATTATTTCTTCACAAAACTTTTTTTTTTTTTTTTTTTTTTTTTTGAGATGGAATTTCACTCTTTTTGCCCAAGCTAAAGTTCAGGGGCATGATCTTGGCTCACTGCAACTTCCGCATCCTGGGTTCAAGAGATTCTCCTGCCTCAGCCTCCCAAGTAGCTGAGATTGGGATTACGGCATGCACCACCATGCTCGGCTAATTTTTTATATTTTTAGTAGAGATGGCATTTCACCATGTTGGTCAGACTGGTCTCGAACTCCTGACCTCAGGTGATCTACCCGCCTTGGCCTCCCAAAGTGCTGGGAATATAGGCGTGAGCCACTGGGCCTAGCCTACAACTTTTTTGTCCTAATCTTTTCTTGCCTTCAAGTACTCCAATGATACAAAGTTAAAACTTTTGATATTGCTCCATAGGTCATTGAAATTTCACCATTTTTTATTTTTCTATTCTTCAGCTAGGATATTTCGTTTTTAAAAAATTTAAAAATTATTTTATAATGCTTCCCGAATTTGCATATCATCCTTGTGCAGGGCCATGCTAATCTTCTCTGTATCGTTCCAATTTTAGTATATGTACTGCTGAAGTGAGGACAGGTAGGATACTTCTATTGACCTATCTTCAAGTTTGTTGACTCTCTGTCACCTCTTGTCTCTTGTTAAGCCTATCCAGTGACCTTTAAAAAATCCAGATACTGAATTTTTAAATTCTAGCATGTTCATTTGATTCTTTTCTGTAGTTTCTATTTATCTGTTGAAATTTCCTATTTATTCATTTATTTGAAGTATATTTTCAGTCCTTGAGTATCGTTATAATGGTTGCTTTAAAGTTATTTTATACTGGTTGGAATTTCTGAGATGCAGACGCTAAGTCAGAATTAGAAATACAAAAGATTTATTGTGGAGTGACACCTGTGAAAGAAAATGGGAAGAAGCAGGATTTAAGCAGGGGAGCTGTCACCTCACGATGAATTCGTAATACTATTTCTGCCAGCCTGACAGGGGAGCTCTGGAGCAACAATTGCCTACTAAGGGAATTCCCCCATTGGGCAGAATTGTCTAAGCCTTGGATACTGCCTTGCTTAGGCATTGACTGGAAGCCAGCCAGAGAAGATGGGACTAAAAAAATCTGTGCTGTTCTTTTAGCCTTAGCTGGTATAGTAGCTTTAAAATATATGAATTTGGCTGGGATGAACTACATTTTACAAACTTCTTCACCTATACGTTTCTTGGTTTTTTTTTTTTTTTGAGAAGGAGTCTCACTCTGTTGCCCAGGCTGGAGTGCAGTGGTGTGATCTCGACTCACTGCAACCTCCGCCTCCCGGGTTCAAGCGATTCTCCTGCCTCAGCCTCCTAAGTAGCTGGGATTATAGGCACATGCCACCACGCCCAGCTAATTTTTGTATTTTTAGTAGAGACGGGATTTCATTGTGTTGGCCAGGATGGTCTTGATCTCCTGACCTCAACATCTACCCGCCTTAGCCTTCCAAAGTGCTAAGATTATAGGCATGAACCACTGCACCCGGCCAAGAGAGGTTCTTGTGGGAGATTTGGAGGGCCGAAGTGAAGCAGCAACCATATTTTTGTTCACATAGGCTATTTCTTATCTTCAGGTATACCTTTGAGTTCTTGCATATCCTTGTGTGAATTTCTTCCATTCTATTATGTGAGTAATTTCTTGGCCAGGCAGCCCTTGTGTCTCTATGGATTGAACAGGCTATTCAGGTACTTCCTCAGCTCAGGAAAATTTTCTTCTGACATATATTTAATTGTTGCCTCTTTTCCTTCCTTTTTTGTCTCCACCTGGAACTTCTGTTCTTTACATGTTAGGACTCCTGGATCTTTCGTCTAAATCTTTTATATTTTCCAGTATGACTTTTATCTCATTATCTTTCTTCTCTACACTTTAAGATTTTTTTTTATACTTAATCTTCCAGGTTTCCAGTTCAGGGCTCAATGATGATATCCCCTCCTTAAATTTATTTACTATTTCTTTTTTAAAAATCTCAAAGTTCTTTTATTTTCTTTTAAAAATAGAAAAAGAGATGGGGTCTTGCTATGTTGATAGGCTGGTCTCGAACTCCTGTCCTCAAGTGATCCTCCCATCTGTCTCAAAAAGTGCTAGGATTATAGGCATGAGCCACTGCCCTTAGCCAAAACTCAAAGTTCTTGTTTTAAGCTTCAAAAGTTCTTTTCTTTTGTGATGCATGTGGATCTTAAAGCTTACTATCATTTTTTTTGCAAATGCAGATGTTAATTTGTCCCTTCAAGCTCCAGTTCTAGTCAGCAAACATGCGATATGATTGTTCTACCTCATTCTCCTCTGGAGGTCCCTTTGTTGAGCCGTTGTCTTTTGGTGTCTGTTTCTTTGGGTGTAGATCTGGCTGAGAAGTGTCCTTAAAGATGAGCAGGAATGAAGGGTCTCAGACCCTGAGGACTTGTGGTTCATGAAAGGCTGTCAGCCTCCTGCCAAGGCATCCACAGGAGGCTTCGCTGCTCGCTGCTCTCTCTGGACTTCCTCAGACTTGTGAGTGGGTAATCCAACCCATGCTAGCAACTTTCTGAATTAGTAAAGGTCAAGAAGGCTCAGTAGTCTCCTGCAGGGTCTAAGGAGCCTGAAAACGCAACTTTTCCCTGAAATGGCCACTTTTTACCCTTACCGTTTTATTGCTCATGAGTTAATTGTCTAAGAGGAAGGAAACCCCCATAGCAGTGATTTTTGCAGGAATCAGGTCTTGCTCACGAAAGACAGTAGCCTGGAATTGGAATCAGGGAAGGAAAGGGCGTTCATTCAGGCTCCACTCTCCTCAGGATCCCCTTGTCAAGGTATAATTTCCAAAATATTGAAAACTCAACTTTCCATATGGTGAGCATGGGTTGTAGATTCAATTAACTCATTAATGTGTGAACCAGCCCAACATGGTAAGAAGAGTTCAACAAAAGTATAGGAGAGGCTGGGCATGGTGGCTGAAGCCTGTAATCCCAAAACTTTGGAAGGCCAAGGTGGGCAGATCACTTGAGGTCAGGAGTTCGAGACCAGCCTGGCCAACATAGCAAGACCTTGTCTCTACTAAAAATACAAAAATAGCTGGGCATGGTGGCAGGTACTGTAGTCCCAGCTACTCAGGGGACTGAGACACAAGAATAGCTTGAACCTGGGAGGTGGAGGTTGCAGTGAGCCGAGATTGCACCACTGCACTCCAGCCTGGGTGACAGAGCGAGACTCTGTCTCAAAAAAATAAAAAATAAAAAAAAACCCCAAAAAACAGTGTAGGAGAGATAGAAATATTTAGAGTCACTTGTCTTAGTTCATTTTCTGTTGCTTATGACAGAATACCTGAAACTGGGTAATTTATAAAGAAAAGAAATTTGTTTCTTACAGTTATGGAGGTTGAGAAGTCCAAGGTAGAGGGACCACATCTGCTGAGGGCCTTTTTGCTGGTGGGGACTCTCTGCAGAGCCTCGGGGTGGCACAGGACATCACATGGTGAGGAGGCTGAGCGTGGCAGCTCAGGTCTGTTTTCCTTTTCTTAGAAAGCCACAAGGCCCACTCCCGTGGTAACCCATTCATCCTTGAATGGATTAATCTGTTAATGAAGGCAGTGTCTCACAACCCAATTCTCATAAAGGCATCTCCTCCCAGTACTGCCACATTGGAGATTACATTTCAACATGAGTTTTGGAGAAGACAAATATTCAAACCATGGTATCACTTAAATGAAAGAATGTGGCCAGGCGCAGTGGCTCATGCCTGTAAATCCAGCATTTTGGGAGGCCAAGGCGGGTGGATCACCTGAGGTCAGGAGATTGAGACTATCCTGGCCAACATGGTGAAACCCTGTCTCTACTAAAAATACAAAAATTAGCCAGGCATGGTGGTGGGTGCCTGTAATCCCAGCTACTTAGGAGGCTGAAGCAGGAGAATCGCTTGAACCTGGGAGGTGGAGGTTGCAGTGAGCCGAGATCGAGCCACTGCACTCCAGCCTGGGCGACAGAGTGAGACTCCATCTCAAAAAATAAAAAAATAAAAATAAAAAAAAAGAGAGAAAGAATGTTGGAATAAGACTGCTAAAGTACGTACAGAAGAAATCCATAAACTTTGGATTATGATCTTTTCATTTGCATCTCTACAGGATAAAGTTTATTGGTTGCTATTGGTTTTCTATGGATTAACACTTTTCTTTTTCAGAGTTGTAAGCTCCCCTAATCAATAGTAAATAAGTCAAACCACAGTATACACCCCTAAAGCAGTGCCATCCAATAGACATGTAATGTGAGCCTCAAATGCAATCAATCATTGTACTTAATTTAACTAAATGTATTCAAATAGTATCATTTAGACATGTGTTGTGGGGCCGGGTGAGGTGACTCAGCATTTTGGGAGGTTGAGGCAGGCGGAGTACTTGAGGTCAGGAGCTCGACACCAGCCTGGCCAACATGGTGAAACCCCGTCTCTACTAAAAATACAAAAATTAGCTGGGCATGGTGGTGCTCATCTGTAATTCCAGCTACTTAGGAGGCTGAGGCAGAATTGCTTGAACCCAGGAGGCAGAGGCTGCAGTGAGCCGAGATGGCTCCACTGCACTCCAGCCTGGGTGACAGAGAGAGACTCCGTCTCAAACAAAACAACAAAATAAAACAAAAAACATGTGTTGTGGGTTTAATTGTGTTTCCCCAGAATACATGTTAAAATCCTCACCCTCAGTACTTTAGAATATGACCTTATTTGGAAATAGGGTTGTTGCAAATGTAATTAGTTAAGATCAGGTCATACTGGAGTAGGATGGGCACTTTATCTACTATGACGGGAATCCTTCTAAGACGATGCTATGTGACAGCACAGGGAGAGCAACAAGCAACGACAGAGGCACGTGTGAGGCAGCTACAAGTCAAGGAACGCCAAGAATTGATGGCCACCATCAGAAGCTAGGAATAGGCAGGCAACGGTTCCCCCTTCTAGGTTTCAGAGGGAGCATGGGTTTGCTGGCGCCTTGATTTTGGATTTCTAGCTTCCAGAGTTGTGTGACAATAAATTTCTGCTGTTTTAAGCCACCCTGTTTGTGCTACTTTGTTATGACAACCCTAGAAATATGTAATGTAAGAATTATTAATGAAATTCTTTTTTGAGGCAGGTCTCATTCTGTTGCCCAGGCTGGAGTGCAGTGGAGTGATGATGGGTCACTGTAGCCTCCACCACCTGGGCTCAAGCCATCCTCCCACCTCAGCCTCCTAAGTAGCTGGGACTACAGGCATGCACCACCATGTCTAGCTAATTTTTAAAGTAAATTTTTGTAGAGACAGGGCCTTGCACTATTGCCAGGCTACTCTCATGCTCCTGGGCTCAAGTGATCCTCCCACCTCGGCCTCCCAAAGTGCCAGGATTACAGGCATGAGCCACTGTACCTGGCCTTAATGAAATATTTAACATTTTTTTTCTTACTAAGTATTTGAAATCAAGTGTGTATTTTATACCTAACAGCACAGCTCGATTTTGACTACCCATGTTTTATGTTTAGTAACTGTGCGTGGCTGGTGGCTACCGTATTGGACAGCTCAGTTCCTGGAGAATCAGATAAGGGGAGAGGCATCTGACTTGCAACATGCAGCACTGAAGGATACACGGTAATTTCTTTGCACCATTTCAAGTGTTGGCTGCTTTTCCTTCATGTCATCCTCTGCTCATGACAGCTCTGAGACTGAAGGTAGAAACTGATAAAGGAGAGGCTAATAAAGAGGTGACAGCGTGATAAAGGCTCTGAAAGAGTAGGGCTATCTGAGGTTTTGAGCTCAGGGGCCACGATCTCCACTTGCCTACAAGATACCTGCTTAGCCAGGCGGGGTGGCTCATGCCTGCAATCACAGCACTTTGGGAGGCCGAGGTGGGTGGATCACCTGAGGCCAGGAGTTCGAGACCAGCCTGGCAAACATGGCGAAACCCTGTCTCTACTAAAATTACAAAAATTAGCTGGGTGTGGTGGCAGGCGCCTGTAAACTCAGCTATGCAGGAGACTGAGGCAGGAGAATTGCTTAAACCTGGGAGGCGGAGGTTGCAGTGAGCCGAGATCGTACCATTGCACTCCAGCCTGGATGACAAAAGCAAAACTCCAACTCAAAAAAAAAAAAAAAAAAAAAAAATTATCTGCTTAAATTTGAAAAATGGGCCCTTCTTGGCGGATGATTTAGAAAAAGCACACATGTCCGGGCATCTCCTGCCAGGATAATGGATTTGGAAAGCACAAATGGGTTGGATTTTAGTTTCTACTGACACCTTGGCTAGGTGCCCTTGTGCAGTGCACAACCTGCACAACTGCACTAGCAGGCCCCACTGGGGATGGCAACCAACCTCAGATGGTGGAGGGATGGGATCTCCTCCACTCTGGTAAGAAGGAGGGTAGGGGAGAAAGGAGGCATGGCCAGGAGCACGACAGAGTGAGAGGCATGGAAGGAGGTTGTGGGGTTTCTGCTTGACAGCATTATTTTCTCTGTGAAGAAGGAGAGAAGCCAAGTGTGAGTGAGGCTCAGAGATTTGGTGGGAGAGGCCAGTCTGACACTGTCTTCGTGAAGAAGGCAAAAGGATGGACTAGGAAAAATCAGAGAGTTGTTGAGCAATGTCAAGGCCTGAACAGACTTTTCTCTGGAGCGAAAGGCAGGAGTGGGTGAAAGTTGGGAAGTTGGCAGTGAGCTCACTGGGGACATGGACCACTCCGAGGCGCAGGCTGGGAGAGGAGGATGACCATCTGTTGTCCAGACATAAGACAAAACCCTAGCCGCTTGCTTTCATCAAATAATGCACACCAGCTCTTACGGTAAGAACTTTTACAAATAGTAAGTCATTTGATTCTTAATTGTTACTTCCACTTGGCATATGAGAAAAGCAAAACACAGAAAGGTTAAGTGACTTGCTCAAAGTTACACAGCTGGCTAGTGGCAGAGCCAGGATTTGAATCCGGACCATCCGGCTCTAGAAGCTACATGGGAAGGATGGTCTGGGTCCTAACTCTTTCGTGGGAGGCCTTTCCTGATTTTTCTACCAAGGGTGTCTCTGAGGTCATGGAATCAGTTTCAAGGGTGAGGCAAGGTGATTTTTTTTTTTTTCTTTTGAGACAATGTCTCAGTCTATCACCCAGATTCCAGCCTGGAGTGTGGTGGCAAGATCATGGCTCACTGCAGCCTCGACCTCTGCGGCTCAGATGATCCTCCCACCTCAGCCTCCTGAGTAGCTGAGACTACAGGCTCGGGCCATTATGCCTGTCTATTATTTTTCCTTTTTAGTGGAGACATGGTCTGGCTATGTTGCCCAGGTTGGTCTTCAACTCCTGGGCTCAAACGATCCTCCTGTCCTGGCCTCCTAAAGTGTTGGGATAAAGGTGTGAGCCACTGCACCGGGCCAACGTGATTTTTTTAAACGCTCAAAGGTACTCATTTGTTTGTTGGAGTGAGTCTGAACATTCTCACATCCAAATGCCATGTGCCGTCAGGGAGAATCTGGGAGCCCTGGGTAGGTCTGCTTTCTGCTCCAGACTTAGAGACAGACCTGGCTGGTCTGGAGAATGGGAAGTGGAAGTCAGGGAGTGACACTCATCTTTATTTCTATTTTGAGAGGCTTTAGATTTTGAAATCCTATGTATACGCACAGAACCCTTCATCTGAGAAAAACCATTTTTCCTTTTTCATTTTTTTTTAAGTTAGAAAAACATGCCAAAATCAGCTTTATAACAATCTCAGTCCTCGTTTTATAAAACACATTTCCTTGAAGCTACCAGCAGTATCACTTCCGTCAGCCACCAGCCTTGTAAAAGGAATAAACCCGTAATCACCCCTCTATGGGAATGAGGTCGATTTCAATGATGATCTAATAAAGGAGTAAACTCAGCACTAAAAAAAATCAGAATCCCTAGGAACCCTAGTGGCAAATGGCAAAGGAAATTTGATCTGATGAAAACTGAGATCTTTTTTTAAAAGAAAGGCTTTATTTATTTTTTTATTTTTGGAAGACAAAACTACATTTTAAAAATGGTAGATTGGTTTGTCAACAAATCTCTATTTAAGAAATTGGATACAGAACTGATTATACGGCTGGCAAAAACCTCACTATTTCGACACATTCTGAGATGGTCTAATTTAGTGAACGGTCTGAATCAGTTCGAAGCCGATGATTTTGGAACTCTGACTGGCTTCATTACCTTTGACTCAGAGTAAGCCGAGAAACTCATTCCTTCAGCGGCCTCCAGAGTCGAGAGAAACTTATGCCAATGAGCTGATAAAGACAGTTTCTTAACATATATATGTATATATATATTTTTTCATTTTTCTTTTATAGAAATGGGGTTTTGCCCTGTTGCCCAGGCTTGTCTTGAACTCCAGAGCTCAAGCAATCTTGCCTCAGCCTCCCATTGCTGGGATTACAGATGTGAGCCAACACGCCCGGCCCAAAGAAAGTTTCTAATTAGCAGATCAATTTCAAAATATTAATGACTTGTTAAGATTTTCCCTGTTTGTAGTATAGGAGGAACTTCCGCATCTGTGGCCTGGTCCCTTTGGTGTTTGCACACTTGAGGAGAGTCTTAACCCTGCCCCACGAAACCCATGGTCACCACCGCATATGATATACTGATGTGGAAACTGAGGCTCGGGGGGAGGGAGTGCCTTGCTCAAGGTTTCAAGGCTGAACTGTGGCTGGAACACATCTTCTTATGACTCCCAGTCCAATGCTCTTTGTAATGTATGTCAGAGTACTTGGTATATGGTAATTACATTATTAATAAAAAAAGGACAATGTTGGAATATTGTTCTCTGCTGAGTTTTAGACATTTTCCCTATGATAATTCCAACTACCAATTTGGCCTTTCTGTGTAATAATAAGAACATATATGCAGCCGTTATTATGCACTAGGTACCATTCTAAATACTGCATATATCTTCACTTAACTCATCCTATCAATAATCTTGTGATATATACTTATTATCTCCAGGTTTTTTTTGTTTGTTTGTTTTGTTTTAAGGTGGTTTCACTCTTGTCTCCCAGGATGGACTGCAATGGTGAGATATCAGCTCCCTGCAATGTCCGCCTCCTGGGTTCAAGCGATTCTCCTGTCTCAGTCTCCCAAGTAGCTGGGATTACAGGTGTCCACCATCAAGCCCGGCTAATTTTTGTATTTTTAGTAGAGAGAGACGGGGTTTTGCCCTATTGGCCAGGCTGGTCTGAAACTCCTGACCTCAGGTGATCCACCCACCTCGGCCTCCCAAAGTGCTGGGATTACAGGTGTGAGCCACCATGCCTGGCCTCCAGTTTATATACAGGAAAACTGAGGCCCAGATAGATGAAGTAAAATGCCTAACACAGGGACTCCCACAGTTTCTCCGTTCCCAATGCCTTCAGTGTCTTAGTAACTTTTTCTTGATGCCCCAAGGCCTAAAGAAATACCTAATAGTTTTGTTTATTAAGTAATTAGGTGCAAACAACTTACGACTCTTTATGCCCTAACGGCTGAGTTGTTGTTTGAAAAAATAACTCACATAAATTGAAACAAAAAATACTTTTCTTCCATCTCAACCAGAATGACATAGTCATGGGATGTATGTGCCTGTTGGGCACTGCACAGCTTCTCAAAACTTGAATCAGATTGGACGTTGCTTCCCTCATTTTCTGTTCTTCATTGATTTTCACGTGATGATTTGCTTTTTATAACTGTAACTACAGAAAACTCAGCTTTTCAAAGACATGATGTCACTAAAAGCAATGTAGCACAAGCTAATGTTGAAACTGTGAACTGCCTTGAGCTGTGTAGTTTGTGGGTATCTGAAAAATATTATGTTTCTTTAAAACAGGTAAGATAATAAATGTTCCCCTCTCTGTGTGCTGTAGTGCCCAGGAGTGCTATTTTATTTATTTATTTATTTATTTATTTATTTATTTATTTATTTTAGACAAAGTCTCACTCTACCATCCAGGCTGGAGTGCAGTGGAGCAATCTCAGCCCACTGCAACTTCCATCTCCTAGGTTCAAGTGATTCTCTTGCCTCAGCCTCCCAAGTAGCTGGGACTACAGATGTCTACCACTGTACCTGGCTAATTTTTGTATTTTCAGTAGAGACAGGGTTTCTTTTTTTTTTTTTTTTTGAGACGGAGTCTCGCTCTGTCGCCCAGGCTGGAGTGCAGTGGCGCGATCTCGGCTCACTGCAAGCTCCGCCTCCCGGGTTCACGCCATTCTCCTGCCTCAGCCTCCCGAGTAGCTGGGACTACAGGCGCCCACAACCGCGCCCGGCTAATTTTTTGTATTTTTAGTAGAGACGGGGTTTCACCGTGGTCTCGATCTCCTGACCTTGTGATCCGCCCGCCTCGGCCTCCCAAAGTGCTGGGATTACAGGCGTGAGCCACCGCGCCTGGCCCCGACAGGGTTTCAATGTGTCAGCCAGGCTGGTCTTAAACTCCTGACCTCAAGTGATCCGCCTGCCTTGGTCTCCCAAAGTGCTGGGATTACAGGGGTGAGCCATTGCACCTGGCCCCCAGGAGTGTTATCTTCATCTTCTTGGGCTGCTATAACAAAATACCATAAACTGGGTGGCTTAAACAGCAGAGATTTACTTTCTCACAGTTCTGGAGGCTAGAAGTCCATGATCGAGATGCCAGCAAAGTTGAGTACTGGTGAGGGCTCTCTTCCTGGCTTGCAGACGGCTGCCTTCTCACTGTGTCCTGGCACGGCAGAAACAGAGAGTGATCTTTCCTCCTCTTTTCATAAGGCCACTAATCCCAACATGAGAGCCCCACCCTCATGACCTAATCCAACCCTAATTGTCTTCCAAAGGCCCCATTTCCAAACACCATCACTTTGCAGGGTAGGGCTTCAACATAAGAATTTTGGGGGATGCAAACATTCAGTTCATAACAGATGTCTTAATGCACAACTTGGGGACTGTGGGTCTGCAGGGAAGGGCTACTGAGAACAGGAACTTGAACCCAGTAGTCTAGCTCCTAAGCCTCTATGGTTGACACTAGGTTAGGTGGTTTTGTCCAGTGAACCCCATCCAATAGGGCTCACTGTCTAGGAAAGAGACTTATTAATTCAGCAGATGTTTGATAAGCTGCCACTCCACGCCAGCCCTTGTGCTGGGCTGGGGTGAGGAAGGGACAAAGGCTCAAAGGAATGGCCAGAGAATCCAAGGTGGGGCTGGTAGTTCTGGGAAAGAAGGGGCAGGAGAGGGACAGACAATTCTTTACAAATTTTTGCTCAGCAGCCCAGGGTTGTAATTTGTCCCAGAAAATGGTCTGATCCGATTCAGCCACAGTCTGGTCTCCACCTTTAAATGTTGGGAACTGCATAAATCAGCACATTTTGCTCAAAGCAGAGTCTATATACAGCATTGCCAGGCTGCTTGCCATAAATAGGCCTCCAGCGGTGATTGTTTTTGCTCCTTGTGTTTTATCACCAGCCTCGGAGGGGAAGGGGAGGGGTGTGATCAGGTTTATGATGTTCGTGTATGCAGCTCTAACATATGAGAAGTTTGGGGGCAAGAGCACAAACGGAGGTTCTGGTCTGTAGCTCCTCTTCTCCTCCCATCCCCATCTTTGTCTGCACCACAAGGGGTCTTCCTGCATGCTGTGGTCACTCCACTCTGCATTTCCCAAGCCCTTCTCACTTCTATCATCCCCCGGCAAACAGCCTCCTTTAGGCTCTTTGAGCTTGAGGGTGCACACACTGAGGGCAGTCCATTCTTAGGAGGAAGGACCCAAAGGAAAATGATGTGAGTCCTAGAGGCAGGCTCAGGACCATTTAGGCAGGTCCCACCTGTGCCCCTTCCCCTTCCTGGGCCATGCAGCAGTGACCAGGAAGGTGGACTTATGCTCTTGATCTTACGGATTCCATGCCCTGTGGGCAGGGCATGCTACAGGAAGGCCAGAGAAGGGCACTGTAACTAGGAGCACGAGGCAGGGAGGTCCTGGTCTCTCAAGTCTAAGCGTGGTTCTCTTTGTGTGCAAAGACAGAGAAGCATAGGGGTCTCAAAATCTGACCCTGTCACACTGGGCCCCTCAGAATTCTAGGAGTTGCCTGAGTGGAGCCAGGCCTGTTTGGAATTCTGGGAGCAGTGATCATCGCCCTGATTGGAGGTGTGGTATTCTGCATCTACTTATTAGCTTGCTGATTGAGATACTTGTTTGTCTGTTTGGTCAGTTTCTAGGAGAGATGAATTAAATTCTCCAAATAATAATTGTAGATTTATTTCTCTAAGCAGTTTTTTAATTTGACATCTTATGTTTTTGTTTTTGTTTTCTTTCTTTTTTTTTTTTTGAGACAGGGTTTTACTCTGTCACCCAGGCTGGAGTGCAGTGGCATGATCTCGGCTCACTGCAACTTCCACATCCTGGGCTCAAGAGATCCTCCCATCTCAGCCTCCCAAGTAGCTGGGACCACAGGCACTCTCCACCATACCTGGCTAATTTTTCTTTTCTTTCTTTTTTTTTTTTTTTCCAATAGAAATGGGGTTTCACCATGTTGCCCAGCCTGGTCTTGAACTCCTGACCTCAAGTGATCCACCCGCCTTGGCTTCCCAAAGTGCTGGGATTATAGGCATGAGCTACCTCACCCGGCCTGATACCTTAGGTATTTTAAAGTTATAGTTTTTAGTGAAAATAAATGCTAATGGGTGGCTATTTGAAAATCTATAATTCTTCTTATGATATTATTGTTTGCATTAACTTGTATTTGTCAGGTATTAGGATGATCACTTTAGCTTTCTTTTGGTTCATATTTGTCTCATATATCCTTTTTAATCCTTCTGTCTTCAATCTCTCTGTATCCTTTTGTTTAAGTGCTTGCTCGTAAATAGCACACTACTGGATCTTATATTGCTCATCACATCTTAGACTCCCTATCTTTTGCTTGATGACAATAACCCATTTATCCTTATTATGAATACTGTTATGCTATGCCTGTATCATAATGAACCTCTGATTTAAAAGCAAACAGCTGGCTGGGTGTAGTGGCTCATGCCTGTAGTCCCAGCACTTTGGGAAGCCGGGGCTGGCAGATCACCTGAGATCAGGCATTCAAGTCCAGCCTGGCCAACACGGTGAAACCCAGTCTCTACTAAAAACAGAAAAATTAGCTGGGTGTGGTGGCGCGTGTCTGTAGTCCCAGCTACTCAGGAGGCTGAGGCAGGAGAATTGCTTGAACCTGGGAGGCTGAGGTTGCTGTGAGCTGAGATCGCACCACTGCACTCCAGCCTAGGTGACAGAGAAAGACTCTGTCTCAAGAAAACAAAAAACAAGACAAAACAAAATAAAAAAGGAAATGGCTAATGACGGAATTGGAATATCACCATTTTACAATCCCCAGTGACATAATGGATGCAGGTGATGATTGCCAGTGGCGGCTGATAGCACAAGAAGAGACCAAAGCTGAATCTGAACAAACCTCCAGATTCAACTCCAACGGACCGAATCTACAACTCAGAGAATCTGGGGAACACGTGAAATTATATGACAGGGATGCAGCCAACAAAATCCAGACTATGGTACATGTCAGGACAGACAACCAGGTTTTCTCAACAAATGAATTGCAAGAAAAAAAGAAAGAAGGGGAGGCATACAGAAGAAGAGACCCTCAAAAACACTGAGCTAGTTGCAATGAGTTGACTTTGTGAGGATCATGATTAATAAACTGTAGAAAAATATTTATAAATTTATGAGACAATGCATTATTTGATGATATTAAGAAATAATATTATTTTGTGAGATATGGCATTGTGGTTGTATTGTTAAAAACACTTATGTTACATATTGAAACATTTAGGGGTGAAATGATATAATGCCCAGGATTTAATTTGATTTGAAATATATCTGGGAGGAGAAAGTGCAGGGTGGTTAGAGAGGAAGTCGGATTGGCCATGAGCTAATTGGTGAAGTGGAACGATGGGTATCTGGGAGTTTATGACAGCTCTCTCTACTTTTGTACATATTTCAAGCTTTCCTTAATAATATGTAAAAAATTGTGTGGCGGGGGAAGTAAATAGCTGATCTCCTTTTTCGGGCCCAGTGCCTCCCCTGCCCCATGCCCCCTTCAGAGGCTGGAGGCTGGCTGGGCTGAGCTGCATTCTCCGAAGGCGTCAGGAGGTGGAGCCACTGCTTCTCTGCCGGCTGCAACTCTGCGCCCCTAGCTCCGCCCGCCGCCCCAGCCTCAGAGGCCGCCAGGGTTCCCGCTCTTCCCTACAACGCAGGGTGCGGAGAGGAAGACCTGAGATCCAGTGCGGATTCGCTTTTTCCAGCGCGTTCCCCAGGCTCTACTGACCCTCATCCTTCAGGGCTGTGGCTGCCTCTGATGCACCTGTCCAGGCTGGGGGAAGGGGCCTTGTCCTGGCCCCATGAACCCAGTCTAGGCTCCCGAGCTTCACCTTGACCTTGCCGACTCCCTTCCGTGTCGTCTGGCTTCCCCCACATCTGGAGTTGGTTAGCCTCAGTCCCCTGCAGCCCAGGTGCCCAACACCCATCTCCCGACCCCAGACTCCAATTACAGGGCTGGGCAGGTGCCCGCTCTGGCTGAGTCTTCAGGTGTGAGGCCCTCAGTAGGAGCCAGAACCATGCCTGTGGGTGAGTGTGGCTGTGGCCTTGAGCCGAGGGAGCCCTGGCCAGGGAGTCAGTAAGCCCAGGTCCCAGAGCAGCCTCCCTTGACTATGCCATGTCACTCAAAAACGTGCTGAGGCTGTAATGTGGAATAATGGTTTTATAACCCTTTTTTCTTTTTGAGACGGAGTCTCACTCTGTCACTCAGGCTGCAGTGCAGTGGCACAATCTTGGCTCACTGCAACCTCCACCTCCTGGGTTCAAGCGATTCTCCTACTTCAGCCTCCTGAGTACCTGGGATTACAGGCATGCACCACCACACTGGGCTAATTTTTGCATTTTTAGTAGAGACAGGGTTTCACCATGTTGGCCAGGCTGGTGTCAAACTTCTGATCTCAAGTGACCCACCCATCTTGGCCTCCCGAAATGCTGGGATTACAGGCTTGAGCCACCACACATGGCTGGTTTTCTAACTTTTTTTTTTTTTTTTTTTTTTTCTGAGACGGAGTCTCGCTTTGTCGCCCAGGCTGGAGTGCAGAGGTGCGATCTCCACTCACTGCAAGCTCCGACTCCTGGGTTCACGCCATTCTCCAGCCTCAGCCTCCGGTGTAGCTGGGACTACAGGCGCCCGCCACCACGCCCAGCTAATTTTTTGTATTTTTAGTAGAGACGGGGTTTCACTGTGTTAGCCAGGATGGTCTCGATCTGCTGACCTCGTGATCCGCCCATCTCGGCCTCCCAAAGTGCTGGGATTACAGGCGTGAGCCACCGTGCCCGGCCGTTTTTCTAACTTTCTAAAGGAGTGGAACTCCATTTCTAGAAGCCCAGTATCTAAGATCAACAGGAGTGGAGCTTCCTGGCTCCATCTGGGAGAAATTCAGTCACTTAGGCCTCCTCTGGCCCCCACCCCCAGTCCAGGGCGAAAAACACCAGGCTTCCTGGAGTCTGGGCTCCTTACATTTCTGGCTAGATGTCAGCCCAAGAGTTCCTACAAGCCCGTCCGAGGCTCCAGTAAGTCCTCCTGGCACTCATTCAATCCCTTCATTCATATATTCGTTGATTCAACAAACATTTACTAAGCTTATACTCTATGCTAAACTCGCTGGGAGACCAGCGACCAAGATGGAGACTCTGTCCTCCCTGAGCCCACAGCCTGGTGAGCAGACACACAATCTGGGCCTGCTGTCCAAGCAGGTGGCCCCCAATTCAGGGAGCACAGAGCAGAGGGTGCCTGCCAGCTCAAGGGAGTCAGGGAAGACTCCTCGGAGGAGGTGACATTGGGTGGTCTTGAGGAAAGTCAAGGGTCCGGAGGACAGTGAGAAGCTTTCTTTCTTGATGCAGCCATTTAGAGAGGACTCCCCGAAATGACAGCGGGGAGTGAGAACTCCAGACTGTGATTTGGGTGGAGACCAAGTGCTTCCTTGTAGATCCCCCGCCTGGCGCGTTGCATGAGCATTTATCTATCGGGCCGCCCACGCAGATGAAGCAGCGAGTCACTACTCCTTCGGAAACACCACTACAGGATGTCTGGAAGAAAATCTACTTCCCTTGCAGAGGGAAATTGCCAATAATCAGTGTTGCTGAGAACACGAGTAGCTTCATGGGCCCCAAATGAAAGGCTGAATCCCAAGTGTTCCTTCCAAGTGCTTGGGGGGTGAATCAGTAATAAGGTGCCAAGATTGTAAGGCCCCCCTCCTTGGGCAGAATGCCTCTCCATCCACAAATAGAAACTTGCTGAGAATTTAATTAAGAACAGTGTACATAAAACTCACTGTTCCTAAGTAAACA
Organism: Macaca fascicularis; assembly: GCF_037993035.2. NCBI lineage: Eukaryota > Metazoa > Chordata > Mammalia > Primates > Cercopithecidae > Macaca > Macaca fascicularis. The sequence continues at coordinate 99,475,548 of NC_088384.1, read as the reverse complement.
AATATTAAGCAAGATACTTCACTTTCATGTTATGGGCTCTTAAGGGGTGAGAAAATCGGGACAGGAGGGGTGGGTGGGGAGCTCTTGAGGGGGAAGAGGAAGAAAGATTCAGACTGAGAAGAAAATAGATTCCAGGTTGGGGAGGGGAGAGAATATGAAAGCCAGACATACACATTGCAGAGGGAACGGAGGAGAGGCAGATGGAAGGTTCTAACTTCTTCTCTGTCCAGAGTTGTTTTTTTTTTTTTTTGAGATTGAGTCTTGCTCTGTTGCCCAGGCTGGAGTGTAGTGATGCAATCTCAGTTTACTGCAACCTCCGCCTCCTGGGTTCAAGGGATTCTCCTGTCTCAGCCTCCCAAGTAGCTGGGATTACAGGCACACACTACCACGCCTGGCTAATTTTGTGTTTTTAGTAGAGACAGGGTTTCACCATGTTGGCCTGGCTGATTTTGAACTCCTGATCTCTGGTGATCCACCCATCTCAGCCTCCCAAAGGCATGAGCCACCACGCCCGGCCCAGAGTTTTCTTTTGTCTCAGATCTCCAGTTTCTTGCTTAGTTTTCATTAGATTCTGATGCCTGTTAGTTGGAAACAAATTCCTCTTATCACACCAGGTTTTCCCCTTGGGCTTTGTAGTTGGCCCTACTTTCACCCCCACACACTTGCCACTTACTGTCCCTGTACATGTGGAAGGTGCCTCCACTCGAGGGTTTCCTCTCAGTCCTGTGCTTGGGAGGGCTGGGAATACTGGGGAGTTAATGCCTCTGGGAGTAGACAATGACAGATGGGAGTTGGAGTATAAATACCTCACCTCCCTTTCCCCTTAGGTGGATTAATTCAGAGCCAAGTCTTCCATACTGTTCCCCAGAGCTACCAAGTAGGATTGAGCTCTCATTGTCCACAGTGGTAACTGGACTGATAACATGCTATTAATTGGCTTCCATCCTTTCTCTGTCCTTCTTTCCCCCTTCCTTGCTGCTGCTTCCTGGAGTCACCTCCCAAATAAATAACTTGCACTCAAATTCTTGTCTCAGGATCTGCTTCTGGGAGAACTCAACTCTCAGAAAGGCTTCATATACTGTATTAAAATTTTATTTTGGGGATCTTATGACCCTCCCTACCCCCAGAATTTAATCCTGTTTGCAATGCAGAATGAATAATATATTTTAATTGTTAAAGATTTGCATTGAAGGCTTATTTTGTTGTTGTGTTTTGAAGGTTTATTGTCCCTGAAGGATGGCTTAAGGTTTACAAAGTTACTTTTCAACTAGCAAGTCTGATGTTTCGGTTTCCAAACCTAAGTGATATGGTTTGGCTCTGTGTCCTCACGCAAATCTCAGGTTGAACTGTAATCCCCATGTGTTGGAGGAGGGACCTGGTGGGAGGTGATTGAATCATGGGGGTGGGCGTCCCCCTTGCTGTTCTCATGGTGGTGAGTTCTCGCAAAATCTGGTTACTTAAAAACATGTAGCACTTCTCCATTTGCACTCTCTCTCTCTTGCTCTTCTGTGGTAAGAGGTGCTTGCTTCCCCTTTGCCTTCTGTCATGATTGTAAGTTTCCTGAGGCCTCCCAGCCATGCTTCCTGTACAGCCTGTGGAACTGCGAGTAAATTAAACCTCTTTTCTTCTTAAATTACTCAGTCTCAGGTAGCTTTTATAGCAGTGTGAGAATGAACTAATATGTTAGGATCATATCTGGACCCAACCCTTTATGTCACCTACAATGAGAGTTACTAGAAATAAGGGTGTAAATCCACAGCTATGTTATCATTCATTTATTTTATTCATGATGTAAGTTTGTATTGAGAAAGCATGTGCCATGTACCAGGCATTCCTGCCCCGTGAACTTGCTGTCTTGGGTAGCTTGAGATTGGATTTTGGATGAGGTTTTAGTTTAATTGGTTTAATTGGTTATTCACTCACCATTTATTGAGAGTCTGTGTGTGCCTGGCACTGTGTTGGATCCTGGGCATACAGAAATGGAGAAGGCCTGGCCTATATTTCCTGGAAGACTGGAAGCCACAAGGCTGCAATGGGTATATAAATAATAGTGGGTTAGTTTGCTTATGATAATGGCCTCTGGCTGCATCCATGTTGCTGCAAAGGACATGATTCTGTTCTTTTTTATGGCTGTGTAGTATTCCATGGTGTATATGTACCACATTTTCTTTAATGTCATGCAATATACCCTTCTAACAAACCTGCCCATGCATCCCCTGAATCTAAAATAAAAGTTGAAAAAAAAATAATAATTGGGAACATTTCGTGTGATGGATGCATCTAGAGCCAGCGGGGGTGGAATGAAGGAGAGAGGGGTTAATTCTCTCTTAGGGGCCTGGGAGGCTCAGGAAGTCTTCATGGAGGAGGGACCATGAGCAGAGCCTGAAACATTCTAGGGAGAGGAAAGGCTGTGGCAGGAGCAGGGGTGTGGCAGCTCTTTAAGGACTGGGGCTAGTGAGGCCACAGCTGGAGTGCCAGCAGGTGAGGAGCTGGTGTATCCCGTGTGGGAGATTCTTTGTTTTTAAGATCTGGGCTATGCTGGGAAGCAGTGTGCCACAGTGGTTAGGGCACAAGTGTTAACTTGCCCAAAGCCACATAGTAAGTCAGTGTCAGAACCAAGATTGGAACCAACGTGAACGTTGACCTATTCCTTGTTCTCAGCTGTGGTAACAGGTCCCACGCAGAGATAATTCTAGGAGATAATTCTAGAGTCTAAGAATTTGCATTTCCATTGAATTTGGATTTGCATTTGCAGGCTCTTGTCCATAGAGTTTGTGCCGCTAACCACTGTGCCACATTGCCACCCTGCTTTCCAGCACAGCCTAGTTTTTTTTTATTTTTGAGATGGAGTTTCACTCTTGTTGTCCAGGCTGGAGTGTAATGGCACAATCTTGGCTCACTGCAACCTCCGCCTCCTGGGTTCAAGCGATTCTCCTGGCTCAGTCTCCTGAGTAGCTGGGATTATAGGCATGCAGCACCACACCTGGCTAATTTTATATTTTTAGTAGAGATGGGGTTTCTCCATGTTGGTCAAGCTGGTCTCGAACTCCCGACCTCAGGCGATCCACCTGCCTTGGCCTCCCAAAGTGCTGGGATTACAGGCGTGAGCCACCCTGCCCTGCCTTTTTTTTTCTTTTTTTTTTTTGAGAGGGAGTTTTGCTCTGTGGCCCAGGCTGGAGTGCAGTGGCGCCATCTTGGCTCACTACAACTTCTGTCTCCCGGGTTCAAGCGATTCTCCCACATCATCCTCCTGAGTGGCTGGGATTACAGGCATGCACCACCATGCCCAGCTAATTTTTTGCATTTTTAGTAGAGATGGGGTTTCACCATGTTGGCCAGGCTGGTCTTGAACTCCTGACCTCGAGTGATCTGCCCACTTTGGCCTCCCAAAGTGCTGGGATTACAGGTGTGAGCCCTTGCGCCCAGCCTCTGAGCCTAGATCTTAATACCAAAGAATCTCCCATGCTGGACACACCCGTGCACACCTGCTTGCACTCTGGCTCTGGTCTTGCTAGTCCCAGTCTCTGAGTCCTGCCTTTCTGAACTTCAGTTTACTCATCAGTATTCGATGGAGGATAGACTGCTTCCTGCATAGGGTTATTGTGAGAATTAAGTGAAAGAAGCCTAGCACAGTCCCTAGGATATTGTGAGTTCTCCTTTTTTTTTGAGACAGAGTTTCGCTCTTGTTGCCCAGGCTGGAGTGCAATGGCACAGTCTCAGCTCACTGCAACCTCCACCTCCTGGGTTCACACAATTCTCATGCCTCAGCCTCCCAAGTAGCTGGGATTACAGGTGCCCACCACCACGCCCGGCTAATTTTTGTATTTTTAGTAGAGACAGGATTTCACCATGTTGGCCAAGATGGTCTCAAACTCCTGACCTCAGGTGATCCGCCCACCTCGACCTCCCAAAGTGCTGGGATTACAGGTGTGAGCCACCGCACCTGGCCTGTGAGTTCTCAATCAAAGGAAATTGTTTGTTAGTAATTTACACCCAGTTGTCTTGGTTAAAAATGTTTAGATACATAAATACTCCCCACAGTGTTGCCATTGCCTGTAGTCTTCAGGACAGTTACACGCTGTACAATTTGTATCCTGGGAGTAACAGGCTATAGCATTAGCTTAGGTGCATAGGAGACTATACCATCTAGGGTTGTGTAAATACATTCTCTGATGTTTATACAACAACGAAATTGCCTAACACATTTCTCATAACCTATCCCCATCATTAAGTGACACATGACTGCATTTGTATCTACGGATTACCTGGGGCTTGAGCAACATCTTTGTAAAAGAGACTTGACTGTGCCCAGGGCAACGAGGAGCAGAAGTGAACTAAACCGGGACAAACGGATGCCCCTAAATGTGGCCGTGTGTGTCTCCATGGGAGAGTTGCATAATTTCCGTCATCACCATCCCAGCAGTTCCTGGAATTCACCTTTTGATACCTGGGCGGGGGAGCGGGGGAAGGGGCTCTGCCTGATGCGTCCTCCCCACCCCCATGGGGAGTTCTTGGTGCTTTGCATTGGGGGATGGTGCCTGTCTGGTGAGCATGGGGACAGACGGGACTGACTGGCAGTACTCCAAACTTCTCACTCGCCAAAAGGCCCACGTCTCACCCTTTTCAGGAGCATCTGCAGTGATGTTCTCAGAGAAGTTGGAGACCTCCCAAATACCCATCCATTCTGGTGTCTCTCTGCACAGAGAACCAGCAGATGGGCAGTGAGACCCCCTCTGCCAAGGACTTGGAATACAGCTCTGCTTTAACAGTTTGGGGACACCCCCAACCCCATGAAATTTTCTCAGACTTGGGAGAAGAAAGGGACCAGAGAGAGGGAGAGCTAGGACAGCGCTGTATTTGTGTAGATGAGGAAACTGAGGCTCAGAGATGTGAAGGGAGTAGCTCAGAATTACATAGCTGGTCAGTTTCCAGGCAGGCCTTTCTCTCCCTGGTCGGTTTACTTTCTACACTCCTTGAGGCAACTTTTCCCACCTACCTGTGATCTGCCAGCCAAAAGGTGTTGCCGGGTTCACCCCAAGTCCTCGCCTCTCACCTCAGCCAGATGCTCCTAGTTCTGACTTTAGAGAAACGCAAGGCTCTCATTGAACATTTATCCCTCCCTCTCTTCACCTAGCAAGAGCATTTATGCCGTCTTCGCCTCAGGCACTTTTCACTGTTGTGGATTCAGTGGTGGATATGGTGGGGGTTAATCTGGAAGCAGGGAGGGTCCGGAGTCACAGCTTTTCAAATATTTCTTCACTCTTTCCTCCAAAATACTTGCATTTCTTTGTCTCTTAAACACAACTCCAACCTTTAGTAACTCGCAGTCCCTTGACTCACTATGCTTTCCCTTCCTCCTTCCCACGTGGAATCTCGCCATCAGCTTGAGGCATGATGGGGAGATTCTAGTGAGAACTTCTGGGCCCAAGGGATCCCATATGGCTCTGGTTTTCAAGGAAGACTAGAACTTTCTTCAGAGGCCACAGGTCATGGAGGAGGTGCAGGAATTTTCCAGAACAAACCTCTTTGAGTTGAGGGTGAAGGTTGCATGGTTTATGTCCCCCCTGTCTCCTGCGTGTTGTGAAATGTTACTCTTACCCTTGGGTGGCTGTAATAGTGAAAGGGACGTTTCTTGTTTGAGTCAGATCTCTCTGGGTTGTAAGTGAAAGAAACTTGCATGGAAGTGGTAGAACAACATTGTGACCAATAACTCCGGAGCATGAAATCTCAGTTTCAACCCTCATAGGGAGGGACAGATTCGATTCTCGCTTTATCCCATGTCCAAAATTTCAGGGCAGGGAGTAATTGGTTCAACTTAGGTCAAGCTCCCTTGGCCACCACAAGCCAAACAGCTGTGGCTGGAGCAATGAGGTCATGGGATACAGAATGGTTGCTTCTATAGTAACTGTAAATGGTGGGGAAGTTTCCCAGAAAGGGTCCCCAGAAAAGAAGGGAGCTGGGTAGGTAAAAGTTCATTCAGGATGCTCATTTGGGAGTGTGTCTGGAGATACCGGTGTCTTTGCCCCTAATATGCTCAGTTTGGCCTCATTAGCATCTAGTAGGTTTGATGATCCTCTCTAGGCTCAGACTCTTCTCTTTCTTGCCTCATACCCCAAAGGGCCATGGCAACCACAAAAGTGGCTGTGGCACTGTGGACTTTGTCTTCATGGTGCTCGTGGTATGAGAGAGTCAGCCTAAAGTCCAGTCCAGGTTTTCCTTTTCCTTGCTGCCTTGCGTTCAAGGAGGCATGGCAGAGCAGAAAGAGCTGGCGTCTAATGTTATACTGAGCCCATTTCAAGTCCTAGCTCTGCCATTACTAAATCAGAACCTGGGCAATGCAGGTAACCTCTCTGAGCCTCATTTTCTTATTTATGAAATAGGAACAAGAGCAATTACCTTGCAAGGGTTAGAGATAATCTACAGTGCTGGTTCGGAAACTTGACTGTGCATTAGAATCACCTGGAGAGCTTATTGCTGGGACCCACACGCAGGGTTTTTGATTCAATGGATCTGGAGTGTGGCCTGATCATTTGCATTTAAAACAAGTTCTGGCCGGGCGCGGTGGCTCAAGCCTGTAATCCCAGCACTTTGGGAGGCCGAGACGGGCGGATCACGAGGTCAGGAGATCGAGACCATCCTGGCTAACACAATGAAACCCCGTCTCCACTAAAAATACAAAAAAATTAGCCGGGCGTGGTGGCGGCGCCTGTAGTCCCAGCTACTCGGGAGGCTGAGGCAGGAGAATGGCGGGAACCCGGGAGGCGGAGCTTGCAGTGAGCTGAGATCCGGCCACTGCACTCCAGCCTGGGCGACAGAGCGAGACTCCGCCTCAAAAAAAAAAAAAAAAAAAAAAAAAAAAAAACAAGTTCTGGGTGATGCTGCTGCTGCTGCTGGTCTGCGGACCACACTTTAAGAACCACTAATCTATATTTACAATGTTTCTCAATTGATATGGTTTGGCTGTGTCTCTACTGAAATCTCACCTTGAATTGTAATAATCCCCACGTGTCAAGGGCAGGGCCAGGTGGAGATAATTGAATCATGGCGTGGTTTCCCTCACACTGTTCTCGTGGTAGTGAGTAAGTCTTACGAGATTTGATGGTTATATAAATGGGAGTTCCCCTGCACAAGCTCGCCTGTCTGCCACCAGGTAAGATGGGCTTTGCTCCTCGTTCACTTTCTGCCATGATTGTGAGGCCTCCCCAGCCATGTGGAACTGTGAGTCCATTAAACCTCTTTCCTTTATAAGTTACCCAGTCTTGGGTATGTCTTTATTAGCAGCGTGGGAACAGACTAATACATCAACTGAGGGGGATTCTGCAGTACCTTGCATTCTTCCCCACCCCTGCCAGAGGACGTTTGGCAATGTCTGGAGGTATTTTTGATTGTTATGATTGGTTGGGGTGATATTACTGACTTCTGGTGGTAGAGAAGCTAGGGATGCTAAATGTTATGCAATGCACAGGACAGCCCTACAGCAGGAAATTATCCAAACTAAAGTTAAACCAATCCAGCAGTGCTGAAGTTGACAAACTCTGGCTTACAGCAAGTCTCTGGTCCTAACTGTACTTCCAAGCTGTGAGGCCCTAGCAAAGTCATCGCACTCTTCTAAACCTCATACTTGCGCAGAATTAGTTCCAAGAAACTTTGCAGCTCTAACATGAAACAACTTTAGTCAAAGGACATTTATTAAGTACCAGCAATATCCAAGGCATGGTGGTGTTTCTATGCAAGTCACTTCTCTTATATAGAATTGTATACTTGGCAAACACTTTGAAAATGTGGTTGGGTTTTATATTGTAATGTGTAATGATTGCTTTTACAACCTTGTGTAAATAGTACTTTGATTTTTTTTCCTTGTCCTTAGTGGAATTTAGAAAAAATAGTCACAACACCATAGCTTTTTATTTTTGTTAATATGTCATAAATGAATGCACTAATGAGGGTGTTTGGGGTATGATCTTGCTAATTGGTGATAGTAACTATGGACATATGTGCAAAACACCATAATCAAAATTTTCACACTTGGTTAATGGAAGCCAACATTTTGTTTGAGAATTATAATATATTTATTCCAGTTAGTCCTGATCTACAATATACTGTTAATTTACAATAGTTCTCACAGTGACTAGCTGATTGTGGTAGAAAATGTAGAAGGTCCTGCAGGAATGGACCAGGCAAGAGCTTTCGTTGGCTCAATATTTGGCTGCTGTCTTTGATTTCTAAGCTGCTGTTGGGGTCGGGGACAAGATAAAAAGCAGAGAGATCAGTTAGTAGAGAGATAGGGGTAGCTTGGACCACAGTAGTGGTAGTTGTGATGAGAAAAGGAATTTGAGAAGTATTTGGAAGAATAATCATTGGGACATCAGGATTGATGGGATATGGAGAAGTTTTTGGAATGTCATGGAGGGGCCATTGGAGTGCCAATTAGGCCTATGGAGGTGAGATGGGGATGGCTGGCCAAGGAAGTTGGCGGGGTATTGCAAATCAAGACTTCAATCTGGCACATTAAATTTGAGATATCTGGAAGGCCCCCAGTGGGCTTGTCGAGAAGAGTTGGATATTCCATCTGAGTGAGGCCAGAGGTAGAAATTTGGGAGTTTTTGGCATATACATTTGAATGGGTGAGATTACTAAGGCAAGAATGGAATGAGAAGAGACGAGGGTTTTGGACCAAGCTCTGAGCCTGAGTTTCTTAGGTAGCGTGCCCTTTAAAGATCCTGAGAAAAGGATTTGTGTGTAAATAGTTTATCTGGGAGGTGATCCCAGAAAGAACCGGTCAGAAAGTGGAGAAACAAGACAGGGAAGATGTGGTAGTTTACATATGGCCATGAAATCTTTGCACTTTCTTACCTCAAGAGGTGGATTCTATTACCCCACTCCTAGAATCCGGGCTGGCCTTATGACTTGTTTTGCTTAACCATATGTGGCAGCAGTGAAGTTGTGCAATTTCCAGAGTCATCTTTACCTTCTTGGCATGCTCACACTCCCATGTAAGAAAGCCAGGGCTAGACTATTAGAGAATGAGAGTCCACGTGGAAAGAAAATCCCAGCCAATAGCTTGCACCAAGGCCACAGGCATGTGAGTGAAGTCATCTGAGAACCTCCAGCTCTAGCTGAGCTACACGATGACTGCAATTCCATGAGTCACCCTGGGCAGGACCAGCAGAAGAGCTGCCTGGCTGAGCCCAGCCCAAACTGCAGAATCATGAACAAATAAATTATTATTTTAAGTTTTGGGTGTTATGTTACACAACAATAGATAACTGATGATATTTTACCAATGATATACTAAAATACTGCAAGATGATGTGAGGTGTATGCTTGGGTCCAAAATATCAACAGCTTAGATGAAAGATGGGAAAAGATACAACTTAATATTACTCATGGAAACTGAATCAGGAGCTGTAGTTTACTTTGAGTTTAATCGGTGTCAGTAGTTTGATATGGATATCCAAAAAGCTAATGCAACAGACCTCAGGAGGCATTCATGAAGGTATCACTACAGGAAAAAGCAAGTCACAACAGTAGGCAAAGCGAAGACTGCTGGATGATCCATTGTTAAAATCTGAGAAGAATTTGCCCCAATTTGAGAGGATGAAGTGGGATTAGACAAAAATAGTTATTAGCATGCTGAAGAAAAAGGCACAAAGGTGGTACCAGTTGTCACAGGCAAGCAAAGGGACAAAGGGCACAGGAGTCTGACTTTACATACAAACCTCCTAGGTTATTAAGGAAATATGTTCTTATGGTGAACATCTGAGACCCACCAGGAACATTCGTGTTGCTATGGTGATATAGTTAGTCTACCAGAGGGAGGGTGGGCTAATCTTTTTTTTTTTCTCTCTTGAGACAGTCTGGCTGTGTTGGCCAGGTTGGAGTGCAGTGGCACAATCTCAGCTCACTGCAACCTCTGTCTCCTGGGCTTAAGCAATTCTCCTGCCTTAGCCTCCCGAGTAGCTGGGATTACAGGCGTGTGCCACCATGCTTGGCTAATTTTTTTTTGTATTTTTACTAGAGGTGGGGTTTCACCATGTTGGCCAGGATGGTTTCGAACTCCTGATCTCAGGTAATCTGCCAACCTTGGCCTCCCAAAGTGCTGGAATTACAGGCGTGAGCCACCGCACCTGGCCTGAGTGGGCTATTCTTGGCAGTCATCTACTGAAGGGGCTCCTGGGGCATATGCCTTGTAATGTTTTGAGTTTTTCTGTTGTGTCTTTTCCAGATGCCACTGCTTTGGGCAGTGGATCTTAAATTGAGCATGCATCAGGGTCACCTGAAAGGCTTGTAGAAACACAGGTGGCTGGGCCCCACCTCCAGAGTTTGATTCAATGGATCTTGGGTAGAGCCCAAGAACTTGCATTTCTTAAAAGTTCCCAGGTGATGCTGATGCTGCTGGTCCAGGTACCACACTTTGAGAACCATCCCCCTAGGGCAATAAGGCCCAAAGCTACCCCACAGTTATAACAAAGGAAATGGAAATTTATCTTTTCAGCTCATACTCATAACTTTCATTTTTAAAATTTTTTATTAGAGATGAGGTCTCACTATGTTGCCCAGTCAGGTCTTGAACTCCTGAGCTCAACTGACCCTCTCGCCTCTGCCTCCCAAAGTGCTAGGATTACAGGTGTGAGCCACTGCACCTGGACAACTTTCTTCTAATGCTTTTCTCTCCACTGTGGAACAAATGAATGTGTGTGTGTGTGTGTGTGTGTGTGTGTGAGATAGGAGAGAGGACAGAGAAAGAGAAGTCGGGGTTGGGGAGAGAGAGAGAGGAGAGGCCTTTTGGGTTTCTATTTCTGACTGTCATGTGAAGAGATCCCTGTTAAAATGTTCTAATTGTCAGGCTTCTCCCACCATCCTAGTCTTCATGATGGTGACATAATGCTTGGACATTTTGCTTCCTTATGATGTCTAGGATTCACTTATCAAAACTCTCTGATGTGGGACCTAGGCATTATGGGTCTTTGCTTTACCTAAACCCTGGCTGCACGTTAGAATCCCCTGGGATTTAAAAATCCGTGCTGTATATATATGATGGAATACTACTCAGCCATAATAAGGAACGAATTAATGGCATTTGCAGCAACCTGCAAGGAACTGGAGACTACTCTTCTAAGTGAAGTAACTCAGGAATGGAAAACTAAACATTGTATGTTCTCACTCATAAGTGGGAGCTAAGCTATGAGGATACAAAGGCGTAAGAACCATACAACGGACTTTGGGGACTTGGGGGAAAGGGTGGGATGGGGGTGAGGAATAAAAGACTACACATTGGGTTCAGTGTATACTGCTTGGGTGGTGGGTGCACCAAAATCTCACAAATCACCGCTAAAGAAGTTGCTCATGTAACCAAATACCGCCTGTTCCCCAAAAACCTATGGAAATAAAAAATCTCAATGTTGACCCCAACTCAAATGAATTAAATCAGGACTTCTAGGGGAAAGGAGGGCTGTCACCAGTTAAAAAATTTTTTTTCTCAGGTGAATATAATATAAAACCAAGGTAGACATTGGCCTATTCCTTGTTCTCAGGAGTGGTAACAGATCCTATGCAGAGGTAATTCTAGGCCAGTGCTCCCCAACCTTGGCTACACATTAGAATCACCTGGGGAGCTTTAAAAACTTGAAATGTTCAGGCAGCACCCCAGATCAATTTACTGAGACTGTCAAGAGGTGGGATCAGGCATCAGTATTGTAAACAACTTTCCGTGTGATTCCAATGTGTAGGCAAGATTGAAAACAACTTGCCTAAAAGTATGTTTGCATAAAACCTGTCATTGTTCCAGGCCTTGGCAAGGGGATGTGCAAAATGCTTTGCTTGGAGTACAAGGCCGGTAAGTCCTAGTCCCAGCTTCATGGGCTCTCACCTTTGAGCTCAGACACCACACAGCTAAGTATTGGCCCCCTACTCAGGGGTCCGATTTTCACCTTTGCAGAGCCCTTCTAGTCTTCTAAGTTTGTGTGTTTGTATGTATGTATTTATTTTATTAATTTAAAGACAGAATATTGCTCTGTTGCCCAGACTGGAGTGTAGCGGTGCCATCATGGCTCACTGTAGCCTTGACCTCCCGGGCTCAGCTGATCCTCCCACCTAAGCCTTCTGAGTAGCTGGGACTACAGGCGTGCACCACCATGCCTGGCTAATTTTTGTATTTTTTGTAGGGACGGGATTTTTGCCATATTGGCCAGGCTGGTCTTGAATTTCTGAGCTCAAGCAACCTGCTGGCCTCAACCTCCCAATGTGTTGGGATTACAGGGGTGAGCCACTGTACCTGATCCTGTTTTAACAGTGCCAGCTTCTTCCCTTTGTTTCCCCAGCCCTTTGGGTAGTGGTTGCTCTCTGCAGCTGTTGCCTCTATTATATGTTAATGTTCTCTTTTGGTCTTTTCAGTGCCCAGTTAACAATTTTGTACCTGTTTACCACTTATCTACATTAAATTATTTCTATTAAAATAAGTGTTATGTTTTTTGATTCCTGACCAGATCCTGATAGATACACTGACCACACATAGAGAAGAGGGAAATGTGGAATTGACGTGGGAATAATTTGTGTTCTTGGAGGATGAGAAATAGAACAAATGTAACAGGAAGAATATTCGAGGAGGAAATACAAATAGAAAAAACATCCCTGAAGTCAAGGTAGATACGAATGTTTAGCTCAAAAGGTTACCAAGCAAATTTATAAGTAGAGAAAAAAAGCTAGCAGTGAGACATATACTCTGATGAAACCATTACATTTCAAGGAAAAAGAGTCTAATGAAAATTCAGGCAGAACAAGCAGATTGTCTTCAAAGAAAATAAAAATCGGATGGCCTCAGTTTTTAACTCTGACATTAGATTCCAGAAGAAAATGCAGCAAGGAAGACAATGGAAAGAAAAAGAATAGGATCTAAAATTTCATCAAAGTTGATATTTACATATAACTCAAATATGCAAGGATTTAGAAAGTATATCACCCATATATCCTTCTTGGGGGGAAAGAGTGTGGGGGAGGAAATACTTGAAAATATGCTTCAGTCAACTAGGAGATGACTCAAAACAAAGAACTCACGAGAAAATTACCTAGCATTTCTGGAAAAGGAAGTGGTTGTATGGGGGTGTACATGGAAACAATTTACATATAAAATTAAATTTAAATAACCATGGAAAAATTATAAAACAGAATGTGAAGAATGTAGCTATTATAGTTCTTAGAGCAAAATATATATAGCATTATAACCCCAAAATTTAAAAGACTGAGACAAAAATTCCCAGAGCATATAATTGAAAATCAGAAGATAGGGGTGAAGACAAGAGTGAGGAATTGGAATTGAATCAATTTTCTTATCTTCCATAAGGGCAGTCAACAGCCTTTTTCTTTTCTCTTTTCTTTTTTCTCTTTTCTTTTCTTTTCTTTTTTTTTTTTTTTGTAACAGGGTCTCCCTCTGCCGCCCAGGCTGGAGTGCAGTGGCGCGATTTCAGCTCACTGCAACTTCCCCTTCCCGGGGTTCAAATGATTCTTGTGCCTCAGTCATCCAAGTAGTTGGGGTTACAGGCGTGAGCCACGGCACCTGGCCTTTTTTTTTTTTTTTTCTGCCTTTTGCTTTTTCTGGAGACAGGGTCTTCCTATGTTGCCCAGGCTGGTCTCATACTCAAGTGATCCTCTCATCTCAATTCCCCAAAGTGCTGAGATTACAGGGATGAGCCATTGTGTCTGGCTGACAGCTACTTTTTCATTTTTGAAGTTGAAAACTTTGAACATGTAAATTAAAGCTTGTTATTTAAAGATAAAAAACAATCACTAGTAGAACAAAACACATTCTGTTTGCTAGATGAGCAGAAGGTAGGATAAATTAGGAAATAAGATAATGGAAGCATATAAAACATAAAACAAGAAAATGGAATTAAGACCAAGGATATCTGTTATGGAAGCACATGTAAGTTAAAAAAAATACATGCCCACAGAAAGAAAATGACTCTCAGGTTGAGTAAATCCAATCCAAATTCAACAATATGCCAACTTCAAAGCACAAACCTGAAATGATACAATTAAGGTGGAATAATTCCAGCCAAATACAAACAGAAAGGAGGCAGGAGTCACAACACCATCAGAGGAGGGAGAAATCAAGGTAAATATTATTCAGTGAGATGGGGTGGCTCATGCCTATGATCCCAGCACTTTGGGAGGCTGAGGTGGGCGGATCACCTGAGGTCAGGAGTTCAAGACCAGCCTGGTTAACATGGTGACACCCGTCTTTACCAAAAATACAAAAAATAGCTGGGCAAGGTGGTGCATGCCTGTAATCCCAGCTACTTGGGAGGCTGAGGCAGGAAGGAGAATCGCTTGAGCCCGGGAGGTGGAGGTGCAGAGATGCAGTGAGCTGAGATCATTGCATTGCACTCCAGCCTGGGCAACAACAGTGAAACTCCATCTGAAAAAAAAAAAAAGGGGGGGATTATTTAACAAACGAATGGAGGGTTTAACGTACAACCAAGATATAAGTTATGAGTGTAATACAGCATAGACATATGTATAGTTAAAGGTAGAAAAACAATGAGCAGTGGATAGAAAAGTGATTAGTGAGGAAGTTGAAGGTATTCTTGACAAATAAAATATGATGAAAATGTAAATGTAAAAATGGCAAGTATTAAAATAATGGAGTAACTTGAATAATACACCTGCAGACCAAAGCCCTGCCTCCCTCAGGTTCTGGAAGGGGAGCTCAAGGGCCTTACTCTCAGGTCTCTAATTTCCCCTTGTAAACTGGGTCCTGGGGTGAAAGGGAGCAAATGTACAGGCAGTAGGAAAGGCAGTTTGGAATCCCTCATACCTGGACTGCGGTCTTACTACCACAACTGATGGCTGTGCAACCTTAGTCAAGGTGCTTCACCTCTCTGAACCTCAGTCTCTTCATAACATCTGTACTAATCCCACCTCTTGCAGAGTTCTGGTAAAAAGTAAATGAGGCCCTCTCTAAGGAGCAGGCAGTGCTTGACCATAGCAGACAAGCGATACATGTTTTCTTGCAGGAAGATGAGCAGCTGGCATAGTATGAACTTGATTATGTAATTATCACAGAGCTACACATCCATATGTCTATAGCAGGGTTTCTTGGCCTCAGCACTACTGGCATTTGAGCTGGATGATTCTTTGTGGTGGGGAGAGAGGGCTGTCTTTTGCAGTGTAGGATGCTTAGTGGTATCCTCAGCCTGTACCCACTAAATGCCAGGAACACCCCCTCCTAGTGTGTGACAACCAAATATGTTTCCATACATTGCCAAATGTACCCAGGGGGCCAAAATTATCCTCAGCTGAGACCCATTGGTAGAGAGCGAGATTTGGAAGAATGCTCTCCAAAACTGAATGATTTTGTCCCCGGGTGGTGAGATTTGGGGGCATTTTCTTTCATTAGCCCATTCTGCATATTTGAATGCAGAATCTACAAAGTGCATACATTAAGGTGGTGAATGAAACACAAATGTTCAATGTTCTATTTTATTCTTATTTTGTGGAACCAGAGGCCAAGCTGTTTCCTTTCTGTTCTCTCCTCTGGCCCCTGGACCATGAGGAGATACTTACTCAAACCCCTTCTGTGGGTGACCACAGTTGGTACCTGGTAAGAACTCAATAAATAAGCATTTCCTGTTGCCTCTTCAGCTCTTCACTCTAGGAGACAGCAACGTGATTAGTGCAAAGTCTTCTTCCCCAGGGCGAACAGAATGGGGTGGTCTTTATGCAAAGACATTAACAACTTCATGATGCTGTTTCAAAAGGGCAGACGTACAATTTGTCGACAGAAATCTACCAAAGAAACATGCAGTAGGCACAAATCCACCTGAGCTGCTATGCTTGTGGCAGAAACCTCAAAGACCCCAAAAGCATAGCATCATCATGTTTATATCACCGCTCTGAAATGAACAAGAAATGTGCTATTGAGACTGATTTCTCCATTATCCTGTTGCATTCTGATTTTTAAAAGAGATCAAAATTCTATTTTCCCTGAAGAAAGGGAGTGCAGATTCACAGATTTCATTACCAACTTAAAACAAATTGAGCAAAAAATTAGGGGGGAATGTTTTTTCATAGCCAGCAAGGCCTCCATATAAAACCAGCAAACATCTGTGCACTTAAGTACCTTCTGTTAAGGTCTAAGGAAGTCAGTTTCTGGAATATGTGCGAGATCATTGACTCTGCTTCCCTTTCAAAAACTGAATAAGAAATGAAGAAATCATCCAGTTTTTAAAAAAGCGTAAAAAAGGATACATCTGCCAAGAAAGTTGGATGGGGCATTCACATCTTACAATAAACAGATGCAGAATGCAGCATTGGGCTGGAACTGGGCCAGACACTGGGGCAGTGTTTGGATTTTCTGTTCTGAGTTTTTATTTATTAATTTAAAAATCACATCTAGTGCTTTTTTCGTAAGTATATAAAACTACTGGCCAGGCGCGGTGGCTCTTGCTTGTAATCCCAGCACTTTGGGAGGCTGAGGCGGGTGGATCACCCGATGTCAGGAGTTTGAGACAAGCCTGGCCAATATGGCGAAACCCCATCTGTACTAAAAATACAAAAATTAGCCGGATGTGGTAGTGCACACTTGTAGTCCCAGCTACTTGGGAGGCTGAGGCAGGAGGATTGCTTGAACCTGGGAGACAGAGGTCGCAGTGAGCCAAGATCGTGCCACTGCACTCCAGCCTGGGCAACAGAGCGAGACTCCGTCTCAAAAAAATAATAATAACAAAAACTACTTGTTCCCTTTGGTGTGCTGCTCTTAAGTATAGTAGCCACTAGGCACGTGAGGTTATTTAAATTTAAATAAAATAAAAATTTCAGGTCCTTGGTCCTATTAGCTAACATTTCAAGTGTCTGTAGCCATGGATGGCTTGTGGCTACTTACTGCAAAATTGGATGGTGCTGCCCTAGACCAGGGGTCCCCGACCTTTTTGGCACCAGGGACCAGTTTTGTGGAAGACAATATTTCCATGGATGGGTGGGGTTGGGGGAAGTGAGTTAGGATGAAACTGTTCGACCTTCAATCATCAGGCACTAGTTAGATTCTCCTAAGGAGCTTGCAACCTAGATCCCTCACATGTGCAGTTCACAGTAGGGTTCATGCTTCTCGGAGAATCTAATGCCAGCCCTGATCTGACAGGAGGCGGAGCTCAGGCACTAATGCACTCTCTCACCTCCTGCTGTACAGTCCAGTTCCTAACAGGCCACGGACTGGTACCAGTCTGTTGCCGAGGGGTTGGGGACCCTGGCTCTAGAAGATTTGGAAAATAAAGACAAGTATAAAAGAGAAATGGCAAAGTGATCTTATCCCTGCCCCTCCACCCCTCAGAACTGCTGCCGTTGACACGTTCTGGATTTCCTTCTCGTCTTTTTAGCACTTTCCACATAAAATCTAAAACATTGCTTTAATTGTGATATATATTATGTATAATATGCACCTTCTTTGTGTATCTCACTTTCCACCTAATTTTTTATTGTGAGAATTTTCCCATCTTAAAATACATTCTTCGAAAACATGATTTATAAATTTTCATTTGGAAGGACATTCTTTTTTTTTTTTTCCCCAAAAGTGAGAGATTTATGATCAACTTAGAGATTTAACCATGTGTTAAGAGATAACTGCTCCCTGCTAAAAAAGAGCTTGCAGAAGCTAAATGGGCAAAGTGGAAGGCTGTCAAACCCATCCTGGCCTATTTTAGTGCCTTTACAAATATTCAACTTTTAGGCCAGGCGCAGTGGCTCACACCTGTAATTCCAGCACTTTGAGAGCCCAAAGTGGGTGGATCACTTGTGGTCAGGAGTTCGAGACTAGCTTGGCCAACATGGTGAAACCCCATCTCTACAAAAAATACAAAAATTAGCTGGGTGTGGTGGCAGATGCTTGTAATCCCAGCTACTTGGGTGGCTGAGGCAGGAGAAACACTTGAATCCAGGTGGAGGTTGCAGTGAGCTGAGATTGAGCCGCTGCACTCCAGCCTGGGTGACAGAGCAAGACTCCGTCTCATAAAAAATTCATTTATTTTAGATATAGGGGGTACATGTGCAGGTTTGTTACATGGGAATATTGCATGATGCTGAGGTTTAGGGTACAGATCCTGTCGTTCAGGTAGTAAGCATAGTATCTGACAGGTAGTTTTATAACCCAAGCCCCCCTTCTTCCCCTGCTAGTAGTCCCCAGTGTCTATTGTTCCCATATTTACATCCATGTGTGCTCAATGCTTTGCTTCCACTTACAAGTGAGAACATGTGGTATTTGGTTTTCTGTTTTTGCATTAATTTGCTTAGGATTATGGCCTCCAACTGCACCTGCATTGCTGCAAAGGATATGATTTCATTCTTTTTTATGACTGTGTAGTATTCTATGGTATATATGTACCACTTTTTCTTTATGCAGTCTTTCACTGATGGACATCTAGGTTGATTCCCTGTCTTTGCTATTGTGAATAATACAGCAGTGAACATAGGAGTGCATGTGTCTTTTTGGTAGAATGATTTATTTTCCTTTTATATACCCAGTAATGGGATTGTTGGGTGAATGGTAGCTGTTTTAAGTTTGGAAAGGTAATACATGCTTATTGTAGGAAATGGAAGTGAAAAAGAAATCTCACTTTTACCAGAGACAAAAATCTTTGACCATTTGTTGGGCATGCTTTTAGATATTTCTTTGGGTATAAATACAGACAAGCATATAGTCAGTTTTATTAGGAATATTTGCATGTTGGTGACTCTAGAGATACTTGTACACTGTCCCTTTCATTAGCTGCAGGTTATTCCTTGAAATGAATGTTATGTTTGACTCTTGTTGTTGCTTCATCTGATTAATACCTCTCCTCTTCTACAAAGTTTTCTTTCCTCCAAAAAATTTTTCTTTTCTTCCTTCCTTCTGTCTTTCCTTCTTTTTTCCCTTCCTTCCTTTCTCTCTTTTCTCCCTCTCTCCATAAATGTCTTCTGTGCCAGGCCCTTCACCAGTGTAAGGAATAAAACTGAAGAAAACAGTAAAGTTCTTGCCCTCATGGAGTTTATAGTCCAGTGGAGGAGGCAGAAAAGACAGCAGGCAAAAGGAAGTGGTCATTGAATAGTGACAAATTACAATTCAATTACAGATTGGGGGTAGTGTTCTGAAGGTGTCAGACTGGCCGAGGGCCGAGTGGAGTGGGTTAAAGCTTGGCCCTGAAGCCCAGTCTGCATGGATGCGGGTTCACTTTCATCTGCTTCCTGGCAGCCTGTGGCATGGAGAAGGCAGAGGGCTGCACCAGAAGAGGGCTGGAGCCGAGTGAAGTGACTGTCTCTGGGGTTGGGAGGTCAAAGGCACTGGGCTTGGGGTCCAGAGGATGCTGATGTTGCTCTGGACCAGTGACTGTCTACCAAGGGTGACTTTGTACCCCTGCAGGACACTGGACAAGGTCTGGAGACATTTTTGGTGGTCGCAACTGAGGGGGGTGTGTAGTATTGCTGGCATCTTGTGGGTAGAGGCCAGGAATGCTGCTAAGCATCCTACAGGGCACAGAACAGTCCCCACCACAAGGAATGAGCTGGCTCATGTCAGTAGTGGCAAGGTGGAGAATCCCTGCCCTAGAAGGTGCCAGGGCTTGCTTAGGGTGGAGAGAGGGACAGAGCCTGGGGTAGAGGGAGGCTCTTCAGGAAGAGGGATGGGGATGAGAATGGGAGAGGCAGGCTTGAAGAGCCAGTTTCCCCTGAGGCAAGGGAGCCAGGCCTAGGCAGCAGTGAGGAGCAAAGAGGATGCTTACTGCAAATGTGGACCTTAAGGTACGTACTTATAGAGGGTTGAGGTCGGGGGCGCAGAGAGGAGCAGCTCCAGCTGAATGGGGCTGCATGAGAAGTGGGGTTTTGGTGGAGGCAGAGACCTTCAGTTGAGACAGAAGGTACAGATGCTTTTTTTGGGGATGTGGTAAATCATGGGGGTAAGTTTGTTTACTTAAAAGATGGGTTCCAGGCCGGGTGCGGTGCCTCATGTCTGTAATCCCAGCACTCTCGGAGACCGAGGTGGGCGGACCACCTGAGGTCAGGAGTTCAGCCTGAGCAACATGGTGAAACCCCATCTCTACTAAAAATATAAAAACTAGCCAGGCATAGTGGCACATGTCTGTAATCTCAGCTACTTGGGAGGCTGAGGCAGCAGAATCGCTTGAACCCGGGAGACAGAGGTTGCAGTGAGCTGAAGTCGTGCCACTGCACTCCAGCCTGGGTGACAGAGCGAGACTCCATCTCAAAAAAAAAGAATTAATTAATTAATTTAAAAAATTTAAATTAATTAATTAATTAAATTAAATTAAAAAAATTAAATTAATTAATTAAATAAAAAAATTCCAAAGAACACAGGGAAGGGGTCTGGGAGGGAAAGGATGGTGGATGGTGGGTCGGGCTGGGGAAAGCTCAGGGGCAAGGACGCTGTAGATTCAGTTCTTGGCCCCTCTGGTATGTCCTTCATGCTAGAGGTCTGGCTGAGGTGCAAAGCCAGGTGTGTCTGTCAGTTAGCCCCGAGGGACACCTGGTGGGATGAGGAGGGACAGTGACTGGAGGAGCTGTACTGGGACAGCCCCTGGTGCTGAGGTCAGTCTCTGTCCGGGGAGCCTGTCCGGGGAGGCTCTGTAGGGAGCTATTATACCGGAGAGGGCTGTCCAGGTTCTTAGCAGGTTGAACAAAGAATTGAACATAACGCACAAAGAAAGTAACGAACGAGGCAACGAAAGACAAAGCAACAGAAAAACAGTAACGAAAGCACAGATTTATGGAAGATAATTCAGAATGGGAGTGGGCTCAAGCAAGCGGCTTAAGAGCCTCCTCAATTAGGATTTTTATTAACCTAGAAGGAAGCCGACAACACCCCTAGGTGCCCTTCACAGGCCTCCAGTTGGTTACACCCTATGAAGGATTGGCCCGTGACGAATCAGAGGCCGAAGTGGAGACCCGGCTGGCAGTCAGAGTCTTTGGGGGAGGTTCTGCCTCGCCTGTGGATGAGGACCTGGCCCTAGCAGCTGGGCTGCACTGCTGCATGTCTGAGGGTGGTCAGGTGGGTGCCAGCGAGTTCCAGGGCATTGTCCCCTGTTTGGCCCAGCTCTTGTTTGATGTTGAAGGTGGGTACGAAGGCTGAGGGAACTGTGGCCTTAGTTTGTCCCTGTTTGCATGGTAAATGGGTGAGTGTAAAAAGCGAGGCAGGTGAGCCAGGAAGTTTTTTTTTTTTTTTTTTTTTTTGAGACGGAGTCTCGCTCTGTTCCCCTGGCTGGAGTGCAGTGGCGCGATCTCGGCTCACTGCAAGCTCCGCCTCCCGGGTTCCTGCCATTCTCCTGCCTCAGCCTCCCGAGTAGCTGGGACTACAGGCGGCCGCCACTGCGCCCGGCTAATTTTTTTGTATTTTTAGTAGAGACGGGGTTTCACCGTGGTCTCGAACTCCTGACCTTGTGATCCGCCCGCCTCGGCCTCCCAAAGTGCTGGGATTACAGGCGTGAGCCACCGCGCCCGGCAGCCAGGAAGTTCTAAGTTCAAATCCGGGCTCTGCCACTGACCAGCTGGGTGATCTTGTGCAACTGGTTTGGCTGCTTGGAGTGTTAGTTTCCTCTTGGGCAAGTTTGCTGGGAGGATTAAATAAAGTTAGCCACGGGACAGTACTCCATCGACTGTAAGTGCTATCCCCGCCTGAGATGGGAAGAAGGACCCTTAAAAAGGAGATAGAAATGCACACCCCCCTCCCCGCACCCCGCCCCAGTTCTGGAGTAATGGATACTGACCAGACAGCCTGGGAGGGGATGTGAGAGACGCTCTGGATTTGAAATGTCACCAGAACAGGCTGGGCGCGTGGTATTTCTGAGCTTACTGCCCAAGGCTGAGTCACCAAGAGAACCGCTGAGAGGACTCAGGCCTTCACACTCCTACTTCCCGCGCTCTGCGCAAGGGCGGGGGGTGGAAGCCTGGAGGAGTGCTGTCCAGCCAACACCATCTCTCCACACGTAGGTCCCTCCAGGCCGCCGAATCCCATGGGCTGCACACCTGGGAGCCGGGCTCTTCACTCACCTGCCCTCATTTAATCTTCACCACACTCCTGAGAGGTGAGCAGTTTTATGCTCATTTCATAGATGAGGAAGCTGAGACCCAGTGGGTGAATAACTGGCCTCAGGTCACGTGGTTTGTACAAGGTGTTGCTAGGATTTAAACTCAGGTCAGTCTGTCTGATTCCAGATTCTCTCTCCCTCCCGTCTCCCTGGCCCCGGCTTTCCTCAGGAACTGGGTGCTGGAGAGGGGTTTAGGAGTTTTTTTGGTTTGTTTTTTGTTTTTCGTTTGTTTTTTTTTTAGACAGTGTAAGAGCCGTTTGGGATCCCAGGCCTCAGGGAACTGATGACTGTGGACCAGTGGTTCAGGTGGCCTAAAGGGACAGGTGGCAGCCAGATGGTGGCTGAACTAGAGGCAAAGCCTCAACATGAATAGGAGAGCCTTGTCCCCTTTAATTTTGCTGTAATGGGAGAATGCACTGTTTGCACATAGGAAAGGATTTCCTGCTTTGCTGTCTCAATAACCATAGGTCTCATTCACCAGAGCAGGGCAATCTATTGAATGGTCTTGCTTTTTTTGGTTTCTCAGGCCATGGGTCAGACACGGCATCCTTCCTGGGAGGCAATGAAGGAGCTGGGCCTATTAATTCAATGATGACTTTTTTTTTTTTTTTTTTTTTTTTTCCCCCTGAGACGGAGTCTCTGTCGCCCAGGCTGGAGTGCAGTGGCATGATGCAAACTCCGCTTCCCGGGTTCAAGTGATTCTCATGCCTCAGCCTCCTGAATAGCTGGGATTATAGGCACCCACCATGACACCCAGCTAATTTTTGTAGTTTTAGTAGAAATGGGGTTTTGCCATGTTGGCCAGGCTGGTCTCAAACTCCTGACCTCAAGTGACCCACCTTGGCCTCCCAAAGTGCTGGGATCATAGGTGTGAGCCACCGTGCCTGGACGAATGATGACCCATTTTTGAGCGTGTGGTGTGTGCTCAGATCTGAGCTCTAAAGGACAGGGCAAATCAAGTCCCCAAGCTGAATCAATTATGGGCCACTCAAGGAAGCAGGGTGCCTTGTGCTCTTGACAGACTCCTGCTCATCCTTCAGTCCTTGGCTCGTGCATCACCGCCTACAAGAAGCCTTTCCAGATTCCTCTTCAGCAGAGTTGGTGACTCTGAGCTCTGCTTTGTCCCTGCATTGATAATCATTGTGTGTGTGTGTATCAAGTGCATCTTCCCATATCTGTCTTCCCACTAGCCTGGGAATGACTGTCTTCCCCATCTCGGAAGCTCCAGGATGAAGCACAAGGTCCGAACACAGATATGTTAAGGGGGAACATATATACCCTCCCATAGAAGGTAGTTTGCTTTTAAGTGTTCTTCCAGTGGTTATGGCTGGAGGATTCCAGAAGGAACTAAACCCTCATGGATTTTGCGGGGGGTCATGGATTTGGAGGGCTTCTAGGCAGAGGTAGGTTGTGACAGGTTCTCAGGAAGATTTCCCTGGATCCCCATGATAACCCTGTGGGGTTGGCATTATTATCCTTGTTTTAAAAAATGAGTATACTGTGTCTTAGGAAGAAAGCTTTACTTAAAAAGTTGATCTCTGTCATTGATGGACATTTGGGTTACATGGATCTATGGAATACTACGCAGCCATAAAAAAGGATGAGTTCATGTCCTTTGTAGGGCCATGGATGCAGCTGGAAACCATCATTCTCAGCAAATTATCACAAGAACAGAAAACCAAACACCGCATGTTCTCACTCATAGGTGGGACTTGAACAATGAGATCACTTGGACACAGGAAGGGGAACATCACACACTGGGGCCTGTCATGGGGAGGAGGGAGGGGAGAAGGGGGGAGGGATAGCATTAGGAGATATACCTAATGTAAATGACGAGTTAATGGGTGCAGCACACCAACATGGCACATGTATACATATGTAACAAACCTGCACGTTGTGCACATGTACCCTAGAACTTAAAGTATAAAAAAAAAAAAAAAAAAAGTTGATCTCTGAGCAAGTTCCAGAACCAAGACAGGAGCTCTGAACTGACTCTTCTAGTTCTTCTTGATCCATTTAGCAAATGTTTGTTGAAAGTCTAACATGATGGTTTTCAAAGCACATCCCTGGGGCCAGCATCTGCAGTGTCACCTGGGAACTTGTTAGAAATGCAGATTCTCAGGCTCCACCCAAGCCTCCTGAATCAGAAACTTGGGGTGGGACGCAACTCTGACAGGGTTTCCAGTGGATTGTGTTGCACAATAAGGTTTGTAAGCCATTGGTTGCAGAGTACTGGGGAACAAGGGACCAGAGAGGAATCAGAGCTGGGAGAGACAGCCTAGTATTGAAATTAACTTGTGTTCGAATCCCAGCAATTTGGGAGGCCAAGGCAGGCAGATCACCTCAGGTCAGGGGTTTGGGACCAGCCTGGCCAATGTGATAAAATGCCATTTCTACTAAAAATACAAAAATTAGCCAGGTGTGGTGATGTACGCCTATAGTTCCAGCTTCTTGGGAGGCTGAGGCATGAGAATCGCTTGAACCTGGGAAGCAGAGGTTGCAGTGAGCCGAAATCATGCAACGGCATGTCAGCCTGGGTGACAGAGTGAGACCCCATCTCAAAAAAATAAAAAACCAAAAACAAACAAACAAAAACGCTGGGAGAGACAGCCTAGTATTCAAGTTAACTTATATTCTAGGTGGGATGATCCCCAGAGGGGAAACAGAGGCTAAGCTCAGCACTGGAAAGGCTGGAGCCACTGGAAAGGCAGGAAAGGGATGTTAACAAGGACAGGGTTTGGTGACACTTTCCTTGGCCACCCAGCCTCTCTCTCAGTAGCTACTCTGCCCTTTTAAGATTACCTCTGTTGAGGGGAGAAGATAAACACCCCTCTGCCTACCTGAGTTTTAGATTTCCTCCTGCAAAGAAGGAAGAGTTTACTAAGTGGGGCAAATTCAAGGCCCTGCAGTGGGGGCATGTTCACTAGCAGATGTGGCTGCTATGTGTATAAAGGGTGTGCACCTGGGTTGGATATTCGGGTTCCATTTCTTCTTCCCTACAGTTGGGTGGGTCATTAGGGACTGTTTCCTGCAGGCCAATCAGTGGGTAACAAGATGCCAAGATCTAGGTTAGCCTTTAGAGGGAGTTGGTGGACCAGGCTGGATTTGTTTTGTTTTAGGATATTTTTGCTGAGGTGGTATTTACATATAATAAAGTGCACAGATTTTAAGTGTGATGAGATTTGACATTTGTGCTCACCTCTGTGATCAAGTTATAAATATTTTTATCATCTCTTTTGGGATTGGAGGTAGTGTTTCTGGTTCTCCTGACCCTAATACTGTCAAATACCACCAACACTCCTGCTTTTATTTGTAGGATAATGAAGCAGAAAGACCAAGCAGCAGTTGAAGTGGGCAGTGCAGAGACTTGCTACTCAAAGTGTGGTCCTTGGAGCAGAAGCATCAGGGACATTTGTGATTTTTTTTTTTTTTAGATGAAGTCTCACTCTGTTGCCCAGGCTGGAGTGCAGTGGTGTGATCTTGGCTCACTGCAAGCTCTGCCTCCCGGGTTCAAGCCATTCTCTCACCTCAGCCTCCCCAGTAGCTGGGATTACAGGCATCCACCATCTCTCCTGGCTAATTTTTGTATTTTTAGTAGAGATGGGGTTTCGCCATGTTGGCCAGGCTGGTGTCAAACTCCTAGCCTCAAGTGATCCCCCGCCTCGGCCTCCCAAAGTGCTGGAATTATAAGTGTGAGCCATCATGCCCCACCCTGTGATCGTGACAGAAAAGTGATGTTTCAGCACTCCCCCTACCCCTGCTTGCCTTCCCTCTCCCAGACCTACTGGGTCAGGATTAGCATTTCACTAGGATCCACATGTGGTTTGTGTGTGCATTTAGGTTTTACCTCTTGCATCGATGGGATTATGTCTCACCACCCTTGGGATGAGTCCCTTACCTCAAACCAGCCAGCAGGTGGTCATGGAGGGTTGTTGCTGGACTCATAGCCTATGACTCTGGAAGGTTCTGCGTCCCATCATGCTTAGGTTCCAATGAATTATTGAACCAGGTGAGTTCTCTTCCACCTCTCTAAAGTAGATTGGGAGAAGCATCTGGTGCATTAAACCCTCTACCTTTTCATTCAGACCCAAGGTCATCTCTAGTCAGGATGGAGGAAGGGAGATTTTAGCCCAGATTGGATGCATTCTTCCACACTCCCTTAAGGATGGAACCTTTCCCACACCCACACCCCTGCTAAGGCGATGAATTATTGAAACCCAAGAAACGCATTTGGTTAGTCATGTAGGCTCTGGGGGCCCCAGAGAGCAGTGCCTCAGAATAGCCGCTTTATTCTTCTTTGAGAAGTTAAAGGAAAAATACAAAAGTAACAAATTTGCATCCCCACCACTGGGATGACAACTATGAACCTTTTGTTATATTTTCTTCAAGTATATTTTTAATACAAGAGATAAAACATTACAGAAGACGTTGAAGCACCCCTTGAGGGACACCCTCAAAGTTTAATCTTTATCCCTTTCCAGAGCCACTAGTTTGACTTTCGTGAATAAGTGGGCCTTTTAAAACTACTTTTTTGGGGAAACTTTTGTATTTTGTGTATACATATGTAATGTATCATGAATAATAAATGTATTGTTTGTGGGGATGCTTTTCCACATTTACACAAATTTGCTCTGGTCTCTTTGCAGCTTGGTTTTTCACATAAGGACACTTTCACCCTCTGTTCTTATTGATACATTTAGCTCTAATGAATTCATTCTATTAGGCTGGTGCAAAAGGAATTGCGGTTTTTGCCATTACTTTCAATGGCAAAAACGGCAATTCCTTTCGCACAAACCTAATAACTGTGCAAGGTATTCTATCATGTGGATAGACCACGGTTTGTTTCTCATTTCTGTCTTGTTGCATAGTTAGGTTGTTTCTAATTTTTCACCATAACAAATAATGCTGCAATTAGCATCCTTGCCCTAGATCTCAATGGGCTCTTGTGAGAGTTGCTGTGGGAGCTTGAAGCTGGAGTGGAATTGTTACATTGTATATGTGCACTTTCTATTTTACTAGGTATCTGCTAAATGCTCTCCCAAGTTTGCCCCTGTGATTTCCATTCCCACCAGCAGTAGGGGAGAATACAGTTTTCTCCACCTCTTCTCCAGCACTTGATATTGTCAGAATTTTTCATTGTTGCTAGTTCCATGGGAGAAAAATGGTATATCTCTGTGGTTTTAAGTTAACAGTAGTTCTTTTTAATTGGAAGAGATCTTGGCAGGGCGGACAAGGTCTGAGCTGTCAGTAGATGTAGATTCTTGTCCAGCTCTGCTGTCAACTTGGATTGGAGATGGGGCAAGCCCCCTCCTCTCTCTGGTCTCCTATGAAGTAGCTGGGCCAGATGGGCTCTAAGCGGCACACTATGAAGTGAGCAGGACTCTTCTGACCCCTAGAGTTTGGAGTGTGAAATGACAAGGTTTGTACAGAAAGATTGCTCCGCCACTTAGCACATGTACTAAGATCCTGGGGTTACCTCTTAGGAAATGATTCTTGCATTAGAGAAAACTTTTTAGCACAGGAATCAAAAGTGGGTTTTAGTCCTGGCTCTAACATTCCCCTATGGTGTGGGTGTGGATGGATGACCAGGTATTGACCATATGGTAGGATTCCAGCACAAATCTGCTTCAGGGCAGGGACCGCCACACCGGGGAAGCCCAGGTGGAAGTCATTTTCTTGCCACAGCCCCAGCCCTGGACTAGCTGTAAGACCTGGGCTTAGTGCAGCTCTAACAAAGTATATTTCCTGAGACTGACTCTTTTTGCTCTTACTTTGGCTAAATTGGTTTTGTGATGCAGAAGACATAGCTTCCTCTGAACTTGAGGCTCACCTGGTTGCTTCAGTATTGGCAGCAACTTAGCTCAAGCACCTGGAGACTTCATGGGTAGGAATGTTGGGTTGCCAGATTTAGCAAATGAAAATAACCATATTTGCATGAGACATACCAAAAAGTTATCCATTATTGATGTGAGATTCAAATTTAACTAGGCGTCTTGTATTTTATCTGGCAACCCTAGGCAGGAGGTGAGCTGTCACTCAATGTAAGAAATAAGATTGGCCAGTCTAACTGGACAAGTTGTGAAGATCTTGTTGAAGGTTGCTATGGTTTGGATATTTGTCCCTTCTAAGTTCCATGTTGTAGTTTGACCCCCAGTGTTGGAGGTGGAGCCTAATGGGAGGTGTTCGGGTCGTGGGGGCAGACCCCTAATGAATAGACTAATGCCCTCCCTGGGGACGGGGATGAGTGAATTTTTGCTCTATTAGTTCCAATGAGAGCTGGTTGTTGAAAAGAGCCTGGCACCTCCTCCCTTGCTCCCTCTCTGGCCATGTGATCTCTGCACACACCAGCTCTCCTTTGCCTTCTACCATGAGTGGAAGCAGCCTGAAGCCCTCACCAGAAACCAAGCAGATGTTGGCGCCAGGCTTCTTGTACAGCCTGCAGAACTATGAGCCAAACGAACTTCATTTCTTTATGCATTACCCAGCCTCAGGTATTTCTTTATAGCAACACTCACAAAAAATGGACTAAGACAGATGTATAAGCAGAGGTTAGATAAACTGTGAGCAGAGAAGCTGTGTGTGTGTGATATGGTCTGGTAGCCTCTGCTCGTGTGCCTTGGATGCTCACTGCTGCTTAAAGCAGCTTGTAGACATCTTGAATGGTGAGAAAAGACAGATGTCACCCAAGCCTCTATGCTGCCTCTGCCTCCACTCAAGCTGTTCCTGTTGCTGGGAATGTCTTTCAAGGACTGACCTCAGTGGAGCACTGTGGTACCATGGTTCTCAAAATAAAAGCCCTGAACCAACAACATCAGCATTGCCAGCAAATGTGTTAGAAGTGCAAACTCTCAAGACCTACCTCAGACCCACCGAATTAGAAACTTGGAGGGGGGGGTCCAAAAATCTCTGTCTTAAGCCTTCCAGAGTATTCTGATACATCAAGTTTGAGAACCACAGGAACAGAGGATTGGATTAGAAAGCTGCCCTGAGATCCTAAAACCATTGCTTTGAGCTCAGTTTCTTTATAGGTGGAGTGAAGCTGGGAATTGTGGTTGGGGTGAGGGCCTGAGAGGGGCCAGGTGGCTGATGTTCTGTGAGGTTGTGCCTAGCACAGAAACTGGAGAGCAGAGGGAGCTTGGGCAATGATGCTATAGAATTGCGTTTTTAACAAAAGGATTTCGAAGTATCTATTTTGGTCAGGCATCAAGGAGAAAACTCAGTTTGTGTCTTCAAAGAGCTCACAGTTAAGTGAGGGTGACAAAGTAATAAAATAGGCTAAAACACAGACAGCTGTGCGTGCTGTAAACAAGGGCAGGGACCACATGGGGTGCTTAATTTCATTTGGGAGGATGGGTTGTGATGGGTGGCATGGTGCATCTGCAAGGCATTCCCGGCCACAGCTGTGGCTTGAATATGGAGACTTGGGTAGTGTGAAGGGCTTGGCCAATAGTCCACACTTTTCACCATCACAGATGTCCACAGCTGTTTCCAGCAGCAGTGACTGTCCTGTCCTGGAAGGCATGCAAGCAGAGGCTACAAGACCATCCTAGTGCTGGTTGGAACAGTGGCCTGTGTGACCTTCCAGGAGGGGTCCCTTGCAGTGTTGTCAAGCTGCTCCCAGGGTCAGCTGTTGGGAGCCTCGGGCCTCTAACTCTTGTTCTCGTTGTGTCAGCCTCGCTTTGTACCTCATTCCAGCTAAATAACTCTCCCTCTACACATTACTCATGAGTAGGCAGAGAAGAGTGGCTTTAGGGGCCATGCGTTTCTTTCGTAAATGAAAGAAAACAAGAGAAAAAAATAGAAACATCTAGCCTAAATTCTATGTGTTCACTAAATATGCTTTTGCAAAGAGCAGCTTTATGCTCTTTATTTATCTCCCTCAATGGAGGCGGGTCATGGATTTTTCCAGAACACCTCATATTTAGTGCCTGTGTCCCAGCAGGCACCTCTGTGAGCAGCCATGTGGTCACTTGTCTGTCACATTTCTGTCCTCTGCCAAAACCTGCTATAACCTAGCTCTGGGGAAGTGTTTGGGGGCTGCTGGGTTTCCAGGGACTGGTGACTATCATGGCCATTTCTCTGCAATGGCACAGTTGCCTCAGCATGACTGAGCTGAAATGTGTCTCTGGCAGCTGGCTGCTTGGCACTGGGAGGTGTGGTCACCCCATTTGGCTGTCTTCACAGGCTCCATTTTGGTAACATAATATTGGTGCTGTTGAATTTGGCTGTGGCATTTTGTCCAGGTTGTTAACAGCCACATAAGCAACTACCTTCCTTTTTCTCTCTGATTTTTCTGGTCCATTGTTGTGACCAAGTGCATTGCCTCTGCACAGTTATTACTGTTATCTCTAGTAATGTTTGTACTGCACTTACAGTTTACAAAATGCTTCCACATACATTATATAAGCTTCTGGAGATTGCGCCACTGCACTCCAGCCTGGGCAACAGGGAGTGAGACCTTGTCTCAAAAAATAAAATAAAAATAGTTGATCCAATATCAGCCATAATCTACTAATTAAGTGATGACAAAGGCTAATGTGGGTTACTTGAATCCTTTAATTAAGTCTATATGACCACTTGGAGCTTTTACTGGCGCTGAAAATTTTGAACCATGAGATGGAACCTGAACCATAAGATAGAATTTTTTATTTTTATTTGTTTTTGAGACAGAGTCTCACTCTGTTGCCCAGGCTGGAGTGCAGTGGTGTGATCTTGGCTCACTGCAACCTCCACCTCCCAGGTTCAAGTGATTCTCCAGCCTCAACCTCTCAAATAGCTGGGATTCAAAGTGCATGCCACCTCGCCCAGGTAATTTTTGTATGTTTTAGTAGAGATGGGGTTTTGCCATGTTGGCCAGGCTGATCTCAAACTCCCGACCTCAGGTGATCAGCCCGCCTTGGCCTCCTAGAGTGCTGGGGTTACAGGTGTGAGCCACTGCGACCAACTGTTGTGCTGAATATTTTTGTTTGGTGAGTGCAAACTTGAGTTCCTCCAGTAAATATTTTCCTGAATCTGAATAATATATGTAACACTGAAATTTCTCTTTTAAAATTTGTAATTGTTTTAAGACTAAAAAATGAGTCAGGAACGTAATGATTATTACTGATTATTCCATGGTTGTTACAGAAGATAATCTTGCTGTGTAGTGTTGGGGAGGGATGTTAAGAATGGTCCTTTCCTGTGTAGATCTATTCACTGTCTGCTCTGCTGGCTCTGACGGGTCCTGTACACACAGCATCTCCTTGAATACACAGGGTGTCCCAGAGAGGGAGGGCTTATTATTTCTGGTTTATGTTTTTAATTATCTAATTCTGCTAATGATACAAAACTCTAAAACATTGCTTATTTCTGCATTCAGATTTACTCCCATTTGTTTCTTCCCCATAAAATGTTTTATTATAAGTGTAATCTGGAAGCCTCTCCAGTGCTGTGAGACACGATCATGCATCTGGCCGACCATGAAATTGTCTGGCTCTAGCCCCTTCTGGGCCTCTTGTTGGTAATGAAGCCCCTCTAAAGCGCCCCTTATTATTCAGAGGGCTCCCCAGCTGCCATGATAGTGTATGGGGAGAGCATAGCAAGTCCTTTTGCTCCTGCAGCCATTCTTCTGCTCACAAGGGGCTGGCTCTGGGACACGGATGTCTTTGTCACCAGTGACCACTAATCCCCCTTCTCACTGGCCTCCGGGGCTGCTCCCCTTTACTCTCTTGGTTGAGGTTGTAGGGGCTAAGGTTACCCTGAGAAACACCTGTTCTTGGAGACCACAGACCCAAGCGCCAACTTGGAGATGCAGAGGAGCCACTGGTTGGGCTCTGCAGGTGGGGCCAGCTAATCCCCAGCTGCTGGCACCTCCAGGCATCCACAGAGCTTGGAATCCCAGCCACATTTCCTCCTTGGCCTTAGAGGGAGAGAAAATCCTTTGATTGCCTAGTGCAAGATCCCCTTATTTCCCGCCCTGGGATTATGGTGGCAGCAGCCATGCCTTTCATGGGAAACTGTTCTCCCTTCATCGGGGTTTGGTCCGGCTTCAGCTCTGGCAACAGTCATGATGGTACATGGCGTATTTTCCAAACTCTGGCTTGTTCAACCTCAAACACAGCATCCTATGTGAAGTGCCAAGCCAGGTCAGTTCTTTAGCCCCACCTGCCTGGTCTCCTCATTCAGTTTCTCCTTTCTGGGCTCCTGCTGCCTCCTTGGGGTACAGACCCTTTTGTCACTGGAGATCTTCAGTTCTCCTTCTCAGTCCTGGGGGAAAATTCACCAGTCCTGGCTGGTGGGGTAGGGAAGGACAGGATGGTCATATTCCTCTTGCAGGTTTTTGCATTCCCTAAGGGCAAAGCCCTGTGGTGATGGCAAACCAGGTAGGCAGCTGTGTTTCTGTTGTCTCCTCAGGTCACGTCTGTCCCCCTCTCTCAGGCAATGAGTTCAGAGGCTTGACAGCTTGAACTGGGGTTAGAGTAGGCAGTGGAGAAAGCAAGAGTGCAAAAAAGAAAGCAAAAGCAAAGAGGAAAAAGAAAACATCAATTACTATCCAAGAAACATAGTCCTGTACCATGGGAAAGAAACTTGGGTCCAGAGACGCTTCTGCTAATAGCTCCAGTCCCATTTCTCGCAGCCCGTGGACTAACCTCAATCTGCCCCAGGGTCTCCCAGAGAGTTCCAAGTGGAATTGAGCCCCAACGGCCCATAGCAACAGACCCTCTCATTACTGTAGGCTTTGTCTGCTCTTGTCACTCCCTGTCACTTATCCTTCACTGTGCTTTCTGGGATCACCTCCCAAATACACTGCCTGTACCCAAGTTCTTGTCTCTCGATCTGCTTTTTGGGGAAACCAAATTAAAACACAACCCCTTGCTTCTAAGGCCCTTGTAAAATGTATTAGTTTCCTATTGCTGCTGTAACAAATTACCAAAAACTCAGTGGCTTTAAACATGCAAATGTGTAATATGACAGTTCTGGAGGTGAGAAGTATGAAATGGGTCTCACTGGGCAAAAATCGAGGTGTCATCAGGGCTGCATTCCTTCTGGAGACTCTAGGGGGAGAATGCTTTCTCTTGCCTTTTCCTCTTCTAGAGGCCATCTGCATTCCTTGGCTTGTAGCCCCTTTTCCTATCTCCAGAACCTGCAGGACAGGATCTTCAAATATTTGATTTGGATCCCTTAGCCTCCCACCTCCCCCTTTCTCTCATAAGGACCATATGTTACACTGGGCCCATCTGGGCAATCCAGGATAATCCCCCATCTCAAGATCCTTAACTTAATCACATCGACAAAGTCCCCTTTGCCATACAAGGTAGCTCATTCACAGGTTCTGGGGATTAGGACATGGGTGTCTTTGAGGGCTATTATTCTGCCTGTCATATCCTTCATGTCTCACAGGGCTGTTGAAAGGATGGATGGGAGAGGATGTGTGTGTGGGCACATAGTGGGAACATCATAATGTGAGTTTTTTCCCTACTTGACGGTATGATCCTGAGGAAGAGCTTGATTCCTGATGGAGGTCCCCTTAGAAAACACAGTCAGGTGGACCAGAAGTGGCCCTGATCCTATTCCAGCCATCCTGTGGCAGGCGCTGTCAGTACTCCCTCACTCTGCCACATCCTTCAGCCTCTTCTTCCCAGAGGTTCCCTGCAGTTTCTGTGGGTAGTTCCTGGTTACGCCGATGGTTTCATACTGCTGGCACAGGTGTCTGTCTGCCTGAGGTCTTTCTCTGGCTGCAGCAGTGGCCTCAGCTTTCAGTGGCACAGACTGGAATGGTGTAGGGCTGATGACCCCAGGAGTATTTCTTTTTTCTTTTTTTTTTTTTTGAGACGAAGTCTTGCTCTGTCACCCAGGCTGGAGTGCAGTGGCCGGATCTCAGCTCACTGCAAGCTCCGCCTCCCAGGTTTGCGCCATTCTCCTGCCTCAGCCTCCCGAGTACCTGGGACTACAGGCGCCCGCCACCTCGCCTGGCTATTTTTTTTTGTATTTTAGTAGAGACGGGGTTTCACCACGTTAGCCAGGATGGTCTCGATCTCCTGACCTCGTGATCCGCCCGTCTCGGCCTCCCAAAGTGCTGGGATTACAGGCTTGAGCCACCGTGCCCGGCCTTTTTTTTTTTTTTTTTTTGAGACCGAGTCTCACTCTGTCATCAGGCTGGAGTGTAGTGGTGTGATCTCAGCTCACTGCAACCTCCGCCTCCTGGGTTCATGTGGTTCTCCTGCCTCAGCCTCCCAAGTAACTGGGATTACAGGCATGTGCCACCATGCCCAGCTAATTTTTGTATTTTTAGTAGAGACGGGGTTTCACCGTGTTGGCCAGGATGGGCTTGATCTCTTGACCTCGTGATCCGCACGCCTCGGCCTCCCAAAGTGCTGGGATTAGAGGTGTGAGCCACCGTGCCCGGCCAACCCCAGGAGTAATTCTTAACCAGGAAGGTTTGGGTATTGATGGGTGTTATCAGTGGCCTGTGGCTGCTGCAACAAATTATCACAAACTGTGTGGCTTAAAAATTTATTTTCTCAGTTCTCAAGGCCAAAAGTCTGAAATCAAGGTGTTGGTAGGGTCATGTGATTCCTGGAAGGCTCTAAGGAGAATCCTTCCATGCCTCTTCCAGCTCCTGGTGGCTCCTGGCATTCCTTGTCTTGTGGTTGCATCACTGCACTCGTTACCTCTAACTTCACATGGCCTTTTCCTTTTCCTTTTTTATGTCTCTCTCTCCCCCCCACCTCTTTTTTTTTTTTTGAGACAAATTCTCACTCTGTTGCCCAGGCAGTAGTGGAGTGCAGTGGCATGATCTTGGCTCACTGCAGCCTCTGCCTCCTGGGTTCAAAAGATTCTCCTGCCTCAGCCACCTGAGTAGCTGGGATTACAGGTATGCACCACCACGCCAGCTAATTTCTGTATTTTTAGTAGAGACAGACATGGTAGTTTCACCATGTTGGCCAGGCTGGTCTCAAACTCCTGACCTCAAGTAATCTACCACCCTTGGATGGCCTCCCAAAGTGTTGGGATGACAGGTGTGAGCCACTGCGCCTGGCCGTGTATGTATCTCTTATAAGAACACTTGTCACTGGATTTAGGGCCCAGCTGGGTAATCCAGGTTGATCTCATCTCAAGATCTTTTAAGTTTGTTGACAAAGACCCTTTTTCCTAATAAGGGCCCATCCACAGGTTCTAGGGGTTAGGACACAGACATGTCTCTTTGGGAGCCACCATTCAACCCTGTATGGCGAGTAAACACTTGGATTTTTTGCCCCTTGGGAGCACTTCTCAGGTGTGCTCCACACTGTTTCCCAGACAGTTCCAAGTGGGATTGAGCCCTACCCGCCCGCAGCAACAGACCTGTTCATAACTGCAGGCTTTGTCGACTTTCTTCACTCCCCATCACTTCTTCTTCACTGCTTCCTGGGATCACTTTCCAAACAGACTAATGCCCCCAGTCCTTGTCTCCGGATCTGCTTTTGGGGGAACCCAAATTAAAAAATACTCCCTTGCCTCTAAGGCCCTTGAAAATAGCAGAGAGTCACATGTCAGCTGGTTCCCAGATGTAACTTTGCCTGGGGCCACCTGCATTGTTGCATTCTCGGCTGATCTTTCTCTCAGGTACTCTGGCCAGTCTCCTGGTCTCCCTGGCCTGTCTCTTTCCCCCATCACATTGCTCTTGTGATTCTACAGCTTCATCTGTATCTCCTGGAGACCCCAGGCAACATGCAGGCTGAGCAGAGGGGAAGTAATTGCAAAGGCACCTGCTGCTTTAGATAGTGGAGAAAGTATCACAGTCAGCATGTGGCTTAATTGAATTAAAGGAAAAAAAGTCCTGCTTCTATCTCCTCAGTAACTCATTGCCCTTGACGGGATGCAGATAGAGCTCATCCCAGATGCATGAGTCAAGGACAAGGGGATTGCTGGGCTGCAGGCCTGGCTTTAGGAAGCTCCTGCCCCAGAGAGGGTAGGAGCAGAGTGTGTGGACCATTGCCCAGAGCTCGAAGACCTGTGTGGGCCATGGGCCAAGAGGTGAAGAAAGGAGGGTGATTAGGGTCAAGGAGACAAGGGCTTTAGCTTTGGGATGGAGAGCATGACCCAACAACTTGGGGAAGGTCAAATCCTGTGCTCAGGGTTAGCAGGCAGAGAGCTGGGAAAGAGTGGTCAGAGGTAATGGGGAGGTACTCTCACTTCCTTCAGGTGCTCCAATCCCTCTGACCATCTGATTGTTCAAAGGCCAGGACAGTGATTGGATCACAGGGACCTGTGGGTGAGGCCACTGTGGGCTGTGCAGTTGCATACGCACGTGTAGACTCTCCTTCCCGGGGAGGTGCTCTCAGGCCGGCATCCCCTTCCTGCTGCTGCATTGCTACTGGAGCTTTAAGGGAGGTAGAGCCCATAACAGTGGTGAGTTGAAGCTCTGTGCTCCCACCTTGGGTCTTTTGAGTTCTGTACTGTGTGGACCAGGCATGGGCCCAGCTCATCACAAAAGAATGTGGTGTTTCCTGCTTGGTGACGCTTCTATGATGAAGACTGCCTAAGCAATCCTGCAGAGAGCTAGGAATCGGGCATTGTGGGGTGTCCAAATGTAATAGCATCAAGATTTTACTTCTGTTCTTAACATAAGGGTGATCCTGATGCTCCTTCCCTATCAGAAGCCTGGGAGGAGCTGGGGGAACTGTAGGGATTGGTCCAGAGTGGGTGAGGGGAAATAGGTATGTTGGGGACAGAAGGGGCTCCAGGACTAGTGAGGTCCCAGGAGACTGTCAAGCACCAGGCGTGTCTTTTACTTGGGAAATAAACTCACCAAAGACTGATCTTGTGGTTACTTAAGGTTACTTACGGTCCTTGTGTCACAGAATAAGGAAAAATAACTGGATTTTTGGTCCAATAGGAGAGAACTTTTTTCCCTCCTATTTGTACTTCAAGTATGTAAATAGACTCTCAATCATGTGAGTGCTTTGCACCTGTACCTTCTAGGTTGTCTTCCATTTGCCTCTGCAAGAAGCCCCTTCATCTGTCATACCCAGAAGGCTTGTGTTTCACTGAGAGGCTTTCTCTATATGGCTGGAGAGGTGAAGAAGGAGTCAGATTAAATACAATCTTGACCATCAGGTTAAGGAAGTTAGGAGCAATGGGCTTTGTTCAGGAGCCCCCTAGGATTCATGGAAGGTTAGTAAACTGAGGGAGCACACAGTACGTAGAAGAGTCGCATGTGCAAATATAGTAAGACTTGGTTTGGGGCAGGGACCTAGCATTTCTGCAGCTGAATGTTTGATCTAAACGCCTTTATGTGTGCTAGTCTCTGCCTGGGATGCTTGTCCCAGCTCAAATACCTCTTCTCAGAGAGGACTTCCTAGAGCCCCTTCCCATCTAAATTAAGTTTCCTCTGTTACACTGTCTCACAGCTTCCTCTAGATTTTTTTTCTTTCCTTTTTTTTTTTTTTTTTTTTTTTTGAGATGTACTCTTGCTCTGTCGCCCCAGGTGGAATGTAGTGATGCGATCTTGGCTCACTGCAACCTCCATCTCCAGAGTTCAAGCGATTCTCCTGCATCAGCCTCCCAAGTAGCTGAGATTATAGGCACGTGTCATCACGCCCGGCTGATTTTTGTAGTTTTAGTAGTGACAGGGTTTCACCATGTTGTCCAGGCTGGTCTCAAACTTCTGACCTCAAGTGATCTGCCCGCCTTGACCGCCCAAATTGCTGGGATTACAGCATTTACTACAATTTGGAAAGTTTTAATTTGTCTTAATCAGACCTTAAATTCTTTCGGGGCAGGATCCATGTTTTATTCATTTCTGTACTGGACTGAGTTAATCAGGCAAGAAAGGCTATTGGAGACGATTGCAGTAAGGAAGGGAGACTGAATTTACCTCCCCTGAAACAAAAGCCAGGAGGGTTTTTAAGCTCTGGGGTGAGCTAGTGGGAAAGTCCTGGAGGACGTTTGTGTTTGCTAATACTGGTGCTTACCGGAGTTAGGCACCTTCCCTCCTACAGAGACTGAGAGATTGTGGTGCTATCTTCCTTGATGATTGCATTTCAAAGGGATAACTGCCAGATCCTGAGAAAGACATTCCTAGGTTGTAAAAATTGGGAGAGTTCCCAGTTCCTTGGGAGGAGTTCCTGGGAGAGGGGGCAGTTTTTATATAAACAAAGAACAAAACAAAGCAAAAAACTATGTAGACTGCAAATCTTTTAAAGTAAATGTTTTAAAGAAAATGGCGCCTGTAATCTCAGCCGTTTGGGAGGTGGAGGCAGACGGATCACCTGAGGTCAGGAGTTTGAGATCAACTTGGCCAACACGGAGACACCCAAGCTTTACTAAAAAATACAAAACTTAGCCGGGCATGGTGGTGTGCACCTGCAATCCCAGCTATTTGGGAGGCTGAGGTGGGAGAATCGCTTGAACCCAGGAGACAGAGGGCAGAGGTTGCAGTGAGCTGAGATTGCAACACTGTACTCCAGCCTGGGCAACAGAGACTGTGTCTCAAAAAACAAAAAACAAAAAACAAAGTAAATGCTCTAAGAAAACGGATGCCAGGGCCTCAAAGTCAGAAAGAAACTTGTTTAAAGTTCAGTGAAACTGAGGGGAAGTTAAGGCCATCTTGGTCAATGACCTCCCCTCCCATGCTACGTTCCTCCCCTGCAGGACCTGGCAAAGATTCAGCAAATAACATTTGTGTTTAATGTAAACTTATCTTAAACATTCGTGTCTTTGTTTGGTTAATACTCATTTTCCTCTCTAGACAAGGAGCTCCATGAGGTCAGGGATTATGCTGTCTTGTTCATTAGTGTAAACACAGCAGTGTCTGCTGCCTTCCAATAGGTATTCAATAAATGCTTAGGGAA
The DNA here is from genome assembly GCF_037993035.2 of Macaca fascicularis. Classification (NCBI taxonomy): domain Eukaryota; kingdom Metazoa; phylum Chordata; class Mammalia; order Primates; family Cercopithecidae; genus Macaca; species Macaca fascicularis. The sequence continues at coordinate 99,436,673 of NC_088384.1, read as the reverse complement.
AGAATGAATAAATGAATGGATAGATGAAGAGATGGAAGCGTCAAGGATGACTTCTGGCTTCTCAGGATGGGTGAAAGAAGGTAATTAACAGGCCAGCGATGCCTGATGTGTGGGGCTGAGCGCAGAGCAGTCATCACTTGATCCTGGGCTGTTAGTGGGGCATGGAGGCTCCCCGCTGCATTCTCAAGGAGTAGGGGGCTCTCAGGTTTTGGTTTTGTGATAGAGATGATTAAAGGAGGCTGCTGGAGCCTGGGGAGATGGCGCGTGCAGATTATCCACCTCTTGCCTGCCCTCTGTTTGATTTCTAACAAGCCATAACCATCCTGGGGGAAATGACAATGTTTGCCTTTTTGAGTTTATTTAGAAGATGGAGCTGAAACGAGGTGAGGACCCTCTTCCGGGCTACCCCACGGGCAGATGGATGCTGGTGTATGTAATTACTTTCAGGGTCAAAGCAGCGCAATCAGCTCTTTTGTCAGCAGCATTCATTGAATAGTTTCATCGAGCGCCTGAGGGTGATTTGTTCCAGCACTAGAGTAATTGTCCAATCAACCATAGGCTCCCTCAGGGGAAGGTGGTTTGAAGGAAGCATCCCGAAAGTTTGTGATTAAGACTGGACAGCTTCCTTAATTAACTCAACAAACATTCATTGAGCACCTACTGTGTGTTGGGCCCTGTGCCAGGCCTTGCAGAAGGTGGGGGAGGGTTCTGGCTCTAAAGAACTTATGGATTGTTAAAGAGGATAATCTCATTTCTTCCCAGATGCCTCAGCGAGGATCTGAGGGAGGAAGGGCTTGTTCCTGAAGGTGGAGGCTGTGGATGGAGCAGGGCTTGGGAAGATGATGGGTAGGAGTGAGGGTAGGTATCGGGAGTTGGTATTGATGGACATTCAAAAGTCAGTTCTCAGGCTGGATGTGGTGGCTCACACTTGTAGTCCTAGCACTTTGGGAGACCAAGATGGGTGATTTGCTTGAGCTTACGAGTTCAAGATCAGCCTGGGCAACATGGTGAAACCCATCTCTAGCAAAAATACAAAAAAATTAGCTGGGCATGGTGGCACATGTCTGTAGTCTCAGCTACTTGGGAAGCTGAGGTGGAAGGATCACTTGAGCCTGGGAGGCAGGGGTTGCAATGAGCCGAGATCACACCACTGCACTCCAACTTGGGTGTCAGAGTGAGACCGGTCTCAAAAAAAAAAAAAAAAAAAAAAAGTCAATTCTCCATGGAAAACTAAAAAACTGACCCACCTAATTGTTTCAGAAAAGGACCTCTGGGGATTAGATTCAGCAGGGGAAATGGTAACAAAAGAAGTTATGGAGAAAAGGGGGCATCAGATCACAGGGGCTTGTAGGCTCAAGCAAGGAATTGGAGGTTTTTTCCTAAGGACTATAGGAAGCCCATGGAAGATTTTAAGTTGGGGAGTAACAGGATCAGAGCAGTACCCAGCACAAAGTAAGCTTTCATTAAGTGCTGTTGTTGCTATTAGTATTTGCAATCCTTCTGGACTGTGGCATGGAGAAAAGATCCATGGTGGATCTGGGACAACAGGGAGGAGGCTATTGCAATGGAAGCCAGAGATTTTTTGCCTCAGTGTTTAGAGGAATGGAGAAAGTGACTGATTCCTGGAGAGATTATGAAGGTCAAATTGGCAGGACTTGATAAATGGCTGGAGATGGTAGGGAGCAGGGGAGAGAAAAGGAAAAAGTGAGGATGAGATCCAGGTTTCTGGCTTGGGAGAATGAGTGGGTGGTGGATCTGTCTCTGGGGTTGGAGCAGGTGTGTGTGGGGCTGATGGGGACATCACTTTTTCATATTGAATTAAAGAGCTAGTGGGGTGTCCAGTGTGCTGTTGGGTATATGAGGCTGGAACTCTGAACCCATCACATACTTAACTTAATTTGTATTCTCCCAAATGCTAAGACAAGAATCCAAGTGAAAGGTATTTATTTGGGAAGCAGAGGTTGTAGGGGAGGAAAAGTTTTTTTTTTTTTTCCCTGTACCCTTTTGGCTGGGGTCCTGCAAATTAGACTGACAAAAGACAGATTAACTGGAAAAAAAAAACAAGTTTATTAACACGTGCAGTGTACATATACATGAGAGAACTTAGTGATGAGTAAATCAAAGCGATGGTTAGAGCTTGGGGTCATGTACCATCTTAACAAAGAACAATAATTTGGTAGAGAAGTGACAAGACAAAAGAAAATGACTTTGAACTTCTTGGGGCAGCAAATTGTGGGAAGGTAAATGTATGGGAAAATTAGTGGTAGGAAAGGGCTGGTTAGTAAGGTTTCTTTGTGTAGATTGCTTCATTGTCTCATTTCTGGTGATGAGGTTGTTATCCCTTTCCTGGTATGAGTTGGGGAAACACCTTCACAAGAGGAATTTAAGTTCTGCTTTCAGGCAGATAGGGAAGGGCAGAGAGCTTGCCCTGTGTCTCCTTATTCTCAATTGCCTTCAGCTCAAAATAATCCTTATGCCAGAGTGGCATATTTTGGGATAGTATACTCTGAACCCCTTCAAGGTCACACAGGTTGGGAAGTGAAACAAGGAAGACAAGATGCCAGCAAAGTGTGTCATTGAGCCATCAATCATGATGGTTTAATCCTGTGAGGGAACTTGAGGAAATGGTGCAAGACTTATGCCTCAGACTGATCCCACACAAGAGGTGAGGGAGCTGGGGTATTTATATACCAGCTCCCTTAGTCACTGGTTGAAGGTGGCTCCTGAGAGTGTTCTTTACCTGGCATATCTGACCTATCATGCACTGGCAGGGCAGCTTCCTGTGGTTCCTGGAACAAGAACCCTCAGGCATAGAGATATAGATGCTGACAGGTGGAATTCCCTGGAGCACAGTAAAACATCTCAGGAGTGTGGGCAGGACATTGTGAGTGTTGGCTACAAAGTTTAATAATGCAATTTATATAACACATAAATTTCTATTCCAAGCTATTTCAACACTAGTCCTCTACTTAATTTTATGTAAAATTGGCAGTGTTAACTGCAACCTTCAAATAAAACCTAGTTGCAATTGGAGCAAATTATGTTCACAGTGCAGGGGGTAGGATGCAACTGTAACCAACCTGTGAGCTAACATTTCTACATTTCACCTGCTTCAGATTCATTTGTTAGAGGCAAACACTTATTGAGCATCTAGTGTGTTCCAGGCTTCATGCTAGGTACTTTACACATATGATCTTATTTAATTTTATAATAACGAACCCTATGAGATGGGTTTGGTTAGACCCATTTTGTAGATGAAGAGGGTCTCAGTGATTTGCTGTTGTTGAAACAGTTTGTAATGAGCAGAGCCAAGTTCAGCCCATTTTCATTTCTCTATCTTTTGCTGCCTCTTGGCAGGTAGAAATTACAAGAGCAATCTGTGCCCAAGCATTTAGCATACATTTGCGTTCAATATTTATTGAAGTTCCCAGGTCCATCCAGTACTTACTGTCAGGGCTTAATAAGTTCTAAATAATAATGATTTTTCCCTGGATGAATATAGATGCTTCTGTCAGCTGAGGCTGATTTCCACCTAATTTGCAGGGAATTTGTGCTGCACAATGATGAGCTAAATATTTATGCAAGGAGGATGTATGTACAAATCACATTTCCATAAGAAACACAAGGCAAATGAGAGTTCCCACAAAAAAGTTTATTGATGGGAAAAGATGCTTTAGAGAATGAAACATTAGCCAGGATTAACCAGCATTATCCAAGAGTTAGCCATATTTAGGCAATTTAGCTTTTATGCCAGAGAAGTATCTTTATAAAGAGTTGCCAAAGATTGTTGGAGGAGGAGTTGTTTTTGCTCCTTGGCATTTAGGGGAAAAACGTGGGAATATGGAATTGCTCTTTCTTTGAATGACCAAGCCATCTTGCTGAATGACCATGGCAAGTTGCTGCCTCCCTCTGAACCTGTTTCTCAAGTTGTTATTTACTGCATAGAATTGGATGTTCTTTAAGGCCCTCCTCTCTCCATCTTGTAATTATGTGTGCCACAACTCATTGTGTCTCTCAGTCTTTTGATCTACATTGAGGAGCAGGCACTTAACTTCAGACTATCAGCCTTCCTACTGAAGAATGGAGCCAACATTTAGGCTTCCTACTGTATGCCAGGCACCTTCCAGGCACTTTATGTAAATCAACTCATTACTCCTTACAGCAGCTCTATAGCATCGGTTTTATTTCTAGTTTATAGTTAACTGCATACACTTACTTTAAGATCTCCATGGCAGGGCGTGGTGGCTCATGCCTGTAATCCTAACACTTTAGGGGGCCAAGGTGGGCAGATCACGAGGTCAGGAGCTGGAGACCAGCCTGCCCAACATGGTAAAACCCCATCTCTACTGAAAACACAAAAATTAGCCAGGTATGGTGGCCGGTGCCTGTAACTCCAGCTACTCAGGAGGCTGAGGTAGGAGAATCGCTTGAAACTGGAAGGCAGAGGTTGCAGTGAGCCAAGATTGTACCACTGCACTCCAGCCTGGGCGACAGAGCAAAATGTCATCTCAGAAAAAAAAAATCTCCACGGAGCAGGGCTGTTGTACGAATTCCATGAGCAACCCTCCAGCTCTTTGGCCTGGATTTGATGGACTGGTCATTCTAGGCTTCTACCGGCTGTCTCAGATGGCTATGCTTACTGCCTTTGTGGAAAAGGAAGAAGTTCTGGGTGTGGCCTTGGCTTTTTCCCCACCCTGGCTCCACTGAGTCTTAGTCTGATCCTGTCCAAGCCCTGGCCCCACCTGGCTTCTGCCTGTGCATATGACGCATGGTTGGAGATGCAGGTGTAAGTTCCGGCCATACCCAGCCTCTGCTTGGGATTCAGCTTTGCTGCCACCAAGACCCACAGCCAGACTTTTAGGTTCACTGAGGTTGTGACATGGCTTTGAAGAGCTATAGAAAATTGTAAAAAACTTAGAGGTATAAGGCTGGGTATGGTGGCTCACATCTGTAATCCCAGCAGTTTGGGATGCCAAGGCGAGAGGATCACTTGAGCCCAGGAGTTCAAGACCAGCCTGGGTAACAGGGAGACCCTGATCTCTACAAAAAATTAAAAAAAAAAAAAAAAAAGCCAGGTGAGGTGGTGCATGCCTGTAGTCTCAGCTTCTCAAGAGGCTGAGGTGGGAGGACCACTTGAGCCCAGGAGTTTGAGGCTGCAGTGGGCTATGATTTTGACACTGCATTCCATCCTGGGTGATAGAACAAGAGCTTGCCTCTAGTAAATAAATGAATATATAAATTTAGAGGTGTGATTTCACAGGAGACTCCAGAAACAAAAAACCTTCATCTCCCCTCCCCCATCTTTCTATCTCAAATAACAGCTTTATTGAGATATAATTCACATAAAATGAAATTCACCTTGTAAGAGAATACAATTCAGTGGTTTTTAGAATAGTCAGAGTTGCACAACCATTACTGCTGTCTAATTTGAGAACTTTTTCATCACCCCCCAGGAAATACCATATCCATTAGCAGTCACTCCTCATACATCCCTGGAAACCACTAATTTACTTTCTAACTCTGTGAATGTGCCTATTCTGAACTTTGATAGAAATGAAATCATATAATATGTGGCCTTTTGTGACTGGCTTCTTTCACCTAGCATAATGTTTTCAAGGTTCGTCCATTTTGTAACATGCATTAGTATTTCATTCATTTTATTCATTTATTCATGGATGAGTAATAGTCCATTGTGTGGGTATGCCACATTTTATTCATCAGTTGAGTTGATGTTGATGGACGTTTGGGTTGTGTCCACTTTTTGGCTAGTTGGAATATTGCTGCTGTGAGTATTTATATGTTTTTGTGGAGCCATGTATTTTCAGTTCTCTTAGGTACAGACCTAGGAGGAGAATTGCTGGGTCATATGTTAACCCTATGTTTAGCACTTGGAGGAACTACCAGACTGTTTTCCAAAGTGGCTGCACCATTTTCCAATCCCACCTCCAAAAACTCTTATGGCTTATGCTGGCCAAAATGGGTTTGCAGATGCTGAAAATTTATTGGAGCTTCAAGCCCAATTTGGTCCAAAGTCTCAGAGGAACACTCGGTTTGAATTACAGGATTGGATTTAACATTGCTCAAAAAGGCCTTCTATTGGGAGGCCGAGGCGGGCGGATCATGAGGTCAGGAGATTGAGACCATCCTGGCTAACACAGTGAAACCCCGTCTGTACTAAAAATACAAAAAACTAGCCAGGCATGGCGGCGGGTACCTGTAGTCCCAGCTGCTTGGGAGGCTGAGGCAGGAGAATGGTGTGAATCTGGGAGGTGGAGCTTGCAGTGAGCCGAGATCGTGCTGCTGCACTCCAAGCTTGGGTGACAGAGAGAGACTCCGTCTCAAAAAAAAAAAAAAAAAAAAAAAGGCAAGCCTTCTAATGTCTATGGTCCTGCACCCTAAATATCCTGTAGTAAAATTCAAAATATACACACCAGTAGTCCCAGCTACTTGGGAGGCTGAGGTGGGAGGATTCCTTGAGCTCAGGAGGTCAAGGCTGCAGTAAGCCATGATCAGTCCCACTGCACTCCAGCCTGGGTGACAGAGTGAGATCCATTCTCTAAAAAACATGTTAAGGTTGTCTCTGTTGACTTAAAGGAATCAAAAGTAGGACAAATAAAATCTTTTTCTAAACCCCTCCCTGCAGTGGAAAGCGCAAAGCTTCTGGAACATGGGGAATACCTGATTTTATATATATATACACACACACACACACACACACACATATATATACACACACACGCACATATATATATATATATATATATATAAAAATTGAAGTTAGAGGCGGTTCTTTAAGAAAAAAAAATGGGGCAATTGAAAGGCACTTGCTGAAGTAATCAGAGTTGAGAGGCAGGAATAGAAATGGAAATTAGAATCTGCCTTGAGACAACTTCGAGGGACAAACAAGGGCCAGGAATTGTGCCAGTTCCCCACAGATCAAAACCGCCGGGCTCCGCACAGCCCTGAGCGCATGTCTATCTTTAGGCCGTGGAAGAAAGGCTGGTGGAGCAGCAGTTTTCAAACCTCACTGGAGAGCAGAGCCAGCTGGGGCATGGGAGGAAGATAGCGGTCTGGGGGTCTCACCCTGGAATCCCCAAGGGTGGGGCCTGGGAAGCTGCATTTTAAGCACCCCGAGTCAAGTGACTATGAATCAGATTTGGCGACCTCTGGGAGGAGATGGTAATACTGCAGATAAATATCTGGACGTTTTTGGAAAAAGAAGGAAAATATGCCCCTTACTGGGTTCCCTTCTTGGCCTTCCTGGGTGTCCTACTTAAGTGTCGCTGGCACATGCTTTATGGCCAGTCCAGGCTCTTTTGTCCCTCCCTAGGCTAAGATATCCAGCAGGAATGTCTGTTGGGCCTGAGATTTCATCTTTGGAAGTGGTGGGCATCTGAGTTGCGTGGTCCTTGGAAGGCGTCATCTCAAACAAGCAAACAAGCAAACCTTCACGTAGACAGTCTAGGAAGGTAAGAGGGATGCAAGCAGAGTTGCTGTAACGGGTCTCTCTAAACCCATGAAAGGACATTTAATCTTTGTCTCACTCCCGTTGGACTTTTTTTTTTTTTCTTTGAGATGGAGTCTCGCTCTGTCACCTAGGCTGGAGTACAGTGGCATGATCTCGGCTCACTGCAACCTCTACCTCCTGAGTTCAAGCGATTCTCCTGCCTCAGCCTCCTGAGTAGCTGGGACTAGAGACGTGCATTACTACATCTGGCTAATTTCTGTATTTTAGTAGAGATGGGATTTCACCACGTTGGCCAGGCTGGTCTTGAACTCCTAACCTCAGGTGATCCACACGCCTCGGCCTCCCAAAGTACTGGGATTACAGGCATGAGTCACTGCGCCTGGCTGAACTTTTCTTAGTGTTATATGTCACGGGTGAGGCTGGCTGGGGCTGGCATCACAGGCGGTAAAATAATTTACCAAGACAGTCATAGGTAAAGAAAGGTAGATTTGCTAGAGAAAGTACAAAGGTACGTTGCAAGGGTGCAATGGGCAGTACTGCAGAGAAGGGGCTGTCTGCCAAGAGGCAGGGGCTGGAGGGAAGTTTTAAAGGGTACTACCAGAGAGGCTATGTGCAGATAAGGTGTGCAGATAAGGTCATGCTTCTGGGGCTATGCTTCTACGTGCAGAATGAGGATTTGGAAACAGGATGTTGTGGCAGTGGATTGTCTGTGATTAGCTGTCTCTCAGAATGATCGTTCCCCTGAAACCTGCAGCCCCTTCTGCATTGTTGCTTACTTATCTTATTAGGACCCCACATTATGGTTTAAATTGTGTCCTCCCCAAATATATGCTGAAATCCTAATTCCCCATCCCTAATAATGTGACCTTATTTGGAGATAAGGTCCTTCCAGTTAAAATGAGGTCTTGAGGGTGGGCTCCAATCCAAGATGACTGGTGTTCTTATAAACAGGGGAAATTTGGAGACAGACACACAGCGGGGGGGAGGCCAAGAGAATAGGAAAATGTCCATTTCCAAGCCAACGAAGGAGGCCTGGGACAGCTCCTTCCCTACTGGCCCTAAGAAGGAACCAATCCTGCCTGACACCTTGATTTTGGACTTCTAACTTCCAGAACTGTGAAATGGTGAATTTCTGTAGTTTAAGCCACCCAGTCCATGGTACTCGTTACAGCAGCCCCGGCAAAGTAAAGACAGTGAGTTTCCTTACCATTGAGGCCTACTTCTCAAATTTCCCTCCATCTATTTTTTTCTCTCCATCTTCACAGCCTTTACTGTATTCGAAACCACCACCACCTCCCCAGCTCCTGTCCTAGCTCTGCCTTTGCCTTTCTGCTTTTACTCTGTCCCTCCTGCCATTTTTCTCTGCCCAGCCACCAGCACCATGTTTTATAAACACACACCTTGTCGTGTCCCTCCCATGCTTAAAACGCTTCTGTGGCTTCCTGCTGTTTTGAGGACAAAGACGCGCATCTTCAGTTACCAGGCCCCGTGTGGCTGAGCCTTGCCCATCCCTCAGCTTTCTTCCTAGGTTCTCTCATGCTATTCTTCTTTCAGTTTCAAATGATCCTCTCTTCCATCTCCAGAATCTCTGCCTGGAGCCCTTCTCCTTACCCTCTGTGTTAGGTGGTTCTTGGGTTGCTATAAATAAATACCGGAGGCTGGGTAATTTATAAAAAAAAAAAAAAGGTTTAATTGGCTCACAGTTTTGCAGGCTGTAGATGGTGCTGGCATCTGCTCAGCTTCTAGGGAGGCCTCAGAGAACTTTTACTCACAGCAGAGGGTGAAGCGGGAGCAGGCACATTACATGGCAAAAGTAGGAGCAAGAGATTGCGTGTGTGTGGCTGGGTTGTGGGGGAGTACCACACACTTAAATGACCAGATCTCATGACAACTCACTATTGAGAGGACAGCACCAAGCCCCCATGACCAAGACACCTCCACCAGGCCCCATCTCCAACACTGGGGTTTACATTTCAGCATGTGATTTGGGTAGGACATCCAAATGATATCACCCTCCCCTTCTCCTAGGTGACTCTGCTTCTAGGAAGCCTCAATTAAAGCAGTTCCCGTGGGGTGATCGGGCTAGATTTTTTTTTCTGTCCTAAGCTAACACCCTCGGCTACTCCATGGTCACAGCTACACATTGGGAATGAATAATTTGTGTCATGACTGATTTAATGTCTTTCTAGAATGCAGACTCTTCCAGGGCAGGGATTTTTGTTTTGTTTGTTCAATTCTGTATCCCCAAGACCTGGAACAGTGGCTGGCACAGAGTAGGTGCTTAGTAAATATTTCTTGCATAAACAAATGAATAATATGTTCTGACAAAAAGTAAATAAAATAACCCTCCCCAAAGCCCCTGTTTGAAATGCTTGTTCCCCAGTGCCATAAAGAAATAACACTTGAACTTTAATTTAATTTTCTCAGCAAGGCAATTTTTACTTTCTGCAGAAAGGGTACACTCGCCAGCAGTTTTGCCATGAGAGTACACTGAAGAAAGGAGACGGGGTTATTTATAACCTGATGTGTCCATGCCACTGCTGTGCCTGGTTTCCATTGGCTAGAATGGGACCTCACATTCTGTATGTGTCTCGATTAGCTAGTGACTTGGAACTTTCTAAAAGAGGCAAAGGCAGAGGAGAACAAAGGAAGGAGGAAGTAACCTGTGGAATGCTGAGAAAGGTAAAAACACCTCTAAATAAGGAAGAAGAACAGGCTATGACCCTAATGCTTGCTTGGACTAGTAATAAGCATGACAGGGCAAATATTTAGGCTAAATTGTGGGAGCTAAGAACACAAAGTACATTGATTTCTTTATTATGGCTAACAGATACCTAATAATGTTCGCACAAGTCTTTGAGTAAATTTTGCTTGTAAGAGAAGTTATTATTTATTTTTAATTAGACAGGGAAGAAAGTCTATTTGAAGAGGAACCTATACTTTAACTTTTCACACCCCTAAAAAACAAAGGATTAAGAAGAGCATGGACCTGGTCTGCCTCGTTCATTTCTATTTCTCCAGCCCTGAGAGCAGTGCCTGCTAAAAGTAGATTGTCATTGAGTGTTAACAGAGGGAGAAGAGGGAAGGGAGGGGAGGGGAGGGGGAGACCAGCTGGATGGGATGGAATCTCCTCAGACTGAACTTCCCAGGGTGCAGTCCCTCCCTCTCAGGGAGCTCCACTGGGGAGACCCTCCCACCAAGAGACCAGTGGGACACAGTCTGGCTTAACCGTGAAACTTGAAAGAACAGTATCCTGGGTAGGAAGGAAAAGAAGGGATGGTTGAAAAGCATGGTGGGAAGAGCTTAGGGGCAATTGAGGGTCTGAAGAGAAGGGTGCTGAGGGGAATTTTTTCAGGTATCCCTAGGTCCTGCTGGCTGGAGGGTGGTGTGAGAACCTGGCCAGGAGAACAGATAGCTCACCCAAAGCCCACTCCCAGCCTGGGGGCACCATGCACGCAGAGCACTTGGGTTGTGTCCCCATTAGACTTCTCTTATAGGATAAAATATTAATATCGTATGTATGTATGAGGCTCCCAGTTTAAAAAGCAAACCCTTCTTTCCCAAGGCATTTGGCTCTTCCAGTTCCCTGTATTAGAAAATTAGAACATATTCCCAAGGTCCCAGGCTTGCCCCCTTATTCAGAGACCCCAGGGCTCTCCCGTCTGAGGGCCTTGCAGGAGGAATCCCTCCTCTGAACCTCTCTATGGCCCAGTTCCCTGCATTTCGGGGCACTTCAGCACATTGTCAGGCTGTTTGTGTTTGGATTGCAAAGCAGTCAGATCTGTTTTCAAGGAGAGGAAGGAGAAAAAAAATTCCACCCCACCCGACTAGAGCCTTCTTGGGAAACATCCACAGGCATGGCTCGGTCTCCAGATTGGAGCTGGAGCTGAGAAACAGCCGGATGACGGATGCTGGCGAGAAACCACCGGTTCTCAGGCCCCGCATGATACAGTTCCTCCAGCAAAGATTCTTTGGCATCGTGGACTATGTGTCTGCTTCTCTGGACGTCTGCAGTGTCTTCTCACTCCCTCTCCCCTAGTAACAAGGCTTGATTCAGGTATCTTTGAATTAGGAACTCCTCAAGCACAACATCAATAAGATAAAATAAGAAGGAAAGTGTAAATAAGAAAATGGAAAGATTTACTATATTAAAATGTTCACTGTGGTATAACAGAAATGTGATGGGATAATTTATTGAGATGACTTTGTGCTCTGTTGATGCTGCTATGCTAGAATCAGAAAGATTGAGTATAATCTCCTTTGGTTTCTGATGATTTTCTTCCGGTCCACCCTGTGTCCAAGGATGTATCCTCTTGCCTACAGTGGGCGTAGAGAACTGCACTGTATATCTTAGGTGAGCCTGCAGTGAAGGAGCAAATGCCCTTTTTTTGTCCTTGTTCCCAGACTCCATTAGCCTTTTGCTATAGGCTCACAGTGATCACCCTTCTGTGCCTCAGTTTCTTCATCTGTAAAACGGGCACAATAATATTTTCATGGTGCTATTGTGAGGATTAGGTGAGCTAATACAGGTAAAGCACTGAAAACACTATCTGACCCATTGGCACCTAGCAAGTACTCAATAAATGTTGGGTATTATTACTTATTATTATTTTTCTTTTTTTCTTTTTCTTTTCTTTTTTTTCCTTTTTTTTTTTTAGAGACAGGGGTCTATGCTATGTTGCCCAGGCTAGGCTCAAGCACTCTCCTGCCTCCCAAAGTGCTGGGATTACAGATGTGAGCCACTGTGCCTGGCCATTATTAATTATTATTATCACAAGTGTATAGAGTCAGAGAGGGAGAGAAATATTAAGGATATGTGTCAGTTATCCAGAGAACCAGAATCAGTACATATACTGTGTGTGTGTGTGTATGAAGAAATTTATTTCAAGGAATTGACACACATGATTGTAAGGCCTGGCAAGTCTGAAATCTGTAGGGCAGGCTGGAAGACTGGAAACTCTTGGGCAGAAGCTGATGTTGCAGAATTTCTTTGTCTAGGAAACCTGAATTTTGCTCTTAAGACCTTTCAATTGATTGTATGAGATCCACCCACCTTGTGTAGGACAATCTCCTTTCTTTAAAGCCAACTGATTGTAGATGTTAACCACCTGCACAAAATCTCGCCCCGGCAACCCTTAGATTAGTGTCTGATTGACTAACGGTACTATTGCCTGGCCATGTTGACACATAAAGCTGGCTGTCAGGATTCTAATCTGGTTAACTTGTCCCTATGCACACAGACTACACTGCCTCGGGGGCCTGATCCCTCCTGGGAGGCTTCCTTCCTCTTCTCTCACCCCTGCTTCTCCTCCTCCCATTTTTTTCTTTCTCTCTTTTTTTTTTTTTTTTGAGACAGAGTCTCACTCTGTTGCCTAGGCTGGAGTGTGGTGGCATGATCTCGGCTCACTGCAACCTCTGCCTCCTGGGTTCAAGCGATTTTTCTGCCTCAGCATCCCAAGTAGCTGTGACTATAGGCGCATGCCACAACGCCCAGCTAATTTTTGTATTTTTAGTAGACACGAGGTGTCACCATGTTGGACAGGCTGCTGGTCTGGAACTCCTGACCTTGTTATCCACCCGTCTTGGCCTCCCAAAGTGCTGGGATTACATGTGTGAGTCACCACACCCGGCCTCTTTTCCTTTTCTTTCTCTTTTTTTTTTTTTTTTTTTTAAGACAGAGTCTTACTCTGTTGCCCAGGCTGGAGAGCAGTGACATGATCTTGGCCCACTGCAATCTCTGCCTCCCAGGTTCAAGTGATGCTTGTTCCTCAGCCTCTTGAGTAACTGGGATTACAGGCATGCACCACCACACCCAGCTAATCTTTGTATTTTAGTAGAGACAGGGTTTCACCATGTTGGCCAGGCTGGTCTTGAACTCCCAACCTCAGGTGATCCACCTGCCTTGGCCTCCTAAAGTGCTGGGATTTAGGTGTGAGTCACTGCACCTGGCCTCTTCCTCCCTTTTCAACGCTGCCTCTTCTCTTAAGGTCACTTACCTCCCTTGCGGTCCTGACCTCTGATGTGACTCTTCTCTTTCTTCCTTATTTCCTCTATGTCTTTTGGGTTCTTGGGGTGACAGGGGAAAAAGTCCAAAGAGGGAACCTGAACTCACAAAGGCAACTTGCTTCTCCTTCGTTGAGAGTTGACCCTGGCTATTAAAGGAAGAGAAAGATCAGACATTACTCACTGCCGGGGCGACCCACCCAGCTTTCAGAAACTCATGAAGCTGACAGCTTGTCTATCTCCTTCCCAATCTTTAATTATATGAACAGCCCCCCTTTCCTTGTCCCTTGCTCCATCCATTTTTTCTTGGCTTTTTGAGACAAGAATTCTGTTCTTGTCACTCAAGCTGGAGTGCAATGGCACAATCTTGGCTCACTGCAACCTCTGCATCCTGGGTTCAAGCAATTCTCCTACCTCAGCTTCCCGAGTAGCTGGGATTACAGGCATGCATCACCTGGCTAATTTTATATTTTTAGTAGAGGCAGGGTTTCACCATGTTGATCAGGCTGGTCTTGAACTCCTGACCTCAGGCAATCCACCCGTCTTGGCCTCCCAAAATGCTGGGATTATAGGTGTGAGCCACCGCAGCCAGCCTTTTCTTGGCTTTGATCACAATAGATGGGGGAGAGACCTTCCTATTCCCATGGCTGGTGATTGTCTATCAGCCAGCAGTTTTGCTTGGAAGATGAGGTGTGGTACACGTGCATTTCTCAATCAGTTATAAAGTGTGTCTTCCACCCACACCCCCTTCCTGCCATGGGCTCATGACTCTTCTGCTGCAAATTTCTTATTATGCACAACTTTGTCACCGTCTCCCTCTGGTTGTAAAATTTTATTTTAAAACAGTGTTCATTGTGAAATATTTACAGATGAAATTATATCCTGTCTGGAATTTGCTTCAAAATAATGCAGGAAAGGTAAGTGGGTGGGGTATCATTAAAACTAGATCTGCCATAAATTGATATTAATCAAAATAACATTAATATTATAATTGTTGAAGCTGGATGATGATTATGTGGGGATCATTATACTATTCTGTGTACTATTGAATATGTTAAAAAATTTCCATAGTGAAAAATTTACAGAGAAGAAAATACTATGAAGTCCTTAAGTAATGTTTCCAATAGAGTTCTTCAAAAATATACTCGAGATGTTTGATGAAATATATGATTTAAGGTATTCTTAACTCTTCAAACCTGAGACAACAGGATGTTGTTGGGATTGGCAAGCTCTGTACAGGCCAAATAGTAAATATTTTTAGCTTTATGGGCCATATAGTTTTTCCTGATTGGAGTGCGAAAGCAGCCATTGGCAATGTGTAAATGAATGTGCATGGCTATGTTCCAATAAAACTTTATTTATGAGCACTGAAATTTGAATTCCATATTTTCACATATCATATTATGAGATCGACTTCTTTATTTGAAAAGAGGCATTAAAAATATAAAAAAACCCACTCAATTTGCGGAAGTTACAAAAGCAAATGGCAGGCCAGGTTTGGCTTGTGTGTCATGGTTTGCCGACCCCTGTCATGGACAGTAGTTTAACAAACTGGAGATGGCCAGCAAGTTAATTTGGTCTTCCAGAATTGATTTGTTTCTTTGAAGAACCTGAAAAATAAAACTTCGCCTGTCATCTCTGCGTATGTTAAAAAACAAACCAACAAAATAAAACAAAAACTCAAGCCAACTACAGCATGCTAATTGAAAAAGAATAAAATAATTAAGATGTGAACAAAGTACAAGAGTGAAAGATGCCTTTCTTCATTGCACATCCCCTATCCCACTACCCGGAGGTAACAATCAGGGTCCCAGTCCTCCAGGAACCCCAAAACACACTTCTCAACCTTCTTTTTCTTCCCAAGAAGGCCAGACATATATCAGTGCAACTGCAAGGACCAAGAAGAGAACAAGATATGCTGAATTGTTCCTCTGGTATAAAGAATTATGCACTTTATATTTTGAGAATTGGTCCACGCACTGGCAGGCGAGCTCTTGGTCCTGTCTGATAAACCAAGTGAAAAGGAACGGTTCTACGTCTGAGCTGACGTGTGTCAGTGTTGCTCTAAAAAATAGGTGACTCTTTTGCTGTGCAGAAGCTCTTTATCAGAGTGAACAGGCAACCTACAGGATGGGCGAAAATTTTTGCAATCTCTCCATCTGACAAAGGGCTAATAGCCAGAATCTACAAGAAAGTTAAATTTACAAGAAAAAAACAACCACATCAAAAAGTGGGCGAAGGATATGAACAGACACTTCTCAAAAGAAGACATTTATGTGGCCAACAAACCTATGAAAAAATCTCATCATCACTGGTCATTAGAGAAATACAAATCAAAACCACCATGAGATACCATCTCATGCCACTTAGAATGGCGATCATTAAAAAGTCAGGAAACAGCATGCTGGAGAGGATGTGGAGAAATAGGAACGTTTTTACACTGTTAGTGGGAGTGTAAATTAGTTCAACCATTGTGGAAGACAGTGTGGCGACTCCTCAAGGATCTGGAACCAGAAATATTGTTTGACCCAGCACTCTCATTACTGGGTATATACCCAAAGGATTATAAATCATTCCACTATAAAGACACATGCACACATATGTTTGTTGTGGCACTTCACAGTAACAAAGACTTGGAACCAACCCAAATGCCTATCAGTGATAGACTGGATAAAGAAAATGTGGCACATATACACCGTGGAATATTATGTAGCCATAAAAAAGGATGAATTCAAGCAAACACCGCATGTTCTCACTTGTAAGTGGGAATTGAACAATGAGAACACATGGACACAGGGGAACATCACACTGGGGCCTGTTGGGGGTTGGGGGACTAGGAGAGGGATAGTATTAGGAGAAATACCTAATGTAGACGACAGGTTGATGGGTGCAGCAAACCACCATAGCACGTGCATACCTATGTAACCTTGCACGTTCTGCACATGTATCCCAGAACTTAAAAAGTATATGTGTGTATGTGTGTGTATATACATACACACACACATATACATAAATAGGTGACTCATGATACCTGTTAGCAGGGTCCCAATAGGGAGCCCAGACCTTAGGCAAGGCTTTCTCCCTGCCTCAACTTCCCTAATCTCTCTGGTCCCATCTGGATCCCCAGCCATGGGCAGCTAAGTTTTCTGGTTGAGTTGTGGGCCTGATGTTTCTAAGTTTTTGCTTTTTATCTCCTTCTGTTTCTATTAAAAAAAATTATGAGAGCGGTCACTAATTTGACTCTCAGCTTCTTTTCTATTTTTTCCCATAGGGAATGAAACCAGGCTATTTTTGTTCAGAAGATGGTAAAATACATTGAAAGCAGAGAGCAAAAAAGCACGAGAGAGAATGCGCCCACTGCTTCCGTTGGGATCCTCACCTCCTGTTCTTGAGTTTTCCACGGGAGGCACTTAAGTACTCGGAACAAAGCCTAAGTGGTGTGTGCATGTGTGTGTGCTCATGTGTGTGTGTGCATGCGTGTGTGTGCTGCATTTCCCTTTTATGAACCGTGGAGGAGCCTCAGGGATTAGCTGGTCCAAACCACTCACCTCATAGATGGGGAAACAGAGACTCAGAGAGGTAGGAGGCCATAAGTGGGGGAGGAGTGGCTGATGGCTAAGAGGTGAGGGTGGCCAGGTCAAGATGGTCCTTGAATGCCCAGCTTGAGACTTGGCCTCTTCTGGGGTTGGTGAAAGGCTCCTGAGAGGTTCAGGCAGGGCAGTGGTGGTCCAGACATGCTTCAGAGTGATCGTATTGTTCTGTAGATGAAGGACTGTGGGGTGTGAGGCTAGAGCTGGGCAGCCTGCAGGGAGGTGAGGAAGGATGGACTGTGTTTCGTGATGGGGGTGGTCATGGAGGGAGAGGAGCTACTGGCTTGGGAGAGAGGCAGAGCCAAGGCGGGGCTTTTGCCCAGATTGGGAGATGTGCGCCTTTGCGGATGGGCATGAAGGAATCTTGGAGAGGGAAAGACTGAAGATAGGAAACGATCGCCCAGACAGAGCAAGATCTTGGAGGTGGGGGCCCGGGGCCAGGTAAGAGAGTAGGGGAGGACAGAGGGGGCAGGGGGTGGCCTTGACAGCTGGGGAATCCAGCCTGCAGGTTTGTGCCCAGCCACAGAGACTGACCTGTGATGCTTCTGCTCTCAGCTGAGGTTCTGGTGTCAGGAGTCCCTGGCCCTAGAGGGCATTTGTTACTGAGAGGACAAGCCAGATGGATGAGCACTAGACCTTAGGGTCCCCACTGTCCCCTGCATTCCATGCCCTCATGACTCTTGGCAGGAAGTGGCATCCAGGTGGTGCCAGCTACTGTTTAATGATGGTTTATGTGACAAAGTAGAGAAGTTCATGACTGTCAGACACGGTGGCTCACGCCTGTAATCCCAGCACTTTGGGAGGCCAAGGTGGGTGGATCACCTGAGGTTGGGAGTTCAATACCAGCCTGACTAACATGGAGAAACCCCATCTCTACTAAAAAAATACAAAATTAGCCAGTGTGGTGGTGCATGCTTGTAATCCTAGCTACTTGGGAGGCTGAGGCAGGAGAATTGCTTGAACCTGGGAGGTGGAGGTTGCGGTGACCCGAGAATCACCACAATGAAAAATTGCCCACTGGACATCTGGACATCCCCTATCTGTGTCCCTGCCTTTATTTCTTGGGGCAGGTTTCTTCATAATATCAAACAGCACTCTACCCATATTTATTTCAGCTCCTTTCCGATTTCTGACAATTAGTTTCTTGGCCATTAAGCTGGACAGAAGCAGGAATACTGTAATGTGCTTATTTATATCTCATTGGTTACATAAGTTCCCTTGTAAGTAAGTTCTTTGATCCCTGGAAGTGTCAGTGCAGAAGATTAAATTGACTCATCTATTTTTTTTAGTCCTTCGTCCTGAAGGTCAGCCTTGAAGCAAATTGCATTTTGGTCATTACTGAGCTAAGGGCCTTTTCACCATTCGCCTCATTCTTGAGGATGAAGACCTTAGGCTCATAGAGTTACTGTACTGGAGTCAATTTGGGAGAAGAAATCGGGGCAGTGTGGGGAGGGCCTCCCAGGCTGAGTGGGAGCATGGGTAAAGGCATGGAGGTTCCCTATAGCCTGGCTCCTTAGGAGAGCTGGGTCCTTTAGCCAAGGGCTGAGACGTGGTAGGGGTGAGGGTGATGGGTGTCAGTCACAGGAGGATTTTAAGACAGAGATGGCATGCTTAGGCTTTATCCAAGGAAGACCATTTTGGCTGCACAGTGGAGAGTGCATGGAGTGAGGAGGGCGGGGAGGCAAGGGTCCACTTGAGAGCGACCAGTCTCTGCAACCCCCTAAGGGAGCTTCGTAAGATCGGCTTCATAATTTCAGAGCCCAGTGCAAAATGAAAAGGTGGAACATCTTGTTAAAAAAAATAAGTGTAATGAAATAGGACTCAGCCACATTAAGGAATGAAGTACTGATGCATGCCACCATGTGGATGAACCTCTAAAACATGATGCTAAGTGAAAGAAGCCACACCACAGGCCACATATTGTATGAGTCCATTTATGTGAAATATCTAGAATAGGCAAACATATAGAGACGGAAAGCAGGTTAGTGGTTGTCAGGGCATGGGGGCAAAGGGCTATGATTGCTTCCTGGGTACAGGGTTTCCTTATGGGGTGATTAAAAGCTTTTGGAACTAGATGGGGTGGTAGATCCTGGATCCTGCAGCCTACCAGAGTCACAGCAGGAATTCCACAGTGTATTCAATTGCTGTGACCTGCAGCAATATCAGTGATGACGATTTCCAGGCTCACCTGGACGAGGGTGACTGCTTGAGCTTCCAGAATGCAGTTCTTTGCCAGCTGCATTAGAAGGGTCACCCCAGCCTTGGCCACAGAGTGAAACTGTCTGTACAAAAGAATAAAAAAAAGTAGCCAGGCATGGTGGCATAGGTCCCAAGTAGTCCTAGCAACCTGGGAGGCTGGAGGGGTGGGGAAGGGGGAGGGCGGGGGGAAGGGGGAAATACATCTTGAGCCCAGGAGTTCAAGGTTGCAGTGAGCTGTGATGGAGCCACTATACTCCAACCTGGGTGACACAGACCCTGTTTGTTAAAAAATGTCACCCCTCAGAGGCTGCTCCTACTGCTCAGACCACCAGGAGACACCCCCTAGCCTGCATTCCTGCACACCTGGACAATTCCTCACCAGCGCCCTGTATGAAGCCTGGGGGCCAGGGGCAGTCCACTTGAATCAGAACACCTTGACCCGAGGGAAATCTTAGCCCTTGAGCTAGTGTAGTCCCACAGCCTATGCTCCTGGTTATCACTGACCACTGCGCCCAGGGCACCTCCTGGAGTGATCTCTAAGAATGTGGTTCCTGGAGCCCTTTGTGCTGTGGCTGGGATTTGCTTTGGCTGCTCTGTGAGCAGGCTACCAAGTGAGGCTTCCTGAAGCCAGATTGCAAACCCCACTTTAACCCTCATCTGTTGCATGTTATTGTGCCTATCTTTGGGCTTATCTGGAACCCGCTTTCCTCATTTCCCAAGGAGCAATGACACAAATAACACAGTAGGCTAGGAGCAACTAAGGTGGAAAAGAAGAGATGGTAACATCTGCTGGGTTGTCTGTGCCAGACACGTTACTAGTGGTTTATTATCTACGTTAATTCTTATATCAGCCCTGCGAGAGTAGCGAACGGCCCCATTTGCAGCCGATTGAGATCCAGAAAGGTTAATTAATTGGCCCAAGTTTTCACAGCTAGGACTCTGCTGACTGGGAGTTGAATCCTGGTTTTATGATTTCGGAGTACCTGACTCTTTGTATCAGTTTCCTATTACTGCTCTAATAAATTATCACAAGTACCTTAAAAACACAAATGTATTCAATTTGTCTTGCAGTCCTAGAGAAGAGAAGTCCCACGTCGGTCTCACTGGGCTGAGATCAGAGTGTTGACATGGTGCAACTTTTCTGGAAGCTCTAGGGGGGACTCCATCATCTTGCCCTTTCCAGCTTCTAGAGGCTGCCTGCATTCCTTGGCTTGTGGCCAAGTTCTTCTCCTGCTGCGCCTCTCTTGTTCTCTAACTACAGTCAGGAAAGGCATCTCTGCTTATGAGGACTCACATGATTAGACTGGATGAGCCAAATAGCCCAGGGGAATGTCACCCATCTAAGAGTCCTCCACCTTAATCATTCCTACAAAGTCCCTTTTGCCTTGGAAGGTACCGTATTAATCATTCCTACAAAGTCCCTTTTGCCTTGGGGATTAGGAGGTGGACATCAACGTGTGTGTGTTAGAGGAGAGGGGACTTTCCTCTGACTACTGTGTGCTTCTAGAATGATGGATTCCTGACTCAACAGATGCAGAGCCATATTCTTCCAAAAGCCTTGGTTTCCTCACGTGGTTCAGAAGTTCTCTCACACTTTTTAGAAGAGCTATGTTTTTGCTCGTGTATGTGTGTGAAGATCTGTTAATTTATAGTAGTAGCTTGGACATTTGGGATGAATGTCATGAATTCTGTGCCAAAAATTATGTGTCATCAGGCACTCTCATTGCATTTCAGCCAGTCTGCAAAGAGAGAGATTGCTAAGTGTTATATAAGACAAGAGGACCACAAGGACAGGTTTTAAGCAGAATTATTTTGTCCAACCCTCTGATTTGGAGCATTATAGAATTTGAGAAGTGCATGAAAACGTCTCCTCTAAGCACCCCGATGATCTTTCAGCCCGACTGAAATACTGTGAGTGAAGGGAGCATACTACTTATTTTAGCAGTTTACTCCAAGGTCATATATTTCACTGCTTGGAACATTTTTATTTTCCTGCGGTTGAAACATGCCTCTCTTTGCTTTTTACCCACAGGTCCTGGTTCTGTCCTCTGGGGCACATTGGTTACCTTTCTGCAGGGAGGTGAAAACAGAGATCTTTAATCTGTATGTCTCTTTCTCTTCAAGCCAAATGTCCCTCATGATTTTGAAGGTTTTTTCGCAGTCCGTTCATCTTCCTTAGCACAATGAATTTATTCATATCCCTGTTAAAACGTGGTGACCAGGTGTCTTTTCCCCAGTTTGTGCCCCTTCCTCTTCCCTCCACCCACCCTCCCTCTCAGGGCACTGCCTCTCTCCTCCTTGAGACCTTCTTGCACAGAAGGGCTACTTCTGATTCTTGACTCCCATGACAGGACTTGTGGGTCTTCCAGGAAAATAAAACCCAGCCCTAGGGGCACGCTGAGGTTGCTGACCCTCTCTGAAGGGGAATGGGTGGGGTCTGTTTTGGACTAATTGTGTCTCTCTAACCTCCTCAAATTCATATGTTGAAGTCCCAACTCCCAGTACTTCAGAGTGTGACTGTATTTAGAGACAGGACTTTGAAAGGGGTACTAAAGACAAACTGAGGTCATAGGGGTAGACCCTAATCCAATATGAGTGGTGTCCTTCTGGAGGAGATGAGAACACAGATATGTACATGCACCCTGTGAAGATGCAGGGAGAAGATGGCCATTTTCAGGCCAAGGAGAGAGGGCTCAACAAAACCAACCCTGCCAACATTTTGATCCCACACTTCTAGCTTCTGAAATCATGAGAAAATAGTCTGGGTGCAGTGGCTCATGTCTGTAATCCCAGCACTTTGGGAAGCCGAAGCAGGCAGATCATTTGAGACCAGGAGCTTGAGACCAGCCTGGCCAACATGATGAAATCCTATCTCTACTAAAATATAAAAAGTTATCTGGGCATGGTGGTGCGTGCCTGTAGTCCCAGCTACTTGGAAGGCTGAGGCAGGAGAATTGCTTGAAACTGGGAGGCAGAAGTTGCAGTGAGCCAAGATTGTACCATTGTACCCTAGCCTGGACGAAAGAGTGAGACTCAGTCTCAAAAATAAATAAATAAATAAATAAATAAATAAATAAATAAATAAAATCATGAGAAAATAAATTTCTGTTGAAACTACCCGGTCTGGGGCAGCCCCTGCAAACTCATATCTGGTTTTAGTCATCAGAACCGCCCCAGTTGGCCTCCCCTCCTTTCCAGAGGCGTTACACCCCGGACTAGCCAAAAATAGGGAAGATTACTTCAGGAAAAAAAACCAAAATATGATTAAGTTCCCAGCAGGCCACCCACTGGATAACTTAGGGCAGAGCGTTGGCAGCATTTCTGCTTATCCAGGAAGTCAGATTCTAATTTTCTTTTCTGGTTTATGGATTCCCTCTGGACCATGGGGGCCATTCATTGTCCCTGGGTGCCCAAGTGGAGCTCTGACTCACTTCCTTATTTCTAATGGAGGGAAAGTGGATTTAATAAGGCTAGGAGGAGGAACACCCCAGTAACAACATGGATTTAGCCACACTCTAGGAAGGCCTCTAGATGCACTTGGGCAACGTGATGGTTCCCAGACAGCACTCCACATCAGCACTGGACAGCAGCTTGCAGAGCTGGATGGGGTCTGGGCTCCAGAACGCATCTGGAATGCGACAGTCAAGGAGGATTTTGGAGCATGGCACCCGGAAGTTCGTACCTCAGCAGAGTGGCCACATATCCACGTGTGCCTTCATGGAGATCATTTCTGTGAAGTGCAGGGTTTTGAAGGTCATTAGGAACTGGGTGCTTGAGCTATGTTAAAAGCAAGACAAAGTTCATCCCTTTCTGTGGGTTCAGCCCAGATGGCATCTCAAACCTGGAGTTGATTCTAGAAGTTGAGAAAGGCCAGTGCGGAAAGAAATACAGTCCTCTGATTGGCTGAGCAGGTCACTGGGCGCAACCAGACAGAAGGGCAAGAGGCAGGAGTCTGCAGGGGAGGGTCCCAGGATGGATGGACCCTTATCGTGGGCAGCTGGCTTTCTCCTGTGTTCAGCGCTATAGGCCAAAACCAGTTGTCTTGGTTACAGAGCCCATTTTCTTATAAGAGCAAAGGGTAGATGTGTTAATGTATGTTTGTTTCACACGTAGGAGAAAGGAGGAAAATGAGGGATTCAAACAGTAGGTGATGGGGACTTTTGACCCAACTGAGGCAGGGTGATTTACAGGAAGGAGGGAGGGTTGGGAACATGCAAGTAACAGAGTGTTTCTATCCCTTTCCCCTCTCAGGCTCAATCACAGCTCTAAGCCCACTGGGGCCAGCAGTGAGCACTTATGTGTTGGGTTCTGAGATTGTGTAATCTCTGGGCTGAGATCCTGTAGGTGTTGAGGTCACCTGAACTGATGATGTTGATGATGAAGCTTGTGGCTGCTGGTGTTGTAATCCTTAGGCATCATTCTGTGGCATGGTGTGAGGCCAGAAATTAAGGCCTCATATTATGTGCTGTCTTGACATTTGGTGAAATTGAGAGGTCTTAAAATAGCCTAAATGTA
Source organism: Macaca fascicularis (assembly GCF_037993035.2). NCBI lineage: Eukaryota > Metazoa > Chordata > Mammalia > Primates > Cercopithecidae > Macaca > Macaca fascicularis. The sequence continues at coordinate 99,412,898 of NC_088384.1, read as the reverse complement.
AGTTTCTTTTCCCACTTGCTCCTATGCATAAGGTCTGCAACCAAATAGCCCTTCTCATCGAGAGGACCGCATGTAATTCCTGCTTATCCCTGAGTAGCAGGTTTCAGTTTTGTGCCAGCCTGTGGAGTTATTCAAACAAGCCAATTACACCCTCCCATGAGAATGAGGGTTCACCCCATTCTCTTAATGCTACAAAGGCCTACCTCCCACAGACCCTGGCTTTTCCCTTTGTTCCTCAGTGCAATCCCTGTGTGGCCCTCTGTGGTTATAGTATCCTGCTTAACCCTGGCTGTGAATGTATGTGATCTATACACTACTGTCGAGTGTATCGACAGTGTACAGTAGTGTACACTGTTGGATGTTGTGCACTTGGCTATCTGCATAACCCTAGGGTGGGAATCCCTCTCTCAACATTGAGGTGAGAGGAGGTGATTAAAACAGATGTTCTTCCTAGCCCTGCCTAACAGCTGTCATTTTAGGCTCTGTGGAGAGTGGAGCTGCTGTTCTCAGTTTAATTCAGTTAAGCCTTTTGAGTTGCTCAGACCAAGTTTCCACTGGGCTGGCCAGGAGGGCGACACTCAGGATCAAGCCTTGGGTGTCTTCATACTCTAACGTCTGAGGTCATTCTTTGCTACTTCTTTTGATCCAGGGTAGCAGGTATAGTGCCTCATGAGTCCTGCTGCACCTCATAAGACCTATTCTCTTCTTCTTGGAGGCACTGATAAAATGAGACCTCTGATAGCTGTCTTGGTTTGCCAGCATTCCCACGGTTCAGGTGCTTCCTTTCTTGATGATGAATGAATAAGTGAATGAATGAATGATTCTGTATAATAAGAAAGGCCAGGCACAGTGGCTTACGCCTGTCATCCAAGCACTTTGGGAGGCTGAGATCACTTTGGGATCACCTGAGGCCAGGAGTTTGAGGCCAGCCTGGCTGACATGGCAAAACCCTGTCTCTACTAAAAAAAAAAAAAAAAAAAAAAAAAAAATTAGCTGGATATGGTAGCTAATCTGTAATACCAGCTACTTGGGAGGCTGAGGCATGAGAACCGCTTGGACCCAGGAGGTGGAGGTTGCAGTGAGCTGCGATTGCACCACTCACTCTAGCCTGGGTGACAGAGCAAGACTTGGTCTCAAAAAAATTAAAAAAAAAAGATTCTGTATAATAATGAAGTTTGGCTTGATGTTCCCTAGGGGTGTGTATTAGTTAGGGTAAAAGGCACAGCTGCTATAACAAAAGACTCCCAAATACCATAGCTTAAAGAACAAAGAAGTCAATTGTCTCCCACATAATAGTCAGAGGTGGAATGCTCCAGGTCAGCAGGTAGTTCTGCTCCACATGGATGCTCAGGATCCCAGTCTTATTAATGACTCTGCCATGTTTATGTGGCTTCCAAGGTCACTTGTATTAGTGCCATCCTGTCAGTAGAAGGAGAAAAATGTGCAAATTCAGGGCCGTAAGGACCATACATGTCTTTGTAAACAAGTGAGACAGAAATGGCATGCGTTGTGTCCACTCATACCCCATCCCTGGCCTGCAGAGAAGCTGGGACTGCAGTTCCTGGCAAAACAGCCATGTCTCAATCACAGCTACTATGGGGTAAGAGGAGTTGGACTTGGGTGGACAGCTAGCCGTTTCCGCCAGTAGGAGCAACTTGATGGGGATAAAGGGACATAGGGCTGGGACTCAGAGGATATCAGTTCAAGTCCTGGCTTCCCCTCTTGCTACCTATGTGTTCTCGGGCAAGCTCCTCCCCTCTGAGCTGTACTGTCTCTATCTTGATTCCAATGCCATCTGTGGAATCGAGACGACAGCCCCGCATACCTCACTGAGTTGTTTCAAGGATCAAAATGACATGCCATGTAAGCTCAACTTTGCTGGCATGCATAACATATGCTGATGTCCTTGGCCTCTTCTGGCTTTATCATTCTGTGCCCTGTGGGCAGAGGATTCTCTGCCTCGATATCCCGGTTGCCTGTGAGGCTCATCTTCACAAATCAGCTGTTTATTAGGGGCCAGTGAGTCAATGGGGATTGGCGTGGGCAGTAACCCCAAGTGCTCAGCAACTCCTTTTCTACGGCCAGCAGATCACTCTGGGGTGCTTGCCTCCACTTGCAGCTTTAGGAGCTACGTTCCTTTTCTGCTGAGAAAATTGAAAGCATTCAGAAAGAAAGATGTGAACATACGTAGTGGAGGAATAAAAGGAGTCAGACAGACAAGCATTAGAGCTGGGGTTTTCAATCTTGGGTTCACTGGCCTTTGTAGAGGCCTATGTATGGACTTTGGGGTGGTGATCCCCTTGAAAGAGCAATGCAAAATTTTGTGAGAATGGTACACGTGGCCTAAAAAAATTTCCTTCAGGGGAGAAGTTCCCTGAAGTTACCAGAATCTCTAAGGAGTCCTTGGCTCAGGAGGGCTAAGAAGCCTGTGAATGGATAGACCATCTCAACCAGCACCCCGTAAAAAGGACAGTGACCAACTGGTATGTGTTTAGAGAAGACACTCCAGAAGCTGAGGGAACAGAAAGCAACTTTTATGAGAAGGACTTGCAGAGAGAAATTGTGCCATTCACTTTGGATGGGAGAGGCTGGGACATAAGGGCAGGACATAGACATGGCCATCAGATTTGTGTAGGGCAGGGTAGCAGGGCCATGGGTGCTCTGCCCACATCCGTCCGCACTCTTCATTCCTGAACATGCTGATGGTTTCCTATGACAAGTTCTTGCAACTCTGGCTGAGAGCTTTCTCTGGCTGCAGAACCCCACTGGTGCATGGGCCAGATTGAAATACTAAGGATTTTATACCCCTGAGAGCAGTACTTAACCAATGAGGGATATAAATGGGCGTGTAAAACCTCAGCTTCCTCATGCCTTGGGTGGGATAACTCTAAGGTACGGTCTATGTCAGCACTGAACAATAGAAATATGTGAGCCATAAGTGTGAGTCATACATGCTTTTAAATTAAAGTAAAAAGAAACAGCCGGGCGCAGTGGCTCATGCCTGTAATCCCAGCAATTTAAGAGGCCGAGGCAGGTGGATCACTTTAGGTCAGGAGTTCAAGTCCAGCCTGGCCAACATGGTGAAACTCCATCTCAAATAAAAATACAAAAATTAGCCAGGCGTGGTGGTGGGTGCCTGTAATCCCAACTACTTGGGAGGCTGAGGCACAAGAATTGCTTGAACCTGGGGGGCAGAGGTTGCAGTGAGCTGAGATCACGCCGCTGCACTCTAGCCTGGCGATAGAGAGAGACTCAGTATAAAAAAAAAAAGAAAAGAAAAAGAAAAACAAATGAAAGTAATTTTAGCACTATATTTAACCCAATATATTAAAAATAGTCCTTTCATAATCATATATAATATAAAAATCATTACTGAGATATCTTACACTTTTTAAAAATAGCAAGTCCTCAAAATCTGGTGTGTATTTTGCACTTAGTCTACATCTCAATTTGGATGAGCCACATTTCAAACACCCAGTAGCCCCATGTGGCTGGTGGTTGCTGAGTTGGCTAGTAGAATTCTACATCATCTCCCAGAGGTTTCCCAGAAGGATTGAGCTACAATTGCCTACAGTGGTAACCTTTTCATTAACATACCCCATGTTGGCTTCTATTGCTAACCTGTCTTAGTTCCTCCTCCTCAACAGGGGTTCCTAAAAGCACCTCCAAAATAAATGTCTACTTTTGGGCATCTCTTCCTGAGATAGGCAGTCATGAGAACAGAGGTGCTCCAGAGAGCAGTACTAGAACCCACAGATAAAAGTACCAGGAGAGAGAGAGTGGGACATCACTGCAGCTATTGATTAATTAGTTCATTCGTTCAAAAATATGTGTTGAGCTCTTGCTGTGTGCCATGCAGTATGTTGGGCATTGTGCAAAAGGGGAGTGGGTACAAAAGTCCCCATCGCAAGGCTTGTCTAGGCAGATGCAGAACGACTGCTTGGTAGGACAGCTCCGCAGGACTTCATGAATTAGACTAGGATTTTGATCACGTGCTGTTTGGCATCCTTTCCAGCCCATCAACACTGCCTTTCATGATTCATCTGAGCCTTGGGGAAGCTTCTCACGTTGTTAATTGCCTGTATCCCATGGCACGCTGCTCCCTAAAGCTGCAAATCAAGGTTTTTGTGACATTTCTTCTCTAGCAGTGACTTGTGATTAGGTTGTTGTTCCTAAAAAAGGTCCATCCCTCATCATCTTTGCAATTTCCCCTTGATTTTCTTGTTTGGCAAATTGCAGTTCTCCAGATAAAGACTGGTTTGGAGTCTACTCACTTTCCCCCTTCATTACTCAGCCGGAAAACACACCTAAAACTCCTGTTGCTGGGACTTCAGAGACCATCTGGTTCAATGCCTTCATTTCAGAGATGGAGAAACTTAGGGCCAGGAAGGGGAAATTGCTTGCCCAAAGTCACATGGTAAAATAATGGTACTGCTAAGATGAAAAGAAAGTGCCTGGGGTCTCTATCCCCAGTCATCTCTATCCCCATCTCTTGGCCTCAACCTGTCCTGGCCCATGGGGCTGGCCCAGCACAGGCCAATGTTGTGAGTATACACACATCACTGGATGGGATGTGGAACCTGCTCCAGGAAGGAAATGTTTCTTCTCGTGATGGGAGAGAATGTTCTTGGTCCTGAATTGTCCTGAGGCTTTTGGAGGTGGCCACACAGTGGTTAGGGTGAGTCAGAATATCACCTTCTCTCCTGACTCTAGCTGGGTCTCCTGGCTGCTCAGAGTATCAATTTACACTTCTTCAAAGTGGGAATGGTGACCATAATCACCATGTTGCCTCAGTTTGCTTTGGTGATAAGGACAAATAAATCCTGTCTCAGCCCACAAGGTTGGGTCTCTGTTGAACTTGACCGCCTCTCATTCCAAGCTGTGCATTGGTTTCCGTACCCAAGCCTCTCCGACTTTTTCTCAGTCCTTCAAACATGCTGTGCTTTTCCTGCCACTGGGCCTTTGTCTATATTGTTTCATCTGCCAACAACACTCTGCACCACCTTCTCTCTCTGTCTCTCTCTCTCTCTCTTTCTTTTTTTTTTTTTTTGAGGTGAGGGTCTTACTATGTTGCACAGGCTGGACTTGAACTCCTGGGCTCAAGCAATTCTTCTGTCACAGCCTCCTGTATGGCTGGGATGACAGGTGCACACATGTGGCTGTCTTCTCTTTAACTGCTCATCTACTTACTTCTTGCTCATCCTTCAGATCTTAGCTCAAGAGTGACTTCCTCAGAGAGGTCTTCCTGGACTGCTCGGATGAGTTAAGGCTCCCTGTCATATTATATCACCGCACATCTCTCTTTAGAGCATCTGTTGCAGTATTTAGTGACACCTCATTGGTGCGATTAGGTGATTTTTGTCTGCCTCATACCTGAGACAGTAAGCTCCATGAGGATAGAATGACTGTTGTATTCCTGGCACTAAGCACAAGACCTAGGAGATAGTAGCTGCACAATAAATATTTTCTGAGGTTTGAATGTTGAAAGCCTTTTTGCAAAACAATTGTTCCCCTAATCCTTCCAGTCACCTAGTAATAGAAGTATTATTATTACACCTTGCGGCAGAGATGGTATTACTAACCAGATATTCCATATGTGGTCTCATGCTTCTTGGCTCCCTGTTTGTTCTTGCAAACAGCATGCAATTTCTTTTCTTTCCTTTTCTTTTTTCTTTTCTTTTCTTTTCTTTCTTCTTTCTTTCTTTCATTAGAGGTAGGCAGCACCAAGTGCCTACTTCTGGCTAATAAAATCTGAGTAGGGCTCATGCATGTCACTTCTCAGATAGTCAGGATTCCAGTCTAATGCAGTTCTTCCCTTGCCATGTGAATATGGAAGCCTTACATTCCAGGTGTTGCAGCTACAAGGTAGAGGAGACTCTGGTTGCCCATATGACTCTGTAGAGCACTGCCTTTCACAGGCTCACTTTGGTTATTTATCATGAGCAATAAATCAATACTTGCAGTATAAAGGCATCGATTTTTGAGCTTGTTTGTTACATAGCAAGCACTTAGTTTATCCTGACTGATACACTCCCAAGAAAACTGAGCCCCAGAGAGAAGAAGTGGTACACTGAAAGTCACATGGAGTTAGGGTCAGAACTGGGATTCTGCTTCTGTTGGTCTCAGGTGGTGGTGAGGACAATGGTAACAATTCATTGAAAACTATAAACTGCTGTGTGAAAGATAAGATTTTCAAGGCGTTCTTCCAAAGGTGTCTGGTCGAGGGGCTCCATGCTCCACACTTTGTTGGATGGGGAGCAGTAGTGGAAATGAGGCTGTAGAGAGGCTACCATGGACCTGCTGGTCTGGAGGAGCTTGTATTGCCCTCCAAGTCTGAGCTTCTTGCCTCATAAGGACCACAGGGGTAACTGGTGGCTATGGCCAGCTCTTCTGCCAGTGTTGGCCTGTTTCTCCTGCAATGGAATTGTTCTGTCGTGAATACCACAGAATCTGATTTTTTGGGGGTCAGCTAGTCCAACTCTCTATTGGACGTTATGTCCCCTGGACCACATACCAGGCCAGTGGTCATTCAGGCTTTGTGGAAAACACATTCTGCACTTCCAAATCAGACTGGAGGTGAGTCAGCTACCTAAACTAGACCTCAGACTTCCAGCCTCTGCCTCTTCTGCATCTCCAACTCATGCCCAGCTCTCAGAGCAGACAGACTGGCCCACCAAAGGCTTCTTAAAAGAAGTGAAGTGTGGCCGGGCATGGTGGCTCACGCCTGTAATCCCAGCACTTTGGGAGGCTAAGGAGGATGGATCACAAGGTCAGGAGATCGAGACCAGCCTGGCCAGCATGGTGAAACCCTGTCTTTATTAAAAATACAAAAAATTAGCCAGGCATGGTGGCGTGCATCTGTATTCCCAGCTACTTAGGAGGCTAAGGTAGAAGAATTGCTTGAACCCAGCAGGCAGAGGTTGCAGTGAACTGAGATCGCACCATTGCACTCCAACCTGGGTGACAGAGTGAGACTCTGTCTCTAAAAAAAAAAAAAAAAAAAGGGAAGTGCGTTCCAGGCAGAAGAAATATTATAGCTTGAGCAGAGGCATGGAGATTTCAGCAGGGACAAAAATCAAGAATGAGTATTTTTAACATCTTCCCTGATTCTATGGGGAAGAATTCTGGTCTACTTGGTCAGTTCCTGGGTTTACTTTTGTTATTTAGAATCCAGGTAGAAATGGAGAGAAGCACTAAGACGTGAGAAGGTTAAGTTGATCTACCCAATGAAGAACAAATATGAGAAGAGATGAAGGGGTGAGAAAGAGAAGAACCTCATGGTCCGGCATTGAGAGTGGGTGAAGGAGAGAGGGAGTTTTGGGTAAATGCCGTGTGTGGAATATTGAAAGCAGCAGTGATAGGAAAAGTTTTAAAGATGTTTGTGGCTGCATGTTCAGAATGTACTTCTCCCTTTGACATTTCTTTGAAAGATTGAGTAATATTTCAAGTATTTTGAATTACTTTTGAGTGTTGGCTCTTTCTTACAATATAACGCTGTCTGAAGCCTGGCCCACATGGTCCACATCCACATTTGGGTTATATGATGGCATTAGACTTGGGAGGAGTTAGTGTCAGGATCCTTAGGGGTGATCAGGGTAGAGAATGACGATATGTGAGGCTGTTGAGGAGGATGAGTGTCTTTGGAGCAGTGTGAGATCTACTCATGGTCCCTAGGTCACCAGGTCCTGGTGCTGTGTTCCACTGTGAGTGTAGGGAGTAATAGTAATAACAATTGCCCATATTTATTATACACTTATGTTGTGCCAAATCCCTATTAACCTCAGAGAAAGCACCAGGTTCGAGAAACTGAAGAAGAGACCCAGAGCCAGCAGTTGAGGCATGGGGTTTTATTAGGGGCTTCCTAACCGGGGAGAGAGTCCAGTGGCAGTGGGTTGGAGAGGAGACTGCCTTACATACACACATGGTGTGGTGGTGGTGGGCTGGACAAGACCTCCACCTTACATACATCCCAGTGGTGGTGGGCTGGATGACATAACCACACAGCCAATGATGGCAGGCTGGGCAAGGAAACTGCAACGGCTTGCAAACAGCATGTAGTTTATATTGCATTTTCTCTCAATCCTTATTTCTATTATCAGAAAGACAATGCTCTTTATTCTAAGGAGTTAGGGGAAAACACCTTTTTTGTGTGTGTGTACATAGTAGATGTATATATTTATGGATTACATGAGAAGTTTTGATACAGGCCTGCAATGCATAATCACATCAGGGAAAATGGGGCATCCATCCCCTCAAGCATTTATCCTTTGTGTTACAAACAATCCAATTATACTGTTTTAGTTATTTAAACATGTACAATTAAATTATTTTGGACTATAGTCACCCTATCGTGCTAGCAAATACTAGGTCTTGTTCTTTTTTTGTTTGGAGATACAGTCTCGCTGTGCCGTCCAGGCTGGAGTGAAGTGGCATGATCTCGGCTCACTGCAACCTCCACCTCCTGGGTTCAAGTATTCTTGTAGCTGGGATTACAGGCATGTGCCATCATGCCCTGCTGGTTTTTTTTCATATTTTTAGTAGAGACAGGGTCTCACCATGTTGCCCAGGCTGCTCTCCAACTCCTGGATTGAAGCAATTCACGCTCTTTGGCCTCCCAAAGTGCTGGGGTTACAGGTGTGAACCACCATGTCTGGCCTTACTCATTTTTTCCATTTTTTTTGTACTCATTAACAATTCCCACTCCCCACCCCTCCACTCTTCCACTCCCCTATCCCTCAAGTGGTTTTTATCAAAAAATCAGGCAATATATTATCATTTTCACTTAACTCTCTTCCCTTAATGACCTCTACCTGGCAAACTTCATTTATCCCCAAACTCGGGGCCTCAATCCCTGTACAGCCTGTGTTCCATAGGACAGACCGGGGGCTCAGATGTTTATCACAGTCAAAGGATGAATCTCTGGGTTGACCACTCCCGAATTTCCTAGCTTGGAACACACATTCAGGTGCATCTGCCATACAGGGTCGTCCTAATGTGTGCTTAATGTTCTCAGGTGCATTTTCCCTATAACTTGCTATGTGTATGGCAGGTTCCTAAGAGCTTTACCTATATAATCTCAATAATCCTCACAATAATGTAATGAAGTAGGTATTACCATCTTCATTTTATAGATGAAGGAGTTGAGGCAGAGAGTTTCAGTGATATGCCGAAGTTAGTTCCTTGGAATTGGTGGAGCCTGTATTTGAATTCAGGTAGTTAGTAACATAAGGATCAAAGCTATTGTTTTTAAAGAGAACAATGACTTTGAAAATCTTCATAAGATTTTTCTTATCCTTTTCTTTCTCTCCCCCCCTTCTCTCTTTTGTGAGGGATTTACCATAGCATTATGTGAATTTATTGGATTTATAATACGGTTTACAGAGGCAACAGTTTTAGTTAAAGAAAATTGGTTTCCTTTTCAAAATGTCATGATTCTCATTTTCTCTCAGCATCTTAGGCTTTTTCAAGCTCCCCTTAGCTCACAAGTCATTCAGGAGCATGCTTCACAATTAGAATGCTAGAAGCCCTCACACGCCAATTGGAGTTTTGTTATTTGTTCCAAAGGACACTTAAACCCAGGAGTTGCCTGTGACAGGAGAGGAATGAGTGAGAGCTAGAGGGGATAGAAAAAGAAGCCAGTGTGAAGCTGTTGGACATCTCCACAGATGAGGGGCTCCATTCATGCATCCATAAACCATGCACTCACCTGTTATCTACCCTTCCAAAGGTACAGACATCCTCACCCATCCCTGTATCCATCCATCCAACCATCCATCCAAATCCTTGTATACCCTTTTTCCCTTTTTTCTTTCTTCCTTCCCTCCCTCCGTTGCTCATTCCCTCCATTTTTCTTTTTCCTCTCCTTTTTTCTCTCTCCCACCCTCTCTTTCTTCCTTGTTTTCATTGATTCATTGAATGACTAAATCATTCTTTTAATAAACATATATTGAGCACACACTCTATTCCAGGCACTGTGCTAGACAGAGGCTGAGGATACAGAGATGAGTAAGTGATAGTTACTGTCTGTAAGGGGCCTCTAATCTAGCAGGGAAGACAGAAATGAGAGTGGACACATCATAGTAGGGAACTACAAGTGCTATGAGAATGCTGGGAACCAAGAAACAAGGGAAGCCCAAGGAAGGGAGGTTGAAAATGTAAAATTAGTCTCCAGCTTAGGGTTTGGGTTCTTTCCCTAGCACCTCAATGGAGTGGTGCCCATCCTATTTCTCAGGAATCAGCCTGGAATGGCTGACTTGCTACAATTTGTTAAACATCTTCTCTATGCCTAGAATTGTCCTAGAGAGTTAACAAACACCTATATCTAGTATTACCTACAACCCTAAAGAAGTGAGTTTCTCAGAAGTTAAGTATTTTTTCCTCCAAGATTACACAGAAAATGAGAAGCAAAATAGGAACATATAAAGTGGAAAGAAAGGTTGGGAACTGGCACAAGTTTTGCCTTTGATGTGGGTTAGGTTCTGGGAGAACTGACCTGGAGCAGATGGGGACCCAGGAAGTTCAGTTCAATGAGATAAGCACACGTGTCCAAAGTGTCTCAACCAGCTATTGGTGCACAGCAAACAACTCCCCAAATTCCTGGTCACATAGCTAAGGGATACTGGATATTGGGAGATATTGGTTGGGCTTTGAACTGTGGATCTGGCTGGGCTACACTTCTCAACGTGGATCTGCTCAGATCCGCTCCACATGGGTTCATCCTGGATCCCAGGCTGGAGGGGCAGTTGTTATCTGGGGCATGTTCTTCTCACGGTAGGTCACCAGAATGCAAGAGTGCACAGCCCAACTCTACAAGCACATGTCAAGCCTCTTCTTGTATGAGGTCTGCTAACATCCCATTGGACAAAGAAAGTCCTCAGGCTAAGCCTGAAGTCAAGGGTCAGGGCAAGTACACTCCATCCATCATGAGGCCAGAGCAAATCATATGAGCAAATCGAACATCTGTGAGAAGTATGTCTTTCCCAAGGAGAAGGGTAGCAAAGAGTGAGTATTCTTAAACCATCATCTGAAATATCCACAAGAGGTGGCAGCAATTCTCAGAGTCCACACAAAGGCTGAGGATGAGGCAGAAGACAGCAGGTGTCCCAGCAACAGGTGTCTGTCAGCAGTCTGGACAGGTGGCCGGCATCAGGAAAGTCAGGTTCCAGGAGCTGGGCCTAGGCCACTAGGTTTTTGAGATGTGGGTTCAGTCCTGTCCATACGGAACTGGAGTCCAGGAACAGAAAGGAATCAGTCTCCTCACATAACCTGACAGGGACTGAGGTAGAAAATGAAGAATTGGCCTTTCCCCTGCTAGATGTGCCTAGAGCTCCCACCTTGGTATCAGTTTAGCTCTCAGAGCTTGGGCCAGGGGTCAGGGCCATACTGGAGCTGCCTGCCATTGCTGATGCTTTTGGTTGAGCCTGGCTTTGGGACAGGGGCAGGGATGGGCTCATAAAGAGGTGGGCCTGTGGCCAGAAGTAGGCTGGATGGACAAGACATGTGAGTATGGAGGTCTTACATTCCAGGTGGACCACTGGAGAGAGAGCTAGGGCCAAGAGGGGTGATGCAAGAGAATGTAAGGGCCGGATCCTGAAGGACCTGGAATACCATGCTCAGGGGCGTGTACTGTCTCTAGGGGTCACTGATGCTCACTGAGGATCTGAAGCTGAGAAGAGATGTCATTGGTTGTGCTTTAGGAGCTTGCTACTCAAGGTGTGGTCCAGAGACAGTGGCATCAGCAACAACCTGTTGCTTGTTAGAACTGCAGTGTCTTGAGTCATACCCCAGGCATACTGAATCAGAACTAATGGGATCGTCAGGTGATTCCCATGTACATTTACCCCTTTCAGCCAAACTGAAAGGTAGGAGAGCACGGACCTCCCAACTACCAAGTCTGCTCAAGACTTCTGACCCCAACTGCAAGGAGGTAGGGTCCAACTATGAAGTTAGAGGAAAGAGTCCTCCTAAGACCAACCTCACTTCTGACACCAACTGTAAGTTCAGGAGGCTTCCTAAAACCACGCTAAGGTTTCAGTAATTCTCTAGAAGGACTTGCAGACCTCACTGAAAACCATTATATTCACGGATATTGTTTATTGCAGGAAAAGGATACATTAAAATCAGCCAAAGGAAGAGATGCATAGGATGGAGTCTGAAAGGGCTTCAAATGTGTAGCTTTCATTGCCCTCAGGATGCTAGTTTCTTTCTCAGCATTGAAGTGTGACAACGTGGATGGTGTACTGTGCCAACCTGGGAAGCTCACCTGCCCTTTGGTGTCCAGAGTTTTTATCATTATATAGGCATGACTGGTTGATGGCCCACAAGGGTGAACTCAATCCCTAGCACCTCCCTAGAGAGGCCCACCATGAGCCACCTTGGTAGCATAAACAAGGTGTGGTCAGAGGGGCCACCATGAATAACACAGTCCAATCACTTAGGACATTTCAAGGGTTTAGAGGTTACCCCCTAGGAGCCTGGAAAAAGGTCAGACTTCTCATTGGGAATGGCCAAGTTCTTTGCTATATAACATTAATGCTTCCTTCTTGGATGCCTCTTCCCCTTAATAAGTTCAGAACAGAATTGCATATTTTAGGCTCTCTATCTCTGATTATTGAATTTCTTCCCTCCTTCCCCTATTTCTCCCCCTCCAAAGCAGGGCTTCTAGCCTTTTTCTTCTGCATAAGCCCCCAAGCAATCATCAGTTTGGTGAGGCCTCTGAACTTCTGCTCTGTATAAAGACTTTAAAGGTATAAAAAGACATAGAATTCCAAACGAAATCAATTATATTGAAATAAAGTTATCCAAATGTTAAGAAATTTGTGATATTGTAATAAATGTGCTTTTTGTTAGCACTTTAAATAGCAAGCTAGCAGAAGGTTTAATAATTACTGTGATTTCAAAGTAGTGTTAAATGTAGATATTTAAAAATACCTGATTTATGTAGCAACTGTTAGGTGATATGAAAATATCCGTGGATTTTATTGGTGAAAGCCCCAGATTCTGCTACTGCTACTGTGGTTTGTTGTCTACATTCATAATGCAAGAAAATGCTAAATTTCAGACCATTAATGAAAAAAAGAGGTAACTTCTTTTCCTGTTCAAGTTCATAGATCACTGAATTCTATCCATAGACCTGTGTACCCCAGGTTAAGAAACCCTACTTCAAAGTCTTGAATGACATGTACTTATTTTTAATGGGACACTGAATGAAAATTTGATTTGTTTTGAGAAATTTTCGAGAAGTTTGAAAGAGTCGTTGAGATAATTGGAAGCACCCTGGAGTTGCACAAAATTTGAACCAGGACTTGATACGCTGGTGTCTGATGGATTTTGTGGATAAGTGTTAGTAGAGAGATTGATGACCTATAATCCCTTCATCTGAAAAATTTACATTATGTGATATGGCTCAAAGGTGGGCTTGGCTTTTCCAATGATCAAAAATGGCATTTTAAATTTATTCAACCCAAAAGCACTGGCCTAATGCCAGGGTGAGGATGGAAGAAAAATAAATGAAAGTTAAGAAAAGCTGAAAGAAAACCAACTGTGCACAGCCTTTGGGAAATCCATTTGCAGCCACCAAGAGTCAGCGAGTCCATCTGGAGAAAGCCAACATTTCCACACTATTCAGGACAGAAAAAAAAATGGATGAGACCCAAGAGCAAGACTAATGTTTGAAGAAACGGCATTTTCAGCATGACCTACAAAGATTTTGATTATGTTAATTACTTTCGGAATAATTTTCACTGGCACTGTAAAACCTTCCACTCACAGAAGGGTTTTCCTTCTCTGTTCTCTTTTAGGGATATGAAGGCAGACATTGACTGTTGGGTGCATGCCAGTGCTGTCAGAGTGGAGTGTTCCCTGAGAGGGCAGGGGCTGGGAATCCTTTCATATTTTTATGTAGCTCACAGGCAACAGGCTCTTGGAATGGGTCCCCTTTGGGGTCAGATCCAGTAGGGATAAAAGCCTTCTGATGGGGTTCAGAAACACTCTTACTAGAAGTTTTTGTTTTTGAGACGGAGTCTCACTCTGTCACCCAGGCTGGAGTGCGATGGCATGATTTTGGCTCACTGCCACCTCTGCCTCCCAGGTTCAAGTGATTCTCCTGGCTCAGCCTCCCGAGTAGCTGGGATTACAGGCATGCGCCACCATGCCCAGCTAATTTTTTGTATTTGTAGTTGAGATGGGGTTTCACCATGTTAGCCAGGATGATCTCGATCTCCTGACCTCATGATCCACCCACCTCAGCCTCCCAAAGTGGTGGGATTACAGGCATGAACCACCAGGCCCGGCCTTTTTTTTTTTTTTTTAAGGTGGGGTCTTGTTCTGTCACCCAGGCTGGAGTGCAGTGGTACAATCATAGCTCACTGCAGCCTCAAACTCCTGGGCTCAAGCAATCTTCTCACCTCAGCCTCCCAAGTAGCTGGGACTACAGGGGTGTGTCACTGATATGGTTTGGATCTGTGTCCCCACCCAAATCTCATGTCAAAATGTAATGAGTGTTGGAGGTGGAGCCTGGTGGGAGGTGATTGGATTATAGAAGTGGATTTCCCCTTTGGTGCTGTTCTTGTGATAGTGAGTTCTTGTGAGAGCTGGTCATTTAAAAGTGTGTGGCACCTCCCTTTCTCTCTTGCTCCTGCTCCAGCCACGTAAGAAGTGCCTGCTTTCCATTCACCTTCTGCCACGATTGTACGTTTCCTGAGGCCTCTGCAGAAGCCCAGCAGATGCCAGCATCATGCTTTCTGTACAGCCTATGGAACCGTGAATCAATTAAACCTCTTTTCTTTATAAATTGCCCAGGCTCAGGCATTTCTTTATAGCAGGGCAAGAATACGCTAATAGAGCCACCATAGCTTCTTATCAGAAGTTTGAGAACGTGAAGGTAAGAGGGAACATTCTGCCTTGCTGGACTCTGGCAGACCTGCTGCTTCAAAGTCCACCTGACTGTGGCAATTTAACATCTGTGTCACAGGAAACTTCCTGAGAACCCAAGGAATAGCAGCTAGGAGCCCTTTGGGGCATAAAGCAGACACACACTGCCCTGGTATAGGGCTGAGCCCACCACACAGAGCCCAGGCAGAGATGTTCTTGGTATTGGATGGGGCACTGAAGGGAGTGTGTTCCCCTTTGAAAGTTGGGTTATACCTTAAATACAACATGTTCAAGATGAAACTCAGAATCGCTCCCTCTTCCTTACTCTTCTCCAAGGGAGTAGTGAAGCAAGAATCTTAGCTGTGATCTTCCTCTTTAATCCCCATATCCATTCCATCAGCAAATCCTACCTATTGTCTTTGAAACCTGTCCACTTCTTTCACTCCATGTCTACTACCATCACTCTTGTCCCAGCCATCATCATCTTTCTCCAAGAGTCTAAGACTAGACGAAGGGCTTCTCATTAATTTCCATGACTCACTCTACCCCATTTAACTAATTTTCCTGTTTAGCTTTCATGAGGAAAGGAGAGAAAATGCATTTTTTGGTATCCATTATATTTCAATTCTTTAATTCATTCAATAAATATTTGTGAGTACTACATGCAACAAGCTCTGTTTTAGGTCTGGCAAACTGGGACATGTAATCTTCCTATCTCTCATGCTGTTGAGTGTTATCTTGGAACCATCTCCAATTTCAGAGTCTCTGTTCTCCGTAAGTGATAATCATTGGGATTTTTTTTAGACAGATAATCTACATCAAAGCGTAACCATTTTATTTTTCATGGGTGATAAAAATTTCAAACAGAAAGAGAAGTTTGGAAAGCAAAAAGACCAAGGACTTGCCACCCAATATGAACAGATGAGCGCATTTAATCCTATTTGCGTGAAATCTTTCTCAAAAGATAAGTCAGATGCTTCTGTTATTGCTGAAGTCCCCTTTGTGCTTCTCCTGATCCCATTCTCCCATTCTTCCAGCTGGCCACTCCCCTCAGGTTGATATATTCTTCCTGCATATGCTTTAATATCTAAATTACATATGGATGTATTTATAACCTCTCTCTTTGAATCTGTTAATTTAAAAAATTAACATAAGTGATGTCATGCTATAAATATTCTGCAACTTGCTTTATAAAATTCAAACATTATGCTTTAGAAATTAATCCATGCTGATAATATAGATCAGATATATCCATTTTAATGGCTGTATAATATTCCAGCTTATGAACACATCACAATTTGCCTCTGCATTTCTCTCTCTCTCTTTTTTTTTTTTTTTTTTTTGCTGTTGATAGATAAGTAGGTCTTGAATTTATTTTGTAAACAAGACCTGTTCTATTTATCTTTTCATTTAGGAGGCCAAAATCAGAGTCAGCTTGACTTCAAGGACTCTGTTTTCTTAGTCTCCAGGTCTCTGTGTTTCTCTGTTGAGGGCTATTTAAGTTGATACTATTTTTGATGACAGATGATGCTGTGGTAAATATTTAGATTCTTCTCTCCATGAGCACATACATGGGATATTTGTATATTTTCAATCTTTACCAGATACTGACAAATCACTGTTCAAGGAGGTTAGCTTGTGATGTGGTAGGAAAGCTCTAGAATTGAGAACCAGGAGACTTGGCTATAGTCCAGTTCTAGTACCAACTCCCAGTGTGATCTCAAGCTTTCCCTCCCTTCTCCAACTTTAAGATGAAGGTCTGGACCAGAAAATCTCTACATTTCCTTCCTCCTGAGCTAGTGAAAGAAATGTTTTGTAGAAAGGTCTTCTCCCCTGGGAGTGAAAAATCTCCCCAAGGTGGGGTTGCTGTAAACCCTAGAGAAGGGTTTATTGCATAAGGCAGTTGTACTTTTTGAGTTCCTACCAAGCGTTGGGCATGGTTGTTTTGCACTTACCTGACTCAGGAGATTAACCTGTCTTCCCAGGACCACAGAGCTGAGAAGTATCACAACTTGGACTTGAACCCTGGTCTGAGGGATTCTAAAACCCGAGTTCTATTATCATACAAGCTGTTTCTGCTTTGCCACAGGGCAAGTTATTTTCCAACACCCCTATCTGGACTGTTGCAATGGCATTATCCTTGGGAGTCTCAGTGGGTAGACACTGTAGATACCAAGGAGACCCTGCTCTGTGCAGAGACTGAAGCCCAGGCCCTGCCCAGAAATTCAGAGCTGAGCCTTTAGAAATGAGGAGCTAGGCTAAGAGAGAGCCCTCCTTTGGAGGGAAGATAAGGAACAAATGAGGCTGACCCAGAGGCTGAGGACATCACAAAGAATGAACTGTGAAGGCATTTATTCTCCCACTACAGCTAATGAACCAGTGAGGAAATGGCATCAATAAGAAGCAAATTAAACATCAGCTCTACTTAATTCGTAAGCACAGCTGCCTGCCTTCCTGTGTTCAATTTCAGACTCACATTATGAATTGCCTCCCTGGAGAAACTAACTCCCTCCCCCCTGCAAAAAGGCCTTGAGCCAATAAACCAACTTTTAATGGAGTGGCATCTTTCAATCAAAGGACGGCAACTTATCTCTGGGTCCTAGCTCTGCGGTGACACAAACTCTCTGAGCTGCCCAACCTCATTCAAGGTTAATAATTAAGGTATAATTGAAATGAAATTAATTGCAATAAATGTGTAATTAGCACAGCCATTGATTAAGGGCATTTGAAACACGGTCTG
The DNA here is from genome assembly GCF_037993035.2 of Macaca fascicularis. Classification (NCBI taxonomy): domain Eukaryota; kingdom Metazoa; phylum Chordata; class Mammalia; order Primates; family Cercopithecidae; genus Macaca; species Macaca fascicularis. The sequence goes on along the minus strand of NC_088384.1, from coordinate 99,395,287 downwards.
TGCATAAGACATTGATTGCCATGCTTTCTTTGATAAATGTAATTGCAATGATATCTTTTGTTACTCTAGAAGGTCTTTTCTTGTGTAATGAATTTCTACCGGAAGGACTGGCCTTGAAGCCATCAGGCTTCCTGAAAATCAGAGATAGAAAGAGAATATTCCAGGCCCCAGTCCTGTTGAGCATGAGCTTTTTTGCCGAGATTTCTAGTATGATTTGTTTCAAGGTGGCTCCCTAGCCTATACGGCACCTTAGTGCAAGAGGAAAGAAGACATCCTTTCTGTTGGGAAGACCCAGCCCAGGCCAGGATACACAGCTTGGCAAGTAGAACACTGGCTGGATTTGAACTCTCACTGTTCAATTTAGCTGGTACCTTTGTACAGTGCACAACTTTTACAGCTGTATGTAGCAGACTTGGTATCTTTTTCCACGTAGGAGGAGTCAGGAAGGCAAAGCCAGACCTTATTGGTTTGAACTTGCCCCAAGAGCAAAGTCTACAGGTCTTGATTCCCCTCCCAGCTTTCCCTAGCTACTTGACTGATTGGATGCTATGCCAAGATTGACATTTGGAATTCTGGTACTTCAGAAGTAGCCACATGGGAAAGAGAGTGAGACTGGGCTAGGTGTGGCCTGGTGGAGTGTGGTGTAATTTGGCACAGGATTGAGCAGTGGGCAGTCCGTGGTCTTAACTACACTATCAGAGGGGGCACAGTGACCTCAGATCAATCAGGCTGGTATTCACATGCAGGGGTCAGATGTGGCAGGTGGGCAGGACTTGCCAGAGGAGTTGGTGGGCAGCAGTGCTGGAGGTTGCGTGGGTGCTATATATTGTAACCCCCACTAAGTTATAAGCTGGGACAGGTGCTTTGAAGGTGTGCTGGGCACCTTCTGTTTGCCCCTCCAGATCTATGCTGTACTGTCCCCTTCCCTTCTCTGTGTCCTGGAGGTGATCACTGTGGATTGCGTCAAACAGCCATTCTGTCCTCTGCCTTCAGGTTGTACTGGGCAATGGAGGCCAGGCAGAAAAATAAATACAACTGGTGTATTTATTCCCCCGATCACTGGAGGTTTACTGAAGGCCTCAGTTCATCTTGCAAAATTCAGTCTCGATACTGGTCATCTCCCCCAGGAAAGTCTTATTCTTCCTGGCCTTAGCTCCTTATGGCCAGCAGTCAAGTTGCGCCCCAACAGAGGAGGGAGCAGAGCCATGCTGGGCCCTCTGAGGTCCACACAAGGAGCCATTTCTTCATCCTCATCAGCAGATTTAGAATAAAGTTTGTGCCTCACACATGCTATTGTTTCCATGGTTACTGTAAAGGCATTCTAAATGTAGATGATTCTATAATAAGCTGGAATGACTCTTTTGGGGAAAAAAAGTTTTTGACCCTCTTCTTACAATGAATGACTCAATGACCCAACGGGTGTGGTGACTGCACATGTCACTATGGAATGATGCATTTGGGCTGTGGGCAGTAGTCAGATGCCTTCAGAGTGCTCCTTGCCACCATCTAAGGCAAAGCTCTTGTCTTGCAAATGGAAAAACTGAGGCCCAAAGAGGGGAAGTGACTTTCCCTGAGTTCCATAGAGAGCTGAAGCCTGAACCAGGACTAGCTGCAGGTCACCAGGACAGGGTGTCCCTGGGGAAGGAGCCCTGAACTTAACATGAGAACGACATGAATATGCACCTTGCCTTTTGGAGCCATAGTTTTTTTAACCTGTGATATTATTTGTATTAGTTGGTGTAACTCATGCTGGTTGCTGTAACAAAAAACTCCAACATCTCAGTAGCTTTTCAAGAGTAGAAGTTTTGTTTGTTGCTCATAGCATAGTGCAATTGGGCATTTGATGGATGACCTTCATGCTGGGACTCAGGCTCATTGCAATTTTTTTTTTTTTTGAGACTGAGTCTCACTCTGTCGCCGGGCTAGAGTGCAGTGGTGCGATCTTGGCTCACTGTAATCTCTGCATCCTGGGTTCAACCGATTCTCCTGCCTCAGCCTCTCGAGTAGCTGGGACTACAAGTGTACGCCACCATACCCAGCTACTTTTTGTATTTTTAGTAGAGACAGGGTTTCACCATCTTGACCACGATGGTCTTGATCTCTTGACCTAATGATCTGTCCACCTTGGCCTCCCAAAGTGGCAACTGTACCATCTCTAAAGATCTTGAAGTCATTCAGTAGATCATCTTGCATTTGAAGAGCAGATGATGGCCGGCCTCCTTCTATTAGGAGGCTACCTCTGATGACAAGGCTGGTGGATCCATAGGAGGGAACATGGAAAAAGTTGTCCTCCAGCCAGGAATATCTGCTTGGATTGCTATATTTGGGGATCGATTTATTACCTGCCAAACATAGCCTACTCTGACGAGGCTGAAGGTCTCTGAAACAGTGCAAGAAGTTGGTTTTTCTCTTAAGGACCTATCCAAGCCTTCCAGTTCTACATGGTTCTGTCACCAGCTGCCACGTTGCAGCTCACATTTTAGGGAGGACACAAGTTACAGGGGAAAGATGAGAAATTTTGAAATCATGCAGACCTGAAATTTTGAAATCATGCATTTTATCTTTGTCTCCATTCCTTGTTAGCCATGGGATCTTGGGCAAGTTATTCACCTTCTCAGAGTATCCCTTTCTTTATTAAAAATGGGAGTAATTAATAAAGCTGTGAAGATTAAATGGGCTAATGCAGAGCAATGTCTGTTCATAGTAGATGTTCAATAAATACACTCTTTATTACCTTCTTAGTCTGATCCAGAAATGTTTTTAGGACCTGGAAGTTGCTGGCCCTTCAAAACAGTGACGACTTATTCCTCCATACCAAGCCTCATTTTCTGCATCTTCATCTTTTTTTATCCTTGTCCTGATAGCTGTGTGTGGAGTCTATTCCATAAGAGAAACTCCATCTTCTTAGACTTTTCCTACCACTCCAAGCTCTGCACCCATCCTACAATGCTACCAACTCTAACAGGCCTGAGTGGGAAAGGCTGGTAAATATCACTTAGGACCCACAGGGCTGAACCATGCAGTTTTTTGGAGGCCATTAGGTGACTGGATTTTACTCTAAATGCAACAGAAAAACCACTGAAGAATGATACATGGAAGAAGAATGACACAGTTTACATTTTAAAAGAGATGCTTTTCCCCTTCTTGCTGTATAGAGAATGAATTGTAGAGGTATGAGAATAGAAGCAGGAAGATCTCTTGGGGTGAGGCAGTAGCTGGGAATGAGAGAGGTAGACAGATTTAAGAACTGTTTAAGAGAAGAAATCAATGAGACTCAGTATCTGAGAAGCTCTCCCAGAACATAAGGATCTGAAAGTAATGAGAGGGAAAATGAAGGAGATGAAGAGGAAGCAACACAGACTCAAAACCTAGAACATTGTTCCAGCAGCAATACTAGCAGTGGTGGCAGCCGCAGCAGAAGCAGCATCTAACAGTGTAGTTGCAGAAAGCTTAACTGAGCTAAAGAAAGACTTGAACCTGCAGATGGAAAGCCTTACCATGAATTTAACATAAAGAAACCATCCCCTCATCACCACCTGGGAAAATTTTACATTTCAAGGCTGAAGAAATAATCCTACAAGTACACATGAAAGTAAACATTTAAAAAATAAGAAAGATCCAACTGCGTTGACAGCAAATTTCTCTGCAACACTGAATACAGAAGAAAATAGGACATCAAAGCTTTGAAGGAAAAGTTATCCAAAAATTCTATGGCCAAGCAAGAGGTCATTGGTATTGGAAGACAATTTAAAAACATTCTCAGCTGAGTGCGGTGGCTCATGCCTGTAATCCCAGCACTTTGGGAGGCCAAGGTGGGCAGATCATGAGGCCAGGAGATCGAGACCATCCTGGCCAACATGGTGAAACCCTGTCTCTACTAAAAATAAAAAAATTAGTTGGGCGTGGTGTTGCATGCCTGTAATCCCAGCTACTTGGGAGGCTGAGGCAGGAGAATCGCTTGAACCCAGCAGTAGGAGGTTGCAGTGAGCTGAGATCGTGCCACTGAACTCCAGTCTGGTGACAGATCTAGACTCCGTCTCAAAAATATCTCAGATATGCAGAGACAGGGACTATACCACGTGTGTGTGTGTATATATATATATATATATTTTTTTTTTTTTTTTTTTTTTTTTTTTTTTCTGAAAAATGCACAGGAAAGTGCATTTCAACATATCAGGATTTGAAAAAAACACTTTAAGAATGGGAAATTGAGTATTTCAGTGGTGAGCAGTAAGAGTTTAAGTAGTTTGAACCTGGAATAAATCTAAATGTATTGTTAAAAGGAAAGCAACTGTCATAAATAATCCTAGAAAATAAAAATAATAATAGCTAGTGTTTAGTGAGCACTTTCTATATAGTGGGTGCTAAAAGCTTTACCCACATGAACTCATGTATTTCTCATAGCTTTATGAGGTGGGTAGTTTTAGAACCCCTATTTTAAAAACAAGGAAGCTGAATGGAGAGAGGTTAAGTAATATCCCTAAGGCTACACACACATGAATCTAGGAAACATGACTAATTATACTTCTTCCCATACATACAGGAAAGAGGGCATAAGAAATATAAATATGGGGCAAATCTTGCAAGCCTATGAAAATAAAAATTTGTATAGGAGGATGTTCAGGTGGAAGTTCAAGCAAGCTACCCTCCTACAATAAACATAATACTCTTGAAAGAAAAAAAGCTTTTTTAAAGTTTGTATTGTTTGACCCAGCAGTTCTACTTCTATAAACATATCCTAAGAAATAATCAGTAATATACCCAAGGTGTATGTATGAGGATATTCATTGCAGTGGTATTTATTATGAAAAATTTAAAAGCAACAGAAATGACCAACAATTTATACTTAGTTGAATTCAGTAAATTTTGATATTGAACATCCATATGATGAAAAATATGCAGTCATTCAAACTGTATTGTAGAGGGGGACCTGGAGACATGTATTAGGATATAGATTCAGCTACTATTAAGAAGACCCAATTTGTAATGAAGCAAAGAAAATGGGAGTTTCTTCCTCATTCATAGTTTGCAGATGGTCAGCCCAGGGCTTGTAGTACCTCTGCTCCATGAGGTCACTCAGGGCCCCATTCTCTTTATATTTTGTTCCTCTGCCTTCTATCTTGTTAACAGTCTATTTTGTCATATCAGCCCTCCATCTCGTTATCAGTCTGTTTTGTTATCCATCTATCTAGCTTGTTATCAGTCTTCTTCTGTCCTGTTATCTTGTAGAACATGATCCAAGACAGTCCACAGTTTGTCTTCACTCCCTTTAGCTGGAAATAGCAAGAGTGGGCAATGGTGGCATATCCCTTTCCTTCAGTGCAGTACTCCCATCCCTTCCGCTGGCGAGAACTTGGTCACATGGCTCCATCTAGATGGAAAGGAGGCTGTGAAGTAGGGTTTTTAAAAAGAATTGTGGACAATCATAAAACACTTTGATGGGTTCTGTTACTAAATAGCAAATGAGCACAAATAGCAGTCTTTGATTCAGCACAGAAACATTTTTACAACATACTTAGAAAAAACAGGACCAGTTTTACATGTCTGTGTGCACTCATAAATAGAATTCCTTTTCTATAAAAACAGTGGTTATCTTTGAGAGTTGGGTTTGTGGATGACTCCAATTTCTTCTTGCTTTTATTGTGAAAAAAATTCCCATTTTTTTTACAAATTAACATTTTCACCCCAGTAATAAGAAAAACCTCACCATTTATACATTAAAAAGAAGTAATTTAGGAGAGAAAGCAGTGCCTCTTGTGGGCTGGCAGCCGTCTATCTTCTCGGATGTTTCTCTGCTGGGCCCCTTTTGTTGGTGGATCTTTTGGTTCTCATGCAAAGTAATAACATCGTCGGGTCTGTGGCTCAGATGTAAAAGCCCAGTGGGGGCTGTGAGTGAGTTTATTTTAGTTTGATGCAAGGCAGTTTTCCAGTAGGAAGAAAAGCCTCAGACGTGGCTGCCAGTTCAAGGGGATTGTAGCAGGACGAGTGGCAGACAAAACTCCTCAGACACCGAGTTACAGAAGGAAGGGGTTTATTCGGCCGGGGGTGTTGGCAAGACTTCAGTCTCAAGAGCCGAGCTCCCCAAGTGGGCAATTCCTGTCCCTTTTAAGGGCTCACAACTCTAAGGGGGTGCATGTGAGGGGGTCGCGACTGATTGAGCAAGCAGGGGGTACATGACTGGGGGCTACATGCACGGGTAATTAGATCGGAACAAAACAAGATATGCATTTTCACAGTGCATTTCTATACAATGTCTGTAATCTATAGATAACAGAAACAATTAGGTCGGTGTCGATCTTTAACTACCAGGCGCAGGGTATGGCGCCGGGCTGTCTGCCTGTGGATTTCACTTCAGCCTTTTAGTGTTTACTTCTTCTTTCTTTGGAGGCAGAAATTGGGTGTAAGACAATATGAGGGGTGGTCTCCTCCCTTAGGATAATTAAGAGTAGGTCTCTGGTTCTCTCAGGAAGGAGAGGTTCTTGCTTCAAGATGGGGAAAGAAGGGCTGTTCAACAAAGAATGGGTGCCAGAGGACAGCGCAGGAGACAGGAAATAGGAAGTACTCAAAGAGGCCATGATTCTCATACAGCTTCGATGAGTGGAGAACACCAGGGTTCTTGGTCCTCACACCAGTTTAGATAAAATGACATGGACACCCATGCAGTGGTTTTAAGGAGCAGAGAATTTAATAGGCAAGAAAGAAAAGAAGAGATGGCAGAAGGAGGAGGCTCCTGCGTACAGAGACGGGAGGTTGGTGGTGGGGGGTCCAAAGACAGAAAAGGAGGTACCCACCTGCCACAGAACCTGCCATGGAAACCAGCCAGGTATATATGCAGAGTCTGGAGGAGGCGGTGTCTGATTTGCATAGGGTTCAAGGCATTGGTTTGACAAGGCATGTCATTCACGTAGCCCGAGAAAAAGCTGGCCCTTCCACCCTAGCCTTTCAATATGCAAATGCCAGGCACCGTGTTCTACACACGTGGGGATATGTGGGGGCAGCCATGCTGCCAAGAACATGTGAGGCAAGGGCAAGAAGGCTGCTGGAGTCGCCATGTTGGGTGGACCCAGTTTCTAGTGGCCTATATTTGCATATGAAAGGTTGCCGGACTGGCTCTAAGAGCCAGGACTTTACCAGAAACTTTTCCAGAGATGCTTTAAAAAATGAAAACTTTCCAAGGACTCCTTTTCCTTTCTATCTGCCTAAAATAATTTCTTAATAACTCCTACAACAATTCTAGGTCCTTCTGCTTCTTGGAGCCTGAGACGGTGAGGGTTTAGGCAAGCCCTGCTTCTCCCTGGGGCCTGGCTTCTTACCTGATATTCCCCAGAGTGGGGCAGTTTGACTCCTTCTCAAAGCTGTGATGGACTGGTTGTTAGCGAGGCCTTTGGTCTCAAGAGGGAGGTAGAACGGAGGAGTGGCAGCAGCATGACCAGGTGAGGGCTTCCCTTGTGCTCGGTGACTGTTTCCCATGGGTCAGGTGAGGGTTTCCCGCATGTCAGGTGAAGGCTTCCCATGTGCTGGCTGAGGGCTTCCCATGTGTCAGGTGAGGGCTTCCCACATGCCACATGAGTACTTCCTGTGTGCCAGGTATCGTTCAGTTCAATGATGGCCCAGGGTCCAGAACTGCACTTTTCTAACTGTGTGATTGTAGATGGTACTTACTGGCTCTGTGCTTGAGTTTTCTGTGAAGTGGGACAGCACAACCTCTACCTCACAGGATGAGAGGGAAGATAATTGAGCTAAGGCCTGTGAACTGAGCAGCATGGTACCTGGTGCAGACTAAGGCACTGTATTCATTTGCTAGGGCTGCCTAATGAAGTACCACAAACTGGTGGCTTAAACAACAGAAATGTGTTTTCTCAGTACCAGGTGCTAGAAGTCTGAGATCAAGGTATTGGCAGGGCTGGTTCCTTCTGAGAGCCATGCTGGGAAAATCTGTCTAAGCCTCTCTCCTCCGCTTGTAGATGGCCATCTTTTCCCAGCGTTTACACCATTTTCCTCTTTTTTTTTTTTGAGATGGAGTCTGGCTGTGTCACCCAGGCTGTAGTGCGGTGGTGCGATCTCAGCTCTCTGCAACTTCTGCCTCCCAGGTTCAAGTGATTCTCCTACCCCAGCCTCCTGAGTAGCTGGGATTACAGGCATGTGCCACCACACCTGGCTAATTTTTATATTTTTAGTAGAGATGGGGTTTCACCATGTTGGACAGGCTGGTCTCGAACTCCTGACCTCAGGTGACCTGCCCGCCTCAGCCTCCCAAAGTGCTGGAATTACAGGCATGGGCCACCGCGCCCGGCCCATTTTCCTTTTATGTGTCTCCGTATCTAAATTTCCCTTTTTTAAAAATGGCACCAGTCATACTGGGTTAGGGCCCACCCTAATGGCCTCATTTTAACTTGATTACCCCTGCAAAGACCCTGTCTACAAATATAGTCACATTCTGAGGGGGGTCCATCTTCAACATCAGCTCTAGGTTATGCTGCTGCTGCTGGCCCATGAAATAGCAAATCTCTGAGTAGAAAATTTTGGGGGGGGAGGGTACACATTTCAACCCATAAAAATCACCTATAATATCTACAGCAGAATGCTAGAAATATTGGTCGCTATTATTCCCAGGGATTCTCATGAGCTTTGACATCCATGCTGACCCAGCCAGCTCAAGTTGTCATGGAGCCGAGTTCCTGAAAGGGAACAGCAGCATCTTTCTTGCCCAGGCCACATTAGTAACATTGCTGTCTGTCTCCCAGGGCTCCATCCCAGACAGCTCAATGTGTCAATAGTCTCTGGAGCGCTGGTCAGCTTCCATTCCATAGGGCTACCCCTGTTCATCTCTGCCTTCCTGCTGAGAGCTGGAAAAATGCATTTATTGTATCCATTTATTTAGCAGTGACTTCTGTTATGCTTACTATGCACTAGGCATTATTCTAAGTGCTTTACAAATACTAACTCATTTAATCCTCCTAACAACCCTACGAGTCAGGAATTAATATTAATTCCCAGATGAGGAAACTGAGGCATAGAGAAGTTAAATAACTTGTCTGAGGTTTTATGAGCAGCTAGTAGTACAGCTGGGATTTGAACCCAGGCAGAGTTTTGTTGTGAACAATTACACTAAGAAGGGGAAGTAATGAGGAAGGAACACAACTTTGCTGCCAGAGAAATGTTAGTTTGAATTCCAACCAATGAGCAGAACTAGAAATTTCCATCACAGCCTGTTTCACTTGAAGTTTTTCGAAGAATAGGCTTATTCCCCAGTTCTCTTGGTTGTGTTTCATTATGTATTCGAATCCTCAGCTGATGGCTGGAGTGGACATGTGACTTCAGGGTGCCTCTGTCTGTTGGCTGGGACCCGTGACTGGTGTGGCTGATTGGATTTCTCACTCAGGAATTTGGCTAACAGACTTAATGAGGATGGGGAGCCGAAACCTTTTGGTCAAGAGGCCTTGGTGGGCTGGACTGGTTGTCTTAAGACGTGTGCACACGAGTTAGAAGGCAGAAGAGCACAGTGTAGGGGAAGGAGGACTGCCTTCACAGGTGAGGAGAATGGAGCCGGGCATAGGAGATACAGAGATGCCTCATGCTAGAGTAGAGGTTGTCCCTGGGCGACAGAAACACACACACAACACGCATATGCACACAGGCACACACATGTACATACGTGTACACACATGCACACATGAGCACATATGTACACGTACACATGCACACATACCTGCATGCGTGCACACATGCACACAGCATACACATACACATACATGTACACACACATGCACACATGCATATACACACACATGCATGCACACACACATGTGCACTGCCAGTGCACCTTCTTTTCACTGGGCAGGTGCCCCATCCCTCAGGCTGCTGTGAATGTGGACCACTAATGCCTTATAGTTGTCCCTTGTCCATAGAAATCCTTGGCCTAATGGCATTCAGGCCAGGTTGGTGGGTTCAACCTCCCCCAGCAAGCCGCTGCCAGTGACTGGCTGACATGGGGCACAAAAGACCAGCCTCCTTATCTCAAGAGGGGACCAACTCTTTGGTGCCATTTGTACCTGAGCTCCCTGTGGCATCAGGATGAAGTTGTTCTGCACCCGGGATGACATCCTAGCTTGGCTTCTTTCCCTTTCCTTGTCCTGTTTCCCTCCCTCCCCTTCCTCCTGAGAGCCTCCATGTGTAAATTACTTGCAGAAGAATCCCCATCTCAGGGCAAGAAACAGACAGGTGCTGTCCACTTTCAGGCTCCTATGATTTGGTCTTCTTGTGTTTCCTATCCTAGGATTCTGGGTAATCTTTACACCACCACCTTTTTGCTTGAGTTAGCTTGAGGTCTCTGTTTCTTGCAGCTAAACCAGACCTAATTGCACGAACTTGGTAAAGTTACTGAACCATTCTCAGCCTCTCTCCATCTGGAAAATGGTGCCTATTCTCCTGACTTCAGCACTTGCTTTGATGACTTAATAAGAGAATACACGGGACGGCTTCCAGCATTGTGATTGGCTTGGAGTAGACACTCTATTAATGAGTTCTAGTTTCTTTCACAATATTATCTTCCTATTTGTCTTCCTGCCTTGCTCAAGTCTATTCAGGCTGGGGAAGCATAAAAAGAAAACATGCCAGCGGGCTGTATGATTTTCAAAGCACCATGGAAATGCGAGTGTTCAAAGATGTATGCGTTTGGAGTCCCAAAGACCTAAGTTCAGCTCTCTAACCTGTTGCTTCTCAAATTATAATGAACATGCGAATCACCTGGGGAGCTTGTTAACATGTGGACTCTGATGCAGAAGGTCTGGGTGGAGCCCGAGGTGCTGCCTTTGTAATATGGCTCCAGGTGATGCTGATGCTGCTGGTCTATGAAATAGCAAATCTTTGAGTAGCAAAACTCTAGGCTCTCTTTTTTGATTGCAGAGTCACTTTTTTCCTCTCCAAACAACCTACCTAAATGGCAGACCCTTCCCTTTCCATTCCACTTTGTGCATCCTATGAGATGTGGTTCCTGCCAGTAAGAAGCTCTCAGTGTTTGAGATGGCTGGGAGGGCCACTCTAGAGCTAACTGTAGGGATGTGGGAGTCTGGGGAGGAACACTTGCTACCAGCTCTCCTACCAGCTCTCCTGCTCCCCTCCAGCACTGCCAGTTAATTCCCTGAGAGCTGCAAACATTTATCAGAGAAGTGTCACTTTTCACCAGGCCAGGGGCCCTTGACTGGAATTTTTAGGGGTTCAGTTGCAGCTTTTGTGCCTAAAAGTACCTCCATCCTTACTATGCAGAGGACATCAGGGAGGTCTCCTTGGAAGAGATGGGCTGTTGGCTATTGGTCTGTCACTCTGCATGGGTATCTCCTGATTCCTACCCATCTACTCCTTTGAGCAAGGACCACATACCTAGGCTCCCAGAGCTGCTACTCACCTGCAGTCTTATCTCCGGTTGCCCGGGCTCTGGGCCAAGTACACTGCTTCCTGAATAAGACCATCCGCACCTGAGTTCATTGTGTTCCTTTGGCCATGGCCTTGGGCCTCCCAGCTCTCTACAGATTAGAGGTCCTATCCTGCCTCTTACAGATCCAGGGCTTGTTTTGATGTTTTGACTATAATGAGAAAGGTTCAGGCAGTTCCAGATATGAGAAAAATATTGTGTTATTTTCATAACATTTAATGAATTTTCTCCTTTCATTATAATCCTGGCCAAGTCCCTACAAACATTCCCCTTTCCAAACTGAGATTGGTTTTCCTTGTTCATTGCTGCCAGCAGCTGGAATAGGGTTCCTCCATCTGCTGTTTTCTCCTTTGCCATTCTCCTTTCTTTGCCCATCTTCTCCCCTCGGGGGTTGGAGAGTGGCAATATTGTCTCAGAAAGACCACTGTTGGCCGGAGAAGTCGGGGAGGTCTCCTGGTCTGCTGGTGCATCTGAGAGTTTTCACTTACAGCTTAGAAGTAACTGGGCAGAGAAGAAGCCCCTTGATTGACTAATCCTTTCTTTAACATGCACTGAGGATCCAGGTGTTCCAGGCATGGCTCTAGGAACTGGGGATACAGCAGCAAGCAGACATGATTCCTGCCCTGACAGTATAGCTGGGTGGGTTACACTTTCTCTATCAACGGAAGTCCTGCGCATGTGCGCGCACGCGTGCACACACACACACACACACACACACACACACACACACACCAGCCTTCAACTTCGTTTGTGGTCGGTCTAACAGATTTCACTGTTCGAGCAGCAGTAAGTGGAGGAGGGATGCATTGCAGGCCTGACTGGAGTTTTTAGGGGTTTGATTGCATCTTTGGTGCCTTAAAGTACCCCCCTCCTTCCTATGGAAGCCGTTTGGGGGTGGTGACTTAGACTAGGAGTTAGCCAGGCAATGGGGGATAGAGCGCTGAAGAGTATTCCTGGAGGAGGAACTTTGCTGCCCTCACTATGGCTGGGGTACTGCCTGTAAAGGGGATAGGGCAGTGGGCAGGGAGGTGGGCAGCAGAGGCACAGCATGCAGGGCTGTGGAAAGAAAAGATTTTGGACTTTGTCTTAAGGTCAACAGGAAGCCCATGAAGGATTTTTAGCACAGACTGACACAATCTGATCAGTGTTTTTGAAACATTTCCCTGGCTTCTGTGTGCAGAAAAGGCTGTTTGTAAAAGGCAAGAAAGGATGTGGAGGACCAGTTAGGAGACTGTGTGGACACCCAGGTGACAGTGAAGGCAGAGAAGAGGCCACAGAACCACAGACAGATTTTAGAATTAGTAGGATTTAGTAGTTGATTAGACGTTGGGGGAAAGAGAGAGGAGACATGTAAAAGATTCTGATCTGAACAACCAGCATGAAGATACCTTTTTTTTTTTTTGAGAGATAGAGTCTTACTTTGTCGCCCAGGTTGGAGGGCAGTGGCACAATCTCAGCTCACTGCAACCTCCACCTCCCAGGTTCAAGAGGTTCTCCTGTTTTAGCCTCCCAAGTAGCTGGGATTACAGGAACGCACCACCATGCCTGGCTAATTTTTTAATATTTTTAGTAGAGACGGGGTTTCACCATATTGGCCAGGCTGGTCTGGAACTCCTGACCTCAGGTGATCTGCCTGCCTTGGCCTCCCAAAGTGCTGGGATTACAGGCTGAGCCACTGCGCCTGGCCAGATGATACTGTTTACATACAGAGAAAATGCCAAAGAAGGAGAAAGGAATTTCGGGGGTAGGAACTGAAGGAGAAGTGCTTGAGTTTGTTTTGGAGTGCCTGTAACACACACAGATGGACAGCTGGCTGTATGAGTCTAAAATTCAGGAAGGAGATTGCTCTAGACAAGTGCCGCTGGACAGAACTTCATGTAATGATGGAAATGTTCTGTATCTGCTGTCCAGTGTGACCACTGAGCACTTGAAATGAGTGAGGACAGTGAGATTGTGAAACTGAACTTTAAATTTCATTTAATTTTAATTGGTTTAAATTTAAATGTAAATAGCCACCTAATGACTAGAGGTTCTGTACGGGACAGGGCAGCACCACAGGGGTAGGCTCCTGGCTACCGTATTAGACAGCATAGCTGTCTTTCCCTGCGACTCTTCTTAAAAAGAATTTTCCTGACTATTCTTTCCTGTTTTATTTTTTCCCTGACTTTTTTATTGTGGTAAAATATACATGACATAAAATGTATCACGTTAACTATTTTTAAGAGTACAATTCAGTGGCGTTAAGTACATTTACAATGTTGTTTAACCATCGCCATTATTTCCGGAACCTTTTCATCATCCTAAACGGAAACTCTGCACCCATTAAACAATAGCTCCCCCTCCCACCAGCCCTTGGCAACCACCATTCTACTTCCTGTCTCCAAATTTGCCTATTCTAGCCACCTCATGTGAAAGGAATCATACAATGTTTGTCCTTTTGCATCTGACTTCAGTTAGCATAATGTTTTAAAGATTCATCCATGGACATATCAGAATTTCATTCTCTTTGTGGCTAAATAATATTTGATTTTAAGTATGTAATGCATTATTCTTTTTAAGATGGAATTTAGTTAAGTTATACTGTAGGTTCATTGGTATGTGATGGAGGCTCAAAATACATGTCTCATATAATACAGGGTCTCAGCCCTGGACCCCCAGGGTACCCATAGCCTGTTAGGAACTGGGCCGCATAGCAGGAGGTGAGCAGTAGGTGCGCATGCGAGGCTTCTGTATTTACAGCCACTCTCCATTGCTCACATTACCACCTGAGCTCTGTCTCCTGTCACATCAGTGGGAGCGTTAGGTTCTTATAGGAGTGTGAGTCCTATTGTGAACTGTGCAAGTGAGGGATCTAGGTTGTACGCTCCTTATGAGAATCTAATGCCTGATGATCTGTCACTGTCTCCTGTCTAGTTGCACGAAAACAAGCTCCAGGCTCCCACTGATTCTACATTATGGTGAGTTGTATAATTATATCATTATATATTACAATGTAATAATCATAGAAATTGTGTGGACATGGT